>NW_022589712.1:50175607-50291311 GCF_004348235.1 Phoca vitulina | reverse complement strand
AAAAAAAATATATATATATATATATATATATATATATATTTAAAGATATAATGGCTGAGAGAGGCCCAAACTTGACAACAGGTATAAACCTAAAGATTTAAGAAACTTGGCAAGCTCCAAACAGACTCAAAGAAATCCATGTCCAGACACATCATACTCAAATTATTCAAAACTAAACACAACAAAAGCTGAGTCTATTAATCTTGTGATGGCCTCAGTAGTAGGCCAGGGTCCAAATGGCAAGGTGGGAAAAGCAGAGTCCATGCCACAGGGGCCTCTTACCACGAGGTCCCCTCCCTGTGAAGGCCCATCCCACCTCTCCAAGGCCACCTGCTAAATGCCTCCGGCAACAGACAGCACCCACGCTGAAACCCAAATCCAGAGCAGCATTTTGAATCCTTTGCCCATCAATCTGCCACCTCTGCATCATGACACAGAGTGTAGGCCGGGAGGCAAGGGAACCAGAAATCAAATCAACTCCGACAAGAAAAAATGCACTATAATTCAAGCAGGCCCTGATAACTTTTAGGAAGGAATTAAGGACAAGAAAGAATAGACGCTCAGCTCTAGACTTAATCTCTAAGTTATCCCGGTAAATTGGAAAGAAATGCCAAATAAATTTGAGCTGGGTTTTGTTCTTCAACTGACATCTTTAAATTCCCCACGTTTTCTGTGTATGTCAAAATAGTTCAAGTCTGCATGAGATTGGAATGCACAAGGGAATGGCTAAAAGAATAAAACATAATGTATTTTAGGTTTTTATCATAGACAGCAGAAAGAGAAGCCAAATTCCTGGATAGACCCAATGCAATGCAAAGGTTCTCATTTGTTTCCATGATGTCGAAACTATACAGCATCTGCATACATAGTAGGAACTCAAATGTCAAATCATGTTTCTCACTGTGGTATCACATCAACCAGGAAAGGAGGAAGGAGTTTCATTTGTCTTATGAAAGTAAGATTATATAAGAAAGTTTGCCTAAGAAAGCAAATAGGAACTTAGAAACAACATGAATCACATTTTTAAGGATTCTCTCTCTTCCACTCACTATCTCTGTCTCTCTTTCTCTCTCTCTCTCTCTCTCACACACACATACACACATATGCATGCACACTTCCACATATATGCACACCCTATTCAAAGCACATAGGGGACCCAGACTTTCTGGAATTCAAAATCCTAGAAGCTTAACATCATCTGAATCAACATCAATCTGCTAAGAGTTCATGGACTTGCTCCAGTTAGAAAACATCTCCCCCAAACATTTACCAGTTCCTGAATCATCAGCCTCAGGATGGAAGGTCTGCAGCACCCCCATAAACCCATTTCAAGGATCCTTGGATCCTGAGTAGCTGCCAAGGCCAAAGGAAAAGTAGAATTAGCAGAGGTTGCGGGGGGCGGAGGACAGGAAAACCACTGGGATGGAGGAAAAGGAATTGAGAAGGGAAGAGGGGAATGGGGGGTTATGAGAGGAAAGAGGCAATGCGCCCCCAATCCTTGCACAGCCATCTCCAACCTCCCCACAAGGTCACCTGGAAATCAGGGTTGTCCATAAGGGGTGCCCAAGGCCTCTTTGGTGGCTCTCAGCTCACCTCAGTCCTCAAGCCTCAGGCCAAACCATAGGTCTCCCCATGGGCTCCCTCACTGTGATCCCGAAACTGCCAGTCACATCCACGCAGATGCCCCGTTAGCCTCTCAGCCTCAGAGAGGCTCTGTGGCACAATGTTGCGCAGAAAGTCTGTCAATGGTAAAGCTCAGTGCTGCTCAACCGTTTTACAGGGAAAGTGTTTTAAGTTCTAGAGTCTAAACAAGATGTGATTTTCATTACCAAAGAGAATTAAAAATGCGTCACCTGGAGTCACCAAGTGCAGGGGAAGAGGGATCATGGCAGAAAGAATGCATCCCAGAGGCCACACCCGAGCAGCTGAATCACAGAGCTTCAGCACCTGCAGCCACCCGAAAGGCTGACACGTGGAACAGCAGCGTCGTGTGGCACAGCACATAGGTGGGGAGCAAGACCTTCCCTGGAAATCGGTGGTAGACTCTGGATGGTGCTTGAATAATCTCCTTTGAGAAAGGACATGAACAAACAAGACATAAGGTGCTCTGCCATGAGTAGGACAGCCCAGGGCAGGTAGAAGGAAAAGAGCACAGCGGAGCCCAGGATGCCAGCCAAACCACCTACCATTTACCACATGGCTCAAGGGCATCATCAGTGTCCTGATGAGGCTATCACCTCCCATTGAATATAAGCCATCAGTTGCACACAATTACGTATGTATGCGTGTATGTGTGTATGTATGTCTCAGTTTTCAGTGTATTGTCATTCATTGTTAACTCTTTTGTCACTTTCATAGTGTCCATATTGCCACTCTCTGGCCCTTTTGATTGTGATATAGTATTAGGTAGCCTGAGTGAATCCTACTGACAATTAGAGATAAGACTCCAGTTCTGAGACATTCCTCTCATGATTCTATATTTATAGAACATTCTTCAGTCTGAATGCGCTGTAAGTTATAGTGCCTGACAAGTAGAAGCATCCCAATAAATGTTTCTTTGTCATCTGTGGGAAGCTGCCAGAGTATAAAACAAGGCAGAGCAAGCTCGCTGGATAACTCTGGAACCAAAAGCACTTAAGCTTCAAACCTAAATGGAAGGAAAGATCTACAATCTTTATCACTAAGTGGCCCTTTTCAGGAAC
The DNA here is from genome assembly GCF_004348235.1 of Phoca vitulina. Classification (NCBI taxonomy): domain Eukaryota; kingdom Metazoa; phylum Chordata; class Mammalia; order Carnivora; family Phocidae; genus Phoca; species Phoca vitulina. The sequence continues at coordinate 50,288,609 of NW_022589712.1, read as the reverse complement.
ACGAAGAATTGCTGAAAGAAGCAGACCTTTTCAGAGGTCAATCATTATTGGGTTTGCCACCGTGGAACTCTCTGGACTCAGAGCTCTCTGATGAATGAGAGTGCGAATCCCTGAGGTTGGAAGTGAAACTGTCAAAGTGGCAGCCAACCCTGGCCCAGTCCCCTTTTCTCACTTCAGACTGGAAATAACAAGAGTAAAAGGGACAAATTGTGCAAATAAATATAGCAGATCTAAGCTGATGAAAATTTTGACTATGTCTTAATGGTCTGAGAAAAAAGGACTAACGGTCCTTATGTTAAAGAAAAACAAACAAACAAACAAACATCCTGAAAGAGCTTACAAACAAACACGTTATAGAATCCAGAAGACAGAAACTCTTCTAGCTTTAAATTTTACTTGTTTCATACTTGTAGAGAATCACTGTATTCAAAGAGAGCTTAAAAAAATAAAATAAATAAAAATAAATAAATAAGAGAACTCAAGGATGAGCTAGAGCAACTCCTTTATATTTAACTGACGAGAATCAAGCTTGGAGAGATGAAATGGCATACCAACGTCACATAGGTAGGAGGAGGTGGGCTGACTCAGAGCTAGGCCTCTAGGCCACTAGTCCAATACTTGCTCTGCTACTCCGTGCTGCCTCCATCCCAGGTCTCAGAGTTTTCTCTTCCCATACCTAGTTTTCCTGTTAATACAGATATTATATGTTATTTTAATCCACTGAAATTTTGAGAATGTTTGTTACTGCAGCATACCCTATCCTGTCCTGACTGATACAGGAACCTAAAAGGCACTGGGTAAAAGATGGTTATCATTGTTATGTACCCATCCCCACTGAATCCTCCCAATGCCACAACATCAGAGATTGAATGGTAGGCTAGAAGAGACCGTTGGTTTTATGGACACTCTCAGGGAAATAAGGAAAGAAAAGACATGGAATCAAAGACAATTCGCTGCCAAGACTCAGGGAAGTTAGGAGGTGCTCAGATAAAGACCATGATGACCTTCTTAGGATCTTATAGGACCTTTCTGGATTACAAAACAAATCCTACTCTCTGGTCTGTTCCCTAAATGCCTCCTGTCCTGAACATACCTTTTTTGTCCTACTCACAATTCTTTCCTTTATTCACTAGTCAGTTCAAATTCCACTTATTTAGTCCCACATACTTCCCCCAAATTTCCTAACCACCCAAGCCTTTACTATGTGCAAAATACATTATGCAAAACAGGTTCTTCAACAACAATTATTGCTTGTACTTCTCATTTTATACTTAATCAAGTGTTTGGTGTAATCTGTTTCAAGTATGTTGGTCTTGTTTCTCTAATCAGACTACAAACCTGTGAGAACACCAGGTGTTTTACTTCTTTTACAGTCCCCCACAGAAATGATTCCAAGGGACATTTTTACATTGATTTAAATGCCAAGAAGGGAAGAACATGATATATTTCTTGGGACTGAGGACAATTTTTTTATTACTGTGGATGAAAATAGGGAAATACACTAGCTGGGCTTTATAGTAATACCTTAATCCAGCTAAATATAAATACTATTTATTTATTTAGATGGAAATAAGTTATTATCTACCTTAAATGGGTTTTTTTTTTTAAAGATTTTATTTATTTATTAGAAAGAGAGAGAGCATGAGCGGAAGAGAGGGGCAGAGGGAGAGGGAGAAGAAGACTTCCCACTGAGCAGGGAGCCTGCTGTGGGGCTTGATTCCAGGACCTGAGATCATGACCTGAGCTGAAGGCAGTTGCTTAATCAACTGAGCCACCCAGGTGCCCCAACCTTAAATGTTTGATAGATAAAAAGGGCAATAACTATTTACATGCCAGTTATAAAATCTAAGCTAAACCTGTACATATTCTAGACCTTGAAACCATCAAGTTAGGTTTTAGCCAAACCTATTTGTTAAGAAGAGCACAGAGCTTTTCTACTATATTGAAAGTTTGTTTTCATTATTCCAAAGAGGGTTGGCAGGTAACCCTCAAACTATAAATACTTGCCACTATAAATTTGATTTGTTAAACGCAGAACAATTAATTGTTTGCATAGAGGTGAAAACTGTTTGTCATAAGGGGCTGATCCCACAAAGCCTTGCAGGGATGCACCTTCTGATCTTAACTGCCCTGATCTAGTTCCCAACATTCTACCTGCACAACTATGCTGTGTATATTCTCTTAAAGGTAAATAAATGCATTCATCCTTGTAGGAATTTGTTTTACAAATAAAGTAACTCCAACATACCCTAAAACATGCTGCACAATTTTTATTTCCTTCAACATATATTATAGCAGAAGCACTCTTAACCTCTCTACCAAACCAACCTGTCAGATCAGCTGACACTCAGCATCTTCTCTATCTGTGCTCTCGTGCTGCTACTAGTTTAGTTATATTTTCCCCAGGAGTCATTTGGTTTGTTCCCAAACCAGTTTCTATCAGTTGTACGAGTTACTGAAATTCTATAATTTAATTAAAGTTTAGGTAAACTGATGAAATCTGTGCACATAAAGAAAACCAAGTCAGTAAAAGTTAGGCGCTATTTTTAAATGCTGCTACATGAGGTATGAGTGAAGTCACTGTAAGATAGAAGAACAAAATCACGGAATTCTAAAGGTGTTCTGCATGTAGGTTGCTTCACAAAGTGTTAAGTTCTTGCTCTACTTTGAAGAAACCAAAATTGGAAACGAGTGATGTAGCTGAGAAGGGTGTTTTGCAAGAAAGACCAGAACTCCAGCCAGGGGCCATACTCACAACAAAAGACTGGCAAACGAATGTACATGCAGGTTTTGAGTTAAAACAGACGGTGTGTATACTTTTTGTTAATCACTGTTTTAACTACCTTCTACCTAACTGACCAATGACTGCCAACTGGTGACTTTCCATTAGAGGCTTCTACTCACCTTGCTAATTAAATGGTTATAGAGATTCCACAAGCGCACAGAGACAGTGCCCTGTTACTATTAATCAACTTAGAAAGATGCTAGACTAATGTCAGTGTGTAGCTGGAAAAATACAAACATAGAGTAGGACTGTGGATAAGGCAGAAGCGTGGAAGAGATGACCATAACTTCCATTATGTTTGTTTCTCGAGAAGCCATGAAGTTGTCTGCCTTTAAAAATATTTTTTTTTAACATTCAACATTTTTATGACATAAAATGAGCACTTATTTACAAATGAAGTAGCATAAAAATTAATAGCAGGGAGGAGCCATTGGCTACTATTGTGAAAACCAAACACGGCTCTTCTCCAAGGTACAGCTTAAGGAGACCAAGGAGGGCCGAACTGGCCCATCAGTAGGATTGTACACCTCAGTACCCCATCTCCCATCAGGCCAGGCCTGGTGTGGTCCCGACTCAACCGGCTGTTGGGCTGGACTCCCGGCTCCATCTCCTGAGGGCTCAGCCCAGCCAGCAGTGAGGTGATTCCAGGAGACAAAACCCATCACACTGGGGCAGCTCTCAGTTAACAGCGAACACTAGTTACCGAAGCTTCTACACCACGTTTAGGAATCAGCCATCCCAATCTTAATGGACAAGTCTTACCCCAGCACTCACGCCTCCCTGAGAGAGGGAGGGGTCCTTCGCAGGAGGCCTGGGGTAGCTGAGGCAGAGGTATCTGTATTCTGCAAACTCCTATGACGGATTCTGATCCACTCCCAGATTAAGAATTTAGGGCTCCGTGAGGCCCGCGCTCCCCCTGAAATCAAGCGCAAACAAATGTGTATACAAACAGAGGTTCACTATTCTAGAATGCCTGTCCCTAGCTTCCATTGAGTTGTTTTCATCAAATTTTGAAACTCCTGTCTACACAGTCCACAGGAAATTTGGGATGAAGCTGAACATAAGAATTCCCTGCACAGAGCCTCCCTGTTGTACTCTCTTTCTCTCTCTAATTTTTTTCCACCAAACTCCAATCTGCTCCTATTTCTCCACTTCTATTTTTAAATTGAAAAATTTTGGTTTCAAAATAACTATAATCTAAAAACTCCTCAAATAAAAGACACAGAAAATTAAATTTCCAACCTCCCTTAGCCACCTCTCCCATTCTTATATGGTTTTGTTCTTGAAAAAAAAAATTTTTTTTAATAAAAACCTTAAGAGCACTTTTGATCTGTTTTTCCTATTAAGTTAATGACTTGACCAAACCTATGTGCCTTTATTTTAATTATCTGCATCCTCACTTGCCTATATTTTTTAAAAACAAAATTATACATCGAGATAGTACTCTTTTTTTCCTGTTCCTTGACTCAACGTATCACCATAACAAGGAAGGATACAATGCTGTGTGTGTTAAGCAGGCTCCCATCTATGCTAGTGGTTCGGATTTATAAATAAGAACATTCCCTGTCCAGGAGTAAGGCCCAGGCATTCAGATTTTCCAAAACAATTCTCTGTATCCAGGGTACCCAAATGAAGTCAAACACTTAGGTTTCAGAAGTGGGGTAGCCGTCTGCTCCTGATTGAGGCTAATGTCCTCTTAGTGCACATTAGGTAAATAGGCCATTTTTTTTTACTACTTCCGTACAAAATGAATATTCACTATTCAAAAGAACATTCTCTATCATAATTATACAATCAGTTCAAATTTGTTCTTAAGCACTATGAGGCATGCTTGAAATTCCAACCTGACAAAAATAGCTAAAATTAACCTTTAAAATAGATTATTTGACTTGGAAAAGATCTAAAAAGCCTTAATATCAAGCCTAAAATCTATAGTAATCAACATATTTTCCTGAGATCCAGATTTCAACATGGATGCTGGTATAGTACAGAGTAGAAACAATATTAAATCTGACCTCAGCTAACCTGGGTTATAATCTCTATTTACTTTGAACCAGCTATTTAACAGGGTCCCTCTTGGTGGAATGAAAATAACAACCATCTCACTCATAAGACTGTTATGAGAACCACTTAGGATACTGACACAGTGAGCTTTTGTAAGCGTGGGAAGAGTTGTTTAAAAGTAAGGTATCGGGGGCGCCTAGTTGGCTCAGTCGGTGGAGCATGCGACTCCTGATCTCAGGGTTGTGAGTTCAAGCCCCACATTGGGCGAGGAGCCTACTTAAAATAAAATAAAATAATTTTTAAAAAAGGAAGGCATTGGTATAATTGCTGTACCCTTTAACACAAATGCTCTAGAGAAGCAAACACATGGATTCCACATTTCTGCTAAATGTGGAATCCCCATTAAATAAGAACATTCTTATTTATTATGTTATATTATATAACATTCCATCCCCATTAAAGAGCACCATCAGGAGGGGGTTCCAGGAGTCTCCCACGGTTAATATATCTTTATCTGAACAGAGAAAAGCATGTAGTTTCACACTGGTCATAAATTCCATGGACTTCTGGGCATTATTTTTAACCGAGATGTAAGTCACATACTATAAAAGTTGCCATTTTAAACAATTGAGTGGTTTTTTTATATATACAGATTGTACAACCATCACCACTATTTAATCCCAAAATATTTCCATCCCATCAAAAAAAAGCTCCATTCCCAGGAGCAGTCATTCTGCATCCCCTCTGCCCACCCCCAGTCTCTGACAACCACTAATCTACTTCCTGTCACTATAAATTTGCCCACTGTGGTTTTCCATTAAAATGGAGTGATGTAATATGTCACATTTTGTGACTGTTTTCTTTCACTGAGCATAATGTTTTCAAAGTTCATCCACGTTGCAGCATGTATCAGAACTTCTTTCTTTTTTATATTACACAGTAACATAAATAAGATTTTGTCATATGGATATACCACATTTTGTGTATCCATTCATCAGCTGATGGACATTTGGGTTGCTTCCCACTTCTGGCTATTCTGAATAATGCTGCTATAAACATTTGTGTACGTGTTTTGTGTGAACGTCTGTTTTCAGCTCTCTTGGGTATATACCAAAAAATGCAACTGCTGGGTTATTTTCAGGAACTCTTGAACCCTACTGTTCACATCAGCAGCCTCTGTGTGAACTCATTTCCATGGCAGACAGAAGGCAATAGAGTTCACCAGGGATCCCAAAAGTCACAGGAGGAAATGAAGACATGCATGAAGGAAAGACGAGGTTCTGCATGAAGCAATACATTGCTGCTCCCCAAATGCCCTAATAATGCATTTCCCCACACCATAAAAAAAAAAAAAAAAAAAAAGCAGTAGCCATAGTTAGGCTGAGGGGACCAACACTGGACCAAAACTGGCATGATTCTCCTAATAATAAGAACAACCAACAGGTAATGAGTGCTTACTATATCCAAGGCACTGTGCTGAGTACATAATATGGATTGTGTAACAGTCAAGAGGATGGAGAAAGATGATTTTTTAAAACAAATGCTGATTATATCCGATTCTGCCTTCCTACCAGAGTGGTATAATTCATCTCTAGGCCAGGCCTGGAAGGAGAGAGGAAAACGGAAGAAGATAAATTGCCTGAGTAAGAAAATGACATGTATCTGGAATTTGTTTGCTGGAAGCTCAAGAGAATAGAGTGGGCAGCAGGGGCTTAAAGCCTTGAAAACAGAAGAAAGGAATTGAAGTATAGACAAGAGAAGGCAGGCTCAATGGTGCATGAGTCTAAGAAGAAAATACAGCCAGTAGGAAATCCTCAACAGCCAAGAACACTGTAAGTAATCAATTTTAAGTTGATTTCTGTTTTGAACTGCATTGGTATCTCCCACTATTGCTCTGAGACCTTCAGCAAGGCCTGTGTTGGTGTCACACTGGGGGAGTAAAGAAATGGGCAGAGCAGCGGGGAGAAAGCAGTGGCCTGAGGTGGAGCACTGAGCAGGAATTCAGAGAGAGTGACCTACAAATGTGAGCCTCAGACGTTACCAGAACATTGGAGGGCAGGGAAAGTACTGGACCTCGCATAGCACATGGCTCAAGCCATCTTAAGTATTAAGGGCCAGGACCCCAGAAACTGGAAAAGATGGGGTCAGCTGTCATAATATAGTCTGCCCCAAAAACAGACATGTTAGAAAAGGTGGGTCACCGGCAGTAGTAAACAAACACCAAGATTTAACTCACTTTAACGTTCACTGCATGGCAATGGCCTTAAAACAAAGACCTTGGGGGCGCCTGGGTGGCTCAGTCGTTAAGCGTCTGCCTTCGGCTCAGGTCATGATCCCAGGGTCCTGGGATCGAGTCCCACATCGGGCTCCCTGCTCGGCGGGAAGCCTGCTTCTCCCTCTCCCACTCCCCCTGCTTGTGTTCCCTCTCTCGCTGTGTCTCTCTCTGTCAAATAAATAAATAAAATCTTTAAAAAAAAAAAAAAAACAAAGACCTTGAAGACTTTATGATGACATTCCTATGAATGGTCAGAGAGGACCAAAGCTTTTTTCTCAGTGTCCCTGTTGGAAGGCAAGACCATTCTTCTCATGAAGGTCAGTGGTCACCCCCATGTGGAGGTCATAGTTAAGTGGTCCTGAGCCCACTTCCATAGTAGGGGTCGGCAAAGGTTTTCTGCAACAAGCCAGATAGTAAATACTTTAGACTGTGAGCCAAGAAGCAGAATCAAGGATATTAAGCATGTAACTACATAACAAGAGAAAAAACAAACTTCCACAACATTTTTTTTTCAGGCACGCACGTTCCCAGCTTCCCATTTCTTTTTTTTTTAATTTAATTTTATTATGTTATGTTAGTCACCATACATTACATCATTAGTTTTTGATGTAGTGTTCCATGATTCATTGTTTGTATATAACACCCAGTGCTCCATTCAATATGTGCCCTCTTTAATACCCATCAGCAGGCTAATCCATCCCCCCACACCCCTCCCCTCTAGAACCCTCAGTTTGTTTCTCAGAGTTCATAGTCTCTAATGGTTCGTCTCCCCCTCTGATTTCCCCCCCTTCATTTTTCCCTTCCTACTATCTTTTTTTTTTTAAACATATAATGTATTATTTGTTTCAGAGGTACAGGTCTGTGATTCATCAGTCTTACACAATTCACAGCTTCCACAACATTTTTACTGATGAAACTCAAAATATAACAATTGCGCACAATTTTTTATCATATAGATCTACTAATGAGAAGAATGGAATTTTTGGGGGATAGTTTTTTGCTTCACTGGGGTTTAAATCCTAACATCAAGTCAGTTGCAAATGTTCATTTATAAAAATCACTCTTAGCTCATGGGCCATACAAAAACAGGTACAGGCTGGATATGGCTTGTGACCTCTGTTCTGTCGTCACCAATGTCTGAAGCAAAGTCAATGCCGGGTGCTCTGTTCCAAGTCTGTAGTGGAATACCCTGATTCGCAAATCAGACACCTGGAAGGGACTCTGGAGTAGCTCTTGAAAGATTCAGATGTTCCTCAAACACAGAGGTCTACCACTGCAATGATTAAAATCATTCAACTGGCATTTACTGAGCACCTACTATGTGCTGGTACTATCAGGGTCATGGCGGACACAGTGGTGAGCCAGACATATGAGTGCCCCACCTTCACAGGGAATGAGACTGCAAACAGGAATAAAAGAAAAAGAAGGGCACCTAGTGCCCTTCAGTCGGTGGAGCCTGAGACTCTTGACCTCAGGGTTCATGAGTTTGAGCCCCACAATAGGTGTAGAGAGTACTTAAACATTTAAAGAATCTTTAAAAAAAAGAATAAAATAAAATAATAAAATAATAAAAATTCTAACAAAAACTTATCTGTTACTGTAAGCTTTTATTTAAGATCTTATATATATATATATTCCAGCTCTCTCTCTATATATATGGCTGAGAATATTATATATGCTTTAAATTTCAAGAATATTGCTATAAACTTCCCTCTTAGAACTGCTTTTGCTGCATCCCAAAGATTTTGGACCATTATGTTTTCATTTTCATTTGTTTCCATGTAATTTTTTATTTCTTCTTTGATTTTTTGGTTGGATCCATTTGTTGTTTAGTAGCATGTTGTTTAACCTCCATATATTTGTGGTCTTGCCAGATTTCTTCTTATGGTTGATTTCCAGTTTCATAGTGTTGTGATCAGAAAATATGCATGGTATGACTTCAATCTTTTTGAATTTGTTAAGACTTGTTTTGTGGCCTAATGTGTGATCTATTCTGAAGAATGTTCCATGTACAGTTGAAAAGAACGTGTATTCTGCTGTTTTAGGAAGGAATATTCTGAATATATCCTTTAAATCCATCTGGTCCAGTGGGTCATTCAAAGCCAGTTTTTTTGTTGATTTTCTGTTTGGATCATCTGTCCCTTGATGTAAGTGAGGTGCTAAAGTCCCCTACTATTATTGTATTACTATCGATTAGTTCCTTTGTTTTTTATTAACTGTTGTTTTATGTATTTGGGTGCTCCCATGTTGGGTACATAAATATTTACAATTGTTATATCTTCTTGTTGGATTATCCCCCTTATTATATAGTTTCCTTCTTTGTCTCTTGTTACAGTCTTTGTTTCAAAATCTATTTTGTCCAATATAAGTATTGCTACCCTGGCTTTCTTTTGACATCCACTTGCATGATAAATGTTTCTCCATCCCCTCACTTTCAACCCTCAGAAAAATCTCAAATGATCAACCTAACCTTACACCTTTAAAGGAGCTAGAAAAAGAAGAACAAACAAAACTAAAAACCAGCAGAAAGAAGAAAATAATAAAGATAAGAGCAGAAATAAATGGTATAGAATCTAAAAACAAACAAACAAAAACCAGTAAAACAGATCAATGAAGCCAGGAGCTGGTCCTTTGAAAAGATAACAAAATTGAGAAACCCCTAGCCATATTCATCAAGAAAAAAAAAAAAGAGAGAGAGGACTCAAATAAATAAAATCACTAATGAAGGAGGAGAAAGAGCAACCAACACCACAGAAATACAAACAATTATAAGAGAATATTATGAAAAATTATATACCAACAAATTGGACAACCTAGAAGAAATGGATAAATTCCTAGAAACATAGAACCTATCAAAACTGAAGCAGGAAGAAATAGAAAATTTGAACAGACCAATTACCAGCAATGGAATTGAATTAGTAATCAAAAACTCCCAACAAACAAAAGTCCACGACCAGATGGCTTCACAGGTGAATTCTACCAAACATGTAAAGAAGAGTTAATACCTATTCTTCCCAAATGATTCCAAAAAATATAAAAGGAAGGAAAATTTCCAAATCCATTCTATGACGCCAGCATCACCCTGATACCAAAAACAGATAAAGACACCACAAAAAAGGAGAACTACAGACCAGTATCTCTGATGAACACACATGCAAAAATCCTCAACAAAATACTAGCAAACCAAACTCAACAATACATTAAAGAAAATCATTCACCACCATCAAGTGGGATTTATTCCTGGGATGCAAGCATGGTTCAATGTTTGCAAATCAATGTGATACATCACATCAATAAGAGAAAAGATAAAAATATATGATCATTTCTATAGATGCAGAAAAAGCATTTGACAAAGTACAACATCCATTCATGATAAAAACCCTCAACAAAGTAGGATTATAGGGAACATACCTCAATATAATACAGGTCTTATATGAAAAATCCACAGCAAACATCATGCTCAATGGGAAAAACTGAGAACTTTTCCCCTAAGTTCAGAAACAAAACAAGGATGTCCACTCTCACTTTTATTCAACATACTACTGGAAGTCCCAGCCACAGCAATCAGACGACAAAAAGAAGTAAAAGGCATCCAAATTGGTAAGGAAGAAGTAAAACTTTCACTATTTGCAGAAGAGATGATACTATATATAGAAAATCCAAGACTCTACCAAAAAACCACTTGAACTGATAAATGAATTCAGTAAAGTCGCAGGATACAAAATCAATGTGCAGAAATCTGTTGCATTTCTCTACACTAATAATGAAGCAGCAGAAAAAGAAATTAAGAAAACAATCCCATTTATATTTGCACCAAAAATAATAAGACACCTAGGAATAAATACCAAAGATGGGAAAGACCTATACTCTGAAAACTATAAAACACTGATAAAAGAAATTAAAGATGAGGGGAACCTGGGTAGCTTAGTTGGTTAAGCATCTGTCTTTGGCTCAGGTCATGTTCCCAGGGTCCTGAGATTGAGCCCTTCATCGGGCTCCCTGCTCAGCAGGGAGTCTGTCTCTCCCTCTGCCTCTCCCCCAGCTCATTCTCTCTCTCACTCTCTCTCTCTCTCAAGTAAAAAATAAAATCTAAAAAAAAGAAAAGAAATTAAAGATGACACAAAGAAATGGAAAGACATTCCATGTTCATGGGTTGGAAGAACAAATATTGTTAAAATGTCTATACTACCCAAAGTAATCTACACATTTAATGTAATCTCTATCAAACTACCAACAGCATTTCTCACAGAACTAGAACAAGCAATCCTAAAATTTGTATGGAAACACAAAAGATCCCAAATAGCCAAAGCAACCTGGGAAAAGAAAAACAAAATTGAAAGTATCACAATTCTAGACTTCAAGTTATATTACAAAGCTGTAGTAATCAACTACAGTATGGTACTGGAACAACAACAACAAAAACACCATAGAGATCAACAAAACAGAATAGAAAACCCAGAAATAAACCCACAGTTACATGGTCAATTAATCTTTGACAAAGCAGGAAAGAATATGCAATGGGAAAAAGACAATCTCTTCAACAAATGATGTTGGGAAAACTGGACAGCAACAGGCAGAAGAATGAAACTGGACCACTTTCTTACAACAACACAAAAATAAATTCAAAATGGATCAAGGCCCTAAATGTGAGACCCAAAACCATAAAAATCCTAGAAGAGAGCACAGTCATCAATTTCTCTGACATTGCCACAGCAACATTTTTCTAGCTATGTTCCAGAGGCAAGGGAAACAAAAGCAAAAATAAACTATTAGGACTACATCAAAATAAAAAGCTTCTGTACAGCAAAGGATACAATCAACAAAACAAAAAGACAACCTACTGAATGGGAGAAGATATTTGCAAATGACATATCCAATAAAGGGTTAGTACCCAAAATATATAAAGAACTGATATGCGGCACCTCAGTGGCTCAGTTGGTTGGGTGTCTGCCTTCAGCTCCAGTCATAATCTCAGGTCTTGGGGTCAAGCCTTGCATCGGGCTCCCTGCTTGGCGGGGAGTCTGCTTCTCCTTCTTCCTCTGCCCCTCTGTTCACGCTCTCTCTCTCTCTCTCAAATGAATAAAATCTTTTTTAAAAAAGTACTGATACAATTCAACACCCCCAAAAAACAAATAATCCAATTAAAAATGGGCAGAAAACATGAACAGACATTTCTCCAAAGAAGACACATAGATGGCCAACAGACACATGAAAAGATGCTCAACATCACTCATCATCAGAGAAATGCAAATCAAAACCACAATGAGATGTCACCTCACACCTGTCAGAATGGCTAAAGTCAAAAACACAAGAAACAACAAGTGTTGGCAAAGATGTAGAGAAAAAGGAATCCTCGTGCACTGTTGGTGGGAATGCAAACTGGTGCAGCCACTGTGGAAAACAGTGTGGAGTTTCCTTAAAAAGTTAAAAATAGAACCACCATATGATCTAGTAATCACACTTCTGTGTATTTGCCCAAAAATACAAAAACACTAACTCAAAGGGATACATGCACCCCTATGTTTATTGCAGTATTATTTACAATGGCCAAATTATGGAAGTAGCCCCAGTGTCCATCAATAGATGAATGGATAAAGAAGATGTGGTACATATACACAATGGAATATCACTCTGTCATAAAAAAGAATGAAATCTTGCCATTTGCCACAACATGGACGAAGCTACAGTGTATTATGCTAAGTGAAATAAGTCAGTCAGAGAAAGACAAATACCATATGATTTCACTTATATGTGGAATTTAAGAAACAAAAGAAAGGAGCAAAGAAAAAAGAGAGAGACAGAGACAAACCAAGAAACAGACGCTTAACTATAGAGAACAAACAGATGGTTACCAGAGGGGAGGAAGGGGGAGAGGATGGGGAAATGGGTGATGAGGATTAAGGAGAACACTTATCATGATGAGCACTGAGTAATATATGCAATTGTTGAATCACTATATTACACACCTGAAACTAATGCAATACTGTATGTTAACAATACTGGAATGAAAATAAAAACTTAATAAAAATTAAATTAAATTTAAAATTTCAAGAGTAAAAGAAATATTCAATACCCCAATGAATACTGGGCTTTATACCCCACAGACGTACATGCCTATAGCTTTCTGATGCCCAGGGGCCTGCTTCCCAGCCAGCAACACAAGGCTGAACAGAGACCATCTTCATTGACTGAACTATTCCCACAGGCTAGGTGTTTTCACCCACATGCTCTTGTGTTCTCTTCACATCCACCCTGTGGGTTAAGCACCACTGCTTTTCACAGAGGAGAAAACTAAAGTTCAGACCAGGTATGCCACATCCAGTGAGTAGTGGAGCAGAATTTGAACTTCTAACATCAAGTATAAAAAGATGAGCCCATGTCACAGGTGAGTGTGCATCATAACAAAGTATTTTCATGACATTTGCAAATCCACATAAACAGGTCTCCAAGGATCTCATGTGTTACCTTCACCGGCTTCCCCATATTCTACCCCCAAATCTGCTGGACGATGAGGCCTCCTTCCACATGTGATCTAACACTGTGCTCAAAGAGCATATCGTTAATTAGGATTTTTGAGTGATTTGTTGTGCTCCACTCAAAGTAGATGAAAAATAAACTAAAAACACTTGCTGTCATATTGTGCACAGCAGCAAACACTGTACAACATGAGTATTGCCTCTGATTTGGGGCCAGGTCCTGAGAACAAGTCTTTCAACTTGCTCCAACCAAAAGTAAGTGGTCTCCATGAAGATGGATTTAAACATGGAGTTTGAGTCATCTCCCCAGAGGCCTTCAGCTCATTTAGAGGCATGGCTTTATTTATTCAAAATTTGCTTTTCTTTTCCCCAGGAAAAAAAAAAAAAAAGAACTGCAGACCATCATCCTATCACTACTCTGTGCGAGGAATCTAACATAAACAATGTCAATGAGAATCATTGTATTTAACAAACTCCAGGACACGCCACGGCACTGTTTATAAGATATAAATCGAGCCTTGTTTTATTTCCCTGTTCTGCTAAATTCAGATGTCTGCTTCATTTTAGACCCAGGCCCCCTGAAAAGAGCTTCCCGGGCTTTAGTCAGTACGGTCAAATGTGCATATTCAGTGAGGCGTTCAGAACGGCGAACGAGAAACATGACCTAGACGATGCCCATTTAGATGCGGGTGATTGAAGGGCTACCATACTGTGGTGGCCGGAAGTGGTGCTCATCCAGCATTTCCAGCTCTCGGACTTCTGGGCCCATGGCAGGCCTCTGTCCTCCTGTACTGGGTCTCTGGCCCCTGGATTGTGAGCAGGAGTGCTGGGTGTGGCTTCTAGCCAGGACATTTCATAATGCCATGCAAGACCCTCCAGAGCACTCACCCCTCTGCCAAGGTGACTGGCAAGTTTCCAGATGGGGACTGTGCTACCAGCCTGGGATCCAGAGAGAGGTCAACGACAGCACTGGGAGTCGCCCCAACCTGGCCCACCAGCAATGGATACACAGCATGAGCAAGAAACACACTGATGTCAGTATGAGCCCTGAGATGTGAAGGTTGTTTGTGATCACAGCATAAACTCGCCCCTCCTGCCCGAAACCCCAGACAAATGGTGCCATGAAAAAGGGCTTGATGTCTCTCGTGATAAGTTAGCAGATCTGTGTAATTTAGTATCTGAAGCTAAATGTTATTATCTTGTCAGGGAAAGATCCCTCAACCCATAGTTCACTTGGACCCCAATCATCATGTTCTAAAATCTGAATTAAATAGACCAAGCAAAATTGAAGAGAGAAAATAACAGTTGTAACCTTCCAAACTGCCAGTTCTAATTTATTGATCTGTCAAGGTTCTTAGTTGTAAACAATAGAAACCACTCTGACTAGTTAAGCAGAAAAGGAATTGATTAAAGATTTATTAGCTTACAGAATCTCAAGGGCAGGAATATCACCCTACTCACCAGTGTAGACTACACTGGCCCACTGCTGGGCACAGACACCATGGCTCATTTCACCACCCTGGGCACCGGATACCTCCTCTAGAACCTCAGCCACCATGCCACTCTGTGGTCCTCATGCCACTGACTTCTTCGAATCTCTAAGGTACCAACCAAATTCTCATGCAGGTATACCGTGAATGCGCTCAAGGTGCAAGGAAGAGTGAGAAAGTTATTTTTTGGCTTTTTTTCTTAGAAAGGTGGAGAATTCCTCAAACACAGGAGGGAAATTCAAAGGTGTGGTCAAAAAGAATGATAAATAGCCACTACCTATGGGGTCATGAGTCATAGGAAAAACTAAGGTCTGCGATGCTCATTTCAGTCCATAATCAAGTTCCCGGAGCCCTTCTGGTTTCTGCAGCTCTTCCTCAGATCTACCCAGGTACTCCTCCAATGAATCCCTGTTTTAACCAGTTTCAGTGGACTTCTGTCGCTTGCAACCAAGAGACTCCTAATACAGAAGTAATCGTATGTTAAAGAATCTCAAGCTAGCCAGTTGCAAACAGGGCTGTAAATATTTAGATGCTCTGAAGAATTTTTCAGATTTTTTTTTTTTTTTTTTGCATTGACAGGAATAAATCAAAGAACATAAGACTAACTTTGGCTTGAGAACCCTAATTGGGATAATGGGCTGCATACTGATTATGTTTACTTTCTCTACTAAAAGTCCTCACAAACAACTTCTTACTTAAATAAAAAGAAAAATATTGTATCTACAAAGATCTTGTGTGCATGTACCCAACTGAATTAAAAAAATGAGAAATATGGAGAAGATGCCAACTTATTGCCAAATGCTACGTGAAAATAAGGTTATCTATAAGAATATATCTAGGGCGCCTGGGTGGCTCAGTCGTTAAGCATCTGCCTTCAGCTCAGGTCATGATCCCAGGGTCCTGGAATCGAGCCCCGCATCGGGCTCCCTGCTCAGCGGGAAGCCTGCTTCTCCCTCTCCCACTCCCCCTGCTTGTGTTCCTGCTCTCGCTGTCTCTGTCTCTGTCAAATAAATAAATAAAATCTTTAAAAAAATATATATATATCTAGAGAGATATAGCTAGCCAATAAATGAATAGCTAACCAATAAAGAAATACACACAGAGACACAGATGCTAGCATATTAAAAAACAAACTAACAAAAAACCTACACTGTGTTTTGAGGTGCTCAGTTTCAAGATCCCTGAACTGGACTAGTTAAAATAATAGAATAAAATATGAGAAAAACAAAACCCTAAGGGCAAAACTGTACAATAATTATACTAAATGGTTAAGGAATGCCAAGGACTTGACTTCTTGGGGTAACTTAGGGAAGGTTTCCCCTTTCTCTAAGAACGGCTTCTGGGACAGGAAGGGGACTCCTGGGCTCTGTTTCTGGCTGTGGCTAGAGCTGGCTGATCCAAGGTGACTATCTAGAGACATCAAGCTGGAGTTGAGGGAGGCGAGTCTTGTTATGGTCGCACTCTAGGGAGAAGGTCAAGGAGAGCTGGGATTTCCTGAGCAGCCCTGCTCCTTCTCTGCACAGAGTGGTCACTTAACTCTTCCTCCAATTTAGTGAGAAGTCCTCAAGTTTTCCCAATAAATTTCTTTAATTTTTTTTGTTTTTGCTTTTTTTGCTTAAGCTAGGTCACAGCCCATTCTTTCTTGTTTACAACCAAAAGAACATTACATTAACTAAGTATACTCCCCTACAATCTTACTCTCCCCATTATCCAACTCCAGCCTTAAGAAACTCATCTTTCTTTACTAGGAATGACTGAAAAGGGCCTTTGGCTTCTGTGCATCTAGTTTTTGTGTGCCCTGGGGCCATCGAGCTTAGCAGCATTGACCTCACTTGTCACTTTTTAGGAAAAATAATTGTTAATTTTGACATCTAGCTAATGGGTTGCAACTTCAAATGCCTTCGGAGATCAGACAGGCAAAGTAAATGGAGAGAGCGCTGAGCTGGATTCCATTGGACACTATACGTCCCATCTAATGACATTTACGTTCAAATATTTAAAACACTGTATGGTTCAAACAAAATTCTTCATGGATGAAATCTACCTTCTGAGCCATCCACTAACAACCCAGCTTGCTATTAGTTTAAATTACATATGGTCCTACTCTGTGAGATTCCTACAACTCAATTTTGTTTCAAGCATTTGAACAGGATAAAAATGCTTCTTACAAAGCAGAATTTCCCATCCTCTCTCAGCAGAAAACTCCACAGGCCATCAAAGGGACCCATGTGAGGTCTCCAGAGAACTCAAGGGCTGCTTTTTTTTAAAAGAAGTTTATCAATGCTAGTAGATTCCTTCTTTCATGTGTGTCTCACAGTAAATGAAGCAGGCTCCTGTTACTTTCTATGAATCACAGAATAAAGAGCCAAATTCCTTAGAAGCATGAGGACTCCAAAGGTGTCAGCACAGATGGAAAAACCCAAATGCCGACCACCCTTGACAGTCTCCAGTTTAACTACACAACTCTGATTCTCTTCACAGACGAAAAGGGAAATCCAATTCGAGGAAACTGATAGCGTTTTCTTTTCCTTGGAAAATGGACTGGACGAACTGCACACAAAAACCTAAAATCTCCACTGCCAATTGTTGAAAAACAATGGAGCCTCCATTAGCAGTTCCTTTGCCCACAGAATGCTCTCTGAGGAACTGCGGGGTTTGGAAGGAGTACAGAGGCCTATTCCCCGTCTCAGACACATCAAAGTTTTAATCAAAACCTGCTTTTCTTTCTGAAACCAAGCAACTGCTATTTCACACCCACATATTGCTGGAGCTCATTCAATTACCCTCGACGACTTTGTTTAAAATGAAAATGCTTTGCCTCCTGAGGACAGTGTGAGAGGATTGATTAATGTTGTTCCCTGAAGGACAGAAATGCAGGTACACAGCAAAAATCTAAGTAGCTGGAAACTACTGCTGGGCCCTGTTTTACAAGCCATTCAAACCTACCTGCAAGTATTTTGTAAAGAATAAGGACTTTTAAGTCAGTTGGCTTTATCAAGGGGCTAGACTATGCATCTACCTCTTCCTCCTTGATGAAAATCACAGAATTAGAAAACTAAGATGATGAGAAGTGAGGAAGAAAGACCAAATTTTTCCAGATGGTTTTGCAGAAGAGGAAACAGTTTTTTTTTTTTCTTCTGACACATTGTTCCAAAGGATCTGTAACTAACAAACCAAACCAGCACATTGCTGGTTTCTGTGGCTCTGTGACTCAGAAGTCACTTTTCTATCCAACATATTAAATGTCAAGTAAAATATCTCCGATAAGAGAGAAGACATTTCTTTGGGAAGCTTGGTTCCTGTGTTGAGTGCTTCTCCTATACAAATGAGCCATAGATTGTGCTGCTGTCTTTTACATGGTTTGCTAACCTGTAAGACAAACATCTACCCAAGACTGCATAAAGAAGCATAAATCGGGGGGGCCTGGGTCGCTTAAGCGTCTGACTCTTGATTTCGGCTCAGATCATGATCTCAGGGTCCTGAGATCGAGCCCTGCCTCGGGCTCCATGCTTAGCAGGGAGTCTGCTTGAGATTCTCTCTCTCCCCCTTGCTGTGCCCCCACAAATAAATAAATAAAATCTAAAAAAAAAAAAAAAGGAAGCACAAATCATGGAGACCATATCTTAGTCCTCCACAAATGCCCCCCACGAAGAACTTGGCCCATGTAATCACAGTATATGTCTAAGAAAAAACAGAAAGAAACAAGAGAGGAGGAAAAGGAAAAAAATGACAGGGAAATGGTTATGCATGTGTGGTATGCAGATTTGGGAGCCTAAGAGCTCTGATGGAAGGCTTCTGTATATATAAAAATGCATGGGTTCCAGGGTAGTCCTAATGCAAAAAGGCAGTATTTATCCATCATGCCCCCATTTCACAATGCTCTAAGGTAACCACCTCTGCTGTGAAAGAAGTAATATTTAGAGCTAGTTCTTGCATGGCTGGGTGAAAGAAGGGGAGGAAGAAAGAGGGAAAGAATTATATGAGGACTACACTTCACTTCTCTTTTTTATAACAGATTATTTTCTTTAAGAGAAGCATAAGCTGTGATTAAAGTGGCAATATAATTGCTGAATTTTTGTGCCTCAAACACCTGCAAAGGAAGCACGTTGACAAGAAACCCTCAGCAACCCAATTATTTCATGCAGGTTTTCATCCACCCCAAAAGCCATCCTCAAAATAGAACGGAACTTTTTCTCCTTCGCCAATCTGGTAGGTGCCTTCTACAAAGTAACCAAGAACCTAAATCACATTGTTTACCACTATTCTCAACAAACAAAATTTTAAGTAAAATGAGATCCAAGGTTTTTAACACATAACTTTCAAACTTTCATTATATCAATTATTTAATGGCACATTGAGCTTACATTTCACATCTTGATAGGAGGCTAAAAAAGGAACAAGATTTGTCTTCAGGGAGATAAGAGATCTCAAACTCTGTTCCCAGAAGTGGGAGAATAGATTAGATAACTGGTCTTTTCAGTTTTGAGGAACATTATAATTCAACTGAAAAAAAAAAGGGAAAATGAAACAATTTCAAGATTCCCACTATCTAGGAATGTGAGGAAGTTAGAATGTATATCTTGAAAAAAAGTAAATAGGGGCGCCTGGGTGGCTCTGTTGTTAAGCGTCTGCCTTCGGCTCAGATCATGATCCCAGGGTCCTGGGATCGAGCCCTGCATCGGGCTCCCTGCTCCACGGGAAGCCTGCTTCTCCCTCTCCCACTCCCCCTGCTTGTGTTCCTGCTCTCGCTGTCTCTCTCTCTGTCGAATAAATAAATAAAATCTTTAAAAAAAAAAAAAAGTAAATAAAGAGATAGCTAGGGGAAAGGAAATCCAGGGACAATTCTTCCTTAGGAGGCTACAAAATTAAACAATATTTTAAAAATAGCAATAAACTCAGTTCTTTCTTATACATTTTTAACAGAAGACATTTAGAGTTACACATAATAGGCTGAAGTGGTAAGATTCTTATATTTTTTTACATATCAGTGTCTCAGGAGTAAACATTTCCTAGGGGTCACTCTGGGAAATACAATCCTTTCCATCAGGCACAAGTGCGGGAACAAAACATTCAAGCTGAAATGGATTACCAGGTCGTAGCATGTACAAAGCAACTCACAAATCAGAACGCATTTCTATTGTCATTCCCAATTGGGGGAAGATCAGCATGGAAGGAAGTAGGACTGATATGGGAAGGTTTCCAGGCGATGACCCCTGACCTGAACGTTCAAGGATGGAAAGGGCATGAGTCATAGGAAAGGAGGATGGGGGCCCCACACACACACAAGTAAGAGAATCAGCATAAGCCAAAGGAATGGAGATAAGTTACAACAAATAATATTTGGGGAACGACTGAGGCTAAAGACTCAAGACAGATGGGTGAACATTAAAGCTACGATTATTGAGTGCTTATAACATACTAGACTCTAGGCATATATTCCCTTTTGTTTTCTCTAATTTAGTTTTAATAAAACAGAGCCCCAGGGCTCAGACCCAGGTGGCTCATTTCTATTAGCCACCCTCACTCCCTAGTTGATCTCTATAGTCTCATGGCTGTAGTCCCACTTGTACACTGATGACTCCCACATCTCTACCTTTAGCCTCAATGTTTCCTCCAACCCCAGACTCATATGTCCAACTGCCTGTTTGACATTTCCACCTGGATGTCTACAAGATATCTCAAATTCAAAATATTTAAAACCAACCTCCTGATTTCTGTCCAGCTGCCCCCCACCAAAAAAATCAAAAGCTGAACAATAACAAAAACTTCTCCTCCCTCCCTCATCTTCAAAATACATCCAGAATCAGACCACTCCTCACACCTCCACCTCTACCACCGCCTGAATCACAGCAGCAGGCTCCTAGAGGGGATGGACGTGAACTTCCCCTCGAGTCACCCTCTGAGTCTGTGCATTCCAACCCTTCCCATTTGCAGGACAGGCTCCAGTTACAGATACTGTTGTCTGAAGTGGAGACCAAGATTTAAGAGTGATTCTTGGACAGGTGACAACAGAAACAACGGAGGCTGAGGGCGGATATGAGAGGAAAACTACAGGGTAGGGCTGAAGGGACATCTGAGGACATGGAGAGAAACAAAGAACTTGAACTTTTGAGAAATATTGAGTCTTAGGTCAAACGTCCCCTCATGGTTAGCATTTTTTGACCCCTCAGCCAGAGTTCAAGACTTTAAGTCCAGCATTGGTCACATCACTGGAGGCCTAAGCTGAGTGCCTCCATCAGCGGACTTTGACCTCATTTTGTGCCCCCAGCACCTGAAGCAGCAGCTGGGACCTGGGAAGCCCTTGGCAGAGGTGCGCTGGTGGCATAACGTGGTGCCGTGGAAAGTGCATTAGGAGCATGAAGAAGGGAGCGGAAGACCAAATTAAGACTTTACTTGGGAAGTGAGGTTTCAGAGATAGAAAAAAGTATTTGAGTTTATCCAGGAAGATAACACCGATGGCCGGGTGGGTACAGCAGTGGTATGGCACATCAGAGGCAAGGCTTGGGGGAAAGGAAAGCAGGGGAAGAAATGGTGGGGTGTGATACCAAAAAGTAGGTTAGACTGGGAAGCTAAAGAAAGCAGCAGAGTCAAAAGAAGAGTTTTCCCTCTCCCCGAGAAGTGCACGGTGGGGGACAGGAGATGTTTAAAAGAAAAAAGGATGAGCCCGCCGACAGAAGTTGCCCTAGAGGATGCAGTTAGGGTTAATGGGTCATGAGGCCCAGGCCAGTTCATACCTGCCGTTCTTAATCTTTTCATCCCCAAGTACCTAGTAAATTACTGAGCTCCAAAGGAGGGTAGGAAGCCAGAGGCTTAACAACCTTAACAACCAACCAGAGGTTAAATTTGAACCACTCACTTGAGGTGTGAGTCAAGAAGTTAATGCGGTAGGAAGAGCAACACTGTCGAGTGCTGTAAGACAAACCTAGGTTATTACTTCAGTCCTCGAGGTTCCCATTCACTTCCCGTCAAGAGCTGCTGGGGCTCGGCTTCTCACCCTGCGCCAGCCACCCTGCCAACATCTGCGGTGGAACTCAAGGGGAATGAGGCTGGAGAGTGGATCTCCATCAACGCGATGAAGGTGGAGTGGAAAGGCCACTCACAATGGCTACCCAGCCCGCTTCGTCCGGGCCTCAGGGGGAAAACCGGTGGGAAGCACGGAATATAAACAAAACCCCAACACCTTTCTTTTCCTTTCCCTGCCCGTCACTCATACCCTCTCCTCACTGAAATGTAAGCTCCTTGAGAGCAGGGCTTGGCCCTTCATGGCTGGATGCGCGCCTAGCAGGGGGCCCGGCACGCAATGGACGCTCCGCAGATACTGGTGGAACACTGAACGGACTCGGCTCAGTCCCGCTTCATTACGCCTGGGCATTGAAGGATGCCACCGCGGGAGCCGCCAGAGAGGGCTGAGGTGGGAGAAGCGGAAGACTTCCCTGCAGGTCCCAG
Organism: Phoca vitulina; assembly: GCF_004348235.1. Classification (NCBI taxonomy): domain Eukaryota; kingdom Metazoa; phylum Chordata; class Mammalia; order Carnivora; family Phocidae; genus Phoca; species Phoca vitulina. Next base: position 50,266,133 of record NW_022589712.1, on the reverse strand, counting down.
TGGGGCGGCCTGCGGCGCCGAGCGGCGGGCTCTGAGCGCGTCGGGAAGGGGGATTCGGCTGTCAGGCCCAAGACTGCACCGTTTGCCACTGACCTTCCGGCGGGGACGCCCGCGCGGGACGCAGCAGCCCGGCTCCGGCGTCCCGCTCCCGCCGCCCTCCGGGGGCGCTCGGCGCCCGCTGCGCACGTAGGTCACCTGCCTCCTGCTGGCGCCGCGGGGCGGGCCGGGCGCGGGCGGCAGGTGCGGCCCGGGCGGCCGGGGAGCCGGGCCCGGCGGGGCGCTGCGGGCCGGGAGCCGGGGCCCGGAGGGCCGCAGCTCCGCGCACAGTCGCAGGCCGAGCAGCAGCGCGGCGCCGAGCACACACCGGCGCAGGGCGCCGCAGCCCCTCCCGGGCGGCCTCTCCCGCGCCATGGCGGGGGGCCGGGCCCGGGGCTGCGCTCCGCGGCCGGCGGCGGGGAGGTGGCCCCGCGGGCCCGAGCCGCCCACGGTGGGAACTCCCCCGCGGGCCGGGGCGCGGGCTCGGACCCGCCTCCCACCCTGCGGTCCAAGAAAGCCTCGGCGTAACCTTATCCTGCCCGGCGGAGCGCGCCCGGCCGCTGGAAGGGGCGAGGGGCGCCGGGCCGGGCGGGGGCGTGGGGGAGCGGGGCGCAGGCGGCTCGGCGGGGCAAGAACCTGAGCCCTGGGTGGGGGGGGTCCCCGAGGGGGCGCCCTCCACCCCGGCCTCCAGAGCCTGGCGGAGTTGAAAAGCTACACGGCCAGAAAAAGCGCATTCCTAACGGGGTCCTGGGTGGTAACTTCATTTTCTAGTATTAGTATTGTTGGAGAAACACAGGAGGATAGGTGAGCTGCCAGGTTTTGCTACAAGGAACAAGTTCTGATTGTCAAGCAGTTTGTGCCATTAAGGATAAAAATACTTGGCACTTAGGCTCGGGTTTACAACTTCCCTCCCTCAAGAAAGAAGGGAGGGGGAGGAGAGAATAGCACCCGATACCGAATAATCAAATTAGAGTTATTCCATTTCTAAATTCTGCCTGAAGCCAATCCATGCTTTCTCTCTGTGTTATGAAATGTGTGGGGGTGAAGGAGAGGGAAAGAGCCAGCGAAGACATCTGACAGCAGGGAGAGAGAACAGAAGTTACCATGGCATGATGTAAATCAAATTAATTTAGCTCCAAACACACACCTCCCTGCTGTCTTGCAGAGATACAGAAGGACAAATTTATCTTTCTGCAAAATGCTCCCCAGCTGCTTTTTCCATCACCACCTTGACCTTAATTAATCAGGCTGAACGCTTACAGCCTGAAGTCCGGTGTTGACTGTTCATTTTCAATTGTTAGAATTCTTTCCCACAACCTATTTGAGGTTTGGGCTTGGGGTTTAGGTTTGGATTTGGGTTTGTTTTCTTTAGCTGTGGGCATTCTTTTTATGCTCTACACTTTTATTTTCCGTACTTCTACAGGAACTACCCCCCGCTGACCTATCCTCTTCCCTAACAGCCTAAGGCATGGACACAGAAACCAAATATGGAGCCCCCTTCCTCCACTCCCTGCATCTCAGGAATTTTCCATAAGGAGCCCTCCTCTCTAAAATCTCTCTAACTTAAGAAAGACCCAATCTATTCTTTGCACTGTACAAAGCACTTGGGCTATTTCTCTACCTCTAACAACCCAATCTAGTCCATTCCCTGGGCCACACCAGTTCTCAGGCTCATGAGTGTTTCTTTACGAGTGACTTTTGGTTTTTTCTTAGATGCAGCCCTCAGGCTGTTGCAGATTGGCTTTGTTTTCAAGAACCCAAGCAAGTACATTTTCCCTGACCCAAATTTTTAGAGAAAACCTCACATCCTGTGACTATTTATTTATTTATTATTATTTTTTATGAGTAAAGTGATAGAAGTTTATTAAGTGAAGATACAGAAAAAGCTCTCAAGAGTGAGAGGGGTCCCGACAGGGTTGCCAACGAGGGCCTTTAGGGTTGGTCTTTTATAGAAAGCTAACCAGGGAACTTAAATCCTTTCAACATCTCTACTAGTAACACCTTCAATGGCTTACTTCCTTTTTAGGGGCTGGTGATTCTTGTTGGTCACAGTTGATTATCATAAAGACACCCACCCCGCACCTGTGACTATTTAAATAATGAGTTTGGGTGTCAGACTTGAACTATGTGCTGAAGCAGGACTCTGCCTTTCAGAAGCTATGAGACTTTGGACAAAGTACTTAACTCTCTCAGCCTCCATTCTCTCATGTGTAAATAGACCTATATATCTGGTAGGATACAAAGATTGCATAAAATATTAAAGGTTCAGTACCTAAATTCACAGAAGGTATTCAACTGATGGTAATTACTTTTATTATTTACCATTAAGGAAAATCCTGAATTTTATCATGAACGATGAAATTTAAGCATTGATTCCCAAGTAGGTAAACATAAGAATGTATAAGAAGTTTTATAAATATCTTATACATTGTCTAGAATTAGGAGTATCCAACAGTTGCAAAAAACAACCATTAAGACTCACAAACGTACCCCATTCAGTTGTATAATGGTGTAAAAATATTTAAGACATGATGCGTATTGTGCTTGATCAACCTGGATCACCAATGTCTGCTGTAGACTTTGCTAGAGGTTTTATTTTCTAGGCAACCAACACAGTGCCGCTAACTAAAGAAGTAATCTTTTTGAAGATTATGATATCACTAACTTATGCCCTCTGCGCATGTGTTGAGTTACCCTCCGGGGGGAATCATGAGAGTATCCTATATTATGAAAATGGGGATACTTAATAAGACTCGACTGGAGGTGGGAGGGGGCACACAGAACAGTGTAGCTCTTGAAGAAAATGGGCAAGATGACCTCATATTTTCCCTTATCTCATTTCTATGGTTCTCTAATAATGTTTCCATTATGAGGAAAAAATCCAAATAAAGTGCAATATTTAAATGCCCTTTTCCCTCATCTTTTACAACTGTCTCTATGTGTTTATTACTAATAGAAAAAAACTGTTTATTTGTATGCAGCATCATTAATTTTCTAGGAAGAAATTTCCCACTTTTAACTTGCACATATTTCCCTGTGTCACGGATGATAATGAATAGTGCAATAGGTTAGTTCGTAGGCTGGAGAGGAAAATCTGATCGCTGCCTTAGCTGACAAGCCATCTTTCATTCACAACATTTGCTTTTCTCATGGAGTTGAACTTGCCATGTTCGTTTCTGGATATGTTTCAAAAATGCAGATAATCACTAACCACTTAGTCATAGGTTGGTTACTTAAATGTGCAGGCCAGTAAACCACAAAAGCGTTTTCATCAGATCACAAATTATATCCTTCTTGAGGTTTCAGCCAGCAAAATGGGTAAAACAGAACATTTTTCCCACTAATCTCCTAGACACCGTACATTTAAATTAGCACACAGGCGGTAGTGTAGTGGTTCTCAATTAGGGGTAATTTTGCCTCCCCGAGGACATTTGGCAATTTATGAAGACATTTTTGGTTGCTACAACAGGCAAGGGTAGGAGGAAGATGCAACTGGCCATCTAATGGGGAGAGACCAGGTATGCTGCGAGATAGCCTCTAATGCAAGGAATAGCGTTCCGCAACAAAGAATTATCCAGCCCCAAATGTCAACAGAGCTGAAGTTGAGAAACCTTGCTGTCACAATAGATATTAATATGGCAATTTTTAATGACAGACTGTCCAAAGAGAAAACAGAAGCTCAGAGACAAGGATCCTCACCTCTCCAAAGTGGTTATTTCCCTTTCACTATGAAGTATCCTGCCTGAAATAAAGTAATCAAATTTAGAAAGGACTAGAACCCCACCCCCACCCAATCCATGTAATACATGTTCATTGAGGAAAATGTACACAAAGCAAAAGAAGATGTCAACAATCATTCATATATCATGATTCAGAGATAGCTATCCCGTAAGACTTTTTTCTATGCATATATGCATATAGTTTGCAAAAATGAAAACATATTATACATATTTATTTATCATCTGCTCTTGTATATGGTACAAATATTTACCTATTAAATCATATGATGTTGGGATTTGGCTAGAGACAATCCAGTGGGAGAGGTGGGAAATAGCTGGGGGTATAAATGAAGCAAGAAGAACTTTGAGTTTATAATTGTTGTAACTGGATGATGAGGTTCACAGATCTCTATTATTGAGCATGTTTGAAATTTTCCATAATAAAAATGTCATTGAACAGTAATCTATTAACCTAACATCATTTTAATGGCCACATGTGTTATAATTAAACCAATCTTCCACTGTTGAATAATTAGATCATTTCCAAGTTTTCATTCTATAAGCAATGCTGTGATGGACATCTTTATAGCTAAATCTGCTGGATCTCAGGTGGACTGAAAGGAAAGAAAGAGGTCACGGATGATTCCAAGGATATTCCTAAGTAATTGGAGGAATGGAGTTGCCATTAACTGAGAAAGAAAAGATTTAAAAGTAAGAATAGCTTGGGGTGGAAAATCAATTTTGATGGTTTGATTTTGATGGTCATGGTAAATTTTGGAAGCCTATTAGACATGTAAGTGGAGATGTCGAGTAGGCAGTCTCATTTAAAAGACTAGAATTCAGGGGAGCAGTGAGGGCTGGAAATCGAAATTTTAGATCATGGACATATTAATGTTGAATAAGGGAGGGAAGAAATATTTGAAGGCTTAGCTCAGGGTCCACCAATTTATGGTCAGGAAGATGAGGAGACATCAGCAAAGGATACTGAAATAAGTAGACAGTAAGGGAACAAAATGTGTTGTCCCAGAAACCAAGTAAAGAAAGTATTTCTCAAAGGAAGACACTGAGAGGTCTAATAAAATGTGGGCTGAAAACTGCCCATGAGATTTGGCAACATGATGCCTTGTTTATTATCAGCTTTCCCAACTAGAATGGAACTCTGTGAGTTCAGGGACTTTGCTTTGGTTATTTCTACAATCCCAGTTCCTAGAACTGTATTTGGCATGTAGTACATGTTCAATAAATAACTGTTGAAATAAAGAGGAAAAAAATGAATCAAATCTGTGTGCATTTGTAATTGGTTATGATTCTTAAGACTAGAATCGCTAAGTTAAAGCAGAATTGTAGGTCTTTTGATATGAAGTGCTATTTACTAATTTTTCAACCCACTAAAAAAGCCTGATCAATTCCATTCAAAGGCCATCAACTATTGCTTTGTTGGTATCAGTGGGAAACACCAAAAAATAGCTTATTTTTAGTTCCCTCCCACTCTGCCATCACTGCACTTGAACCCACATTTGATTCCCCCTCAAATGCCCATCTCAAGCTGCATCCTACATAGGATTGTGTCAATTAGTTTCAGCCTTCCCACCCTAAGGATGTAGCTAAATATTGAGATGCCAGTTCAACATCAGGAGTATCCATGTTAAAGGAAGAACTTACCAAGATGAAAGCTTTCAAGACCTAGAAGAACAAAGTTCTAATAAAATGACAGACCCCTGGAACTGCTGCTTGGGGCTGGGATCCCTGCCTAAAATCACACCACTGCTTAGCCCACAACCTAATAAAGCTGGCTCTGAGCTAGCCTTATGGAAAATGCCTGGGGAATGGCTTAATGCCCTGGCCTGCCTGGCAGAGAGATCATGAGCCTTTCCTGCTTCTTTTGAATCTCCTAACACTGTGTTCTCCCATTCCTGGTGTTTAACTTACTCTAGCATTTGTGGACTTGCTTTATCTTTTTTCTACCTGGGCTGTTTCTCAGACATACAGCGGAGTCTTACCTCTGTATCTCAGCAATGCCCAGCATGGGATGGGTCTCAACCACATCTCTGGAATTGTTGACAAACAGACATCACACCCAACCCGGCTGAAGTCAGACCCAACATAGCACATTTCTTCCAACACCTGTTGCTCCTCCATCCTACCAAAAAAAGAATCATACTCAAACCTGTATTGGATGACTCAAAGGTACTACCTCCAACCCAGTACAATTTTGACCCAAGGGGCTTGGGAAGAATCAGGGAATGCTTCATGTAAGCTATTTGGGAAAGAGGAACTAAAATGAAAAATATGGGTATGGGGAGAATGGTACATGGATGGGGTGGAAATTATGGAGGCTGATTACTCTTAGGTAAGGCCTCAATCTGGACAGGAAGTTCAAAAAAGACACATACCCCCCCCCCCACACACACACAGACTGGATTCTGAAAACACATTTGAGATTTTGTTAGATAGGTGTATTTACAGACATTAATTCCCACAATGAGACAGTCCTGGATTTTATGACAATAAAGCAGCTTAGGTTAAGAATTATCAAAACATTGCCTCTTTCCTAAGACCACCTATGGAGCATTTCCCCTCCCTCACCCATGGCTCATCTTATCATTATGACACATGCCAGAAATAATCTCCCAGCTACAGATCACTTTGAAGTCAGAAACATTCCTGGTTGAAATTTTCCCAAAGTCAAGGGCTTAAAAAAACCTCTTAAGGTCAGAAAAGATCACTAGGGAACTGACAGGATAAAGTGAAGCACAGCATGCCCAAAGGCAAAAATCTCCAGGCTCTGTCATTTCAATTTAGCTTGTGAATATATTAAAAATCCTCAGGTCAAAAGCCATTTTACTTTCTCATCACATTACCGCTCTAGCCCTAGAGAAAGCATAAAAAAACTCTATGATTTTCAGATCATGATGCAGGGATTCTCAGACTCCAGCGTGCAGGAGAACCACCTGGGGAGCTGTTTAAATGTAGGTCGGAAGCCCCACCTCCAAAGATTAAGTCAGAGGTGAGTCCCCAAAATCTTTATTTTAGCGGGTTTCAAGTGGTCCATGATTAAACTGTGAGAAGTCTTGGCACAGAGGTCCTCCGCCGTGGAAATGATTGAGGGTCAAGGGTGGGATGTAGGAAGAGGTTACTACAAGGTGTCCATATATCCACGGGTGCAAATATTCCCCCTCAAGGCTCCAAGTACAGTTACTAAGAAAGGTTTAAGTATTAACAAAGGGTCTTCATATCCAAAAGTTCAGGAGACCCCTGGGCAGCCATTCTCTTCTTCCCCATGACTCCTTCCTTCCTGCCTGCCCTCCGGCTCCTATTTCTCTAGCACCTGGACATCGGCAGCATTAGCCCGGCTGCAACACCATTCAGCTCAGAGGACCCCAGAGAGCTAAAGACACATGGTCTCAGGAAGGTAGATTAAGGAGCAAAGCCAAAAAGTCAGCGTGAAGCAGAAGACCCTAGTCTAAGCTTGGCTTCCCTTAAACTACTCACTGGCTTTGTAGCCTTTAACCAGTCACCTTACCTCTCCATGCCTTGGTTTCCCCATCTGTAAAATGGGGATAATAATAGTAACTTCCTATGTGATGAGTAAATAAGTTGAGCTACTTAAAGAACGGAGACTACTGTGCCTGGCGCATAGTAAGTGCTATCATGTGTATGTCATGTGTTACTACTGTTCCCTGAAAGTCGGAGAGGACATCCATTTTCATTTTGCACTACTTTATATTCCTCTTGCCTTCGTGTTGAAGGGTTTGTTTGGGGCTTGGGCTCACTGGGCCTCAACTCGACTGACCTGAGAGGGGAAATGAAAACCACATCTCTGCCCCTGTTGTTCCTACCCAGCCCACTGCCTTTTTCCTTTACAATCATCACGTGCCAGGGAGTATGTGTCTAAGCTTTCCACTATTTCTGGGAAAGCACCTGATCCAATTTAACTGGTCAGTCTTTTCCTTCCCACTTTGACCTGCAGTGTTCTAAAACGTGTCCTTTCTCCTTCACATTTCTGATTTCTGCGGGTTTTGTGTGCCGGGGAACCACACACCGCTCTTCTCCCTGAGTTTACCTTTCTCATGCTGTGGGCTGTGCTCATTTACACTTGGCCCTTCAGACCTTGTCAGGGCCATTACGCTGACCGTCGATGGCCTGCCCCTGGGGACAGCGCCAGTCCTGCTCACTTGACCATGAGCTTGCATGGTCTGTGTTAGATACAGAGCCCATTGCAGAGCCTGCATCCCCCGCCACACACGCACCTCCTTGAGGAATGTTCCTGGGGCTGAAGCCCGCTGAGAATTTGCAAGGAGCTATTCTCCCTCCTCCGTCCCCCACCCCCAGCTTGCCCGGTGACTTAGACGGTTGCTCAGAGAGGGGAGACAAACGCTGTCTGAAAGAATGTTGCTGTTGCCAGGAGAGGAAGGGGGGAAATAGCTCCCCTCACAAAGGGCAGCCAGGAGAAAAGTGGCTCTAAGCTGGACGACAAAGAAGAGAGGACGAATTTCCGTGTCTTGCTAATACTGTGGGTGTGTAGCTACCATTAGCTGCTTCAACCGCAAAGTATGAGATCACTGGAATAGGTTTTTAATAGCTGAGGTTCTTATTTTAACATCTTTGTGGGTTTTTAAGTCAGCCTTTAATGTGGGGAAATTTTATGTGAAAACCAGGGAACAAATTCCGGTTATTGCTCTAACTTTGGCCCCCAGGTAACCCAGCACCTAACTCTCTGCAGCAATTGTTCACCAGCCTAAGTCCCACAGGAGCTGCGGGGATGGGGATGGGGATGGTGAATTATTTATTTTTGTCTCCCTTCAGTAACCAGTGTCTTGCACAGAGAGGAGCTCGGTGAAATATACGCAACCAAGGATTTCAAGAACCCTGCAATGCTGGATGTGGTATATATGAACTCAGTCTTCAGGCACCCCCACCCCCATCCAGCCAGGCACCTCCCACTGGCTATAGCCCAAATATCCCCTGCACTTTCCTGCCTCTAGACCTTTGCTTGTGCTATTCTTACTGACTGAAAGGATAGCCCTGTCCTGGAGATGGGAAGGTTGTGGGCAGGTTTGGAAAAGAGCAAGCTGAGATATTTGGATTTTATTTAATGAGCAATGCGGAGTCATGGATGGTTTTTGAGCAGAAGACACTAGTGTGGATTCAAGATAGAACCTGCTTAAGACTTTTATAGACCCTAAGAATGCAGATCACAGCACTCCCAAACCTTCACCTTATAGACTTCAAAATGAAAATAGTACCAAATAGTAAAACACAAAACATCAGCTATATTGACATTGAAAAAACTTGACTCTACATCTTCTAAATGTAAAATTCAGAATGTGAAAAGAGAACCCTTTTCCACACCTTTCTCTGCTTTTCCTGTCCACCCAAAACTGCAGTGATCTCTTTCTTCAGTCTCCCAGAAATTGACAGAATTTTATAAGGCTTGAACACAGAGATCTAACAAAATTAAGTGGCCACTGCCCACCTATCCATTTACTTCAACAAAATTAGGTGATGGTGCAGCATAATTGCTTCAGAATAAATCCTCTCGCTTTGGCTGCAGCCTCATGGAATGCACTGAGAATAGCCTCAGAGCACTGCTATAATATATCCAAAGTTGTCTGGTTTTTTTTAAGATTTTATTTTTTATTTTTTTATGTAGTTTGTACCCCCAATGTGGAGCACAGACTCACAACCCTGAGATCAAAAGTCGCATGCTCTACCAACTGAGCAAGCCAGGTGCCCCTAAAGTGTCTTTCTTGAAACCCTTAAAAGCTGATGGAATTTTAAGGGAATCTTGATTTTGTATATTGAATACATTAGAGTCCTAAGCTTGGTGGACAATAATGAAAATAGTTTGCAAACCACAAAATACAATCGTATTCCAGCATTCAATTACAGAATAAGGGTGAGATTATTATAACTGGTGAGTATTGGCACTGCATATAACCAGTCAAATCCTTCATTTTGCCTAATTCCAGTTTAGAAGCAAAAGGGTGTGGATTTCACAAGAGTCCTCCAGCCCTAAGTTTTGTTTAGCAATTAAACTAAATACGCAAAGGAGATACCTTAAGGTTTCATTGATAAGAAATAAAAATCAAAACTCAATCCGCAATCTGTCACCATTAGATCTCTTTAAAACAGAGAGACCTTCTTTAACATAAAAGTCTTTATCTTATTGACCACCATGCTTTAATGAAACACCACTATTTCTGTGTAGCTTGTTTCAAATCCCATGTTAAACAAAGGGGAGAAGTTCCATTATCTTTCAGGCTTTAACATCTCAGGATAAATTGGCTGTTCGTCTATTATTCATCCACCACTGTTAGAGATTAAGTCTTTGTTACTGACAGTGGTAAATCTTAGCTGGGCAGATCAATAGAGTTATTTCTCTCCTCAGACAACAGAAGTTAGGAAGATAATGATTAGCAATGTCTTTAAAAAAAAAAAAATTCTGCCTTTCATTAGCAGTTCATGCTCCAGAAAAGGCTTTTTGAGTTGCCGAACAAAAGACAGCTCCTAAGGTTCAACAACTTCATGTATCAGGGAAATTTTCTGCAACTCTGAAACCTCTCTAAGTGCTTGGAGAGAAAAGCATATTCTATACGCTGACTAGCCTCAGAACCATAGGAAAGCCTTCATAATTAACACTCTTTGAATCTGTTGTCGGTCAATGCTAAGTCCTAAGTTACTGCATGGAAGACCATCAATAGCCATAAGATCAGAATAAAAAGAAGAAAGCACAGACCAAACAAAATGCTTCAGCAATAAGAATAGCAGCTCTGCTCTCAGAAGACAGACTGCTCTGACTGGCTTCACACTTTAGCCCCACGTGGTTTCTTTGGAAACTACTTGTCATGAAATTTTATGATCTGTTAAAAAAAAAAAAAAAGTGTAAGAATATATCTTCTTACCTACCTCACAATGATGTTGGAAAGATTAAAATTAGATAGTTGTGAAAGTGTTTCTAACCCTCCGAGGAAAGACGGGAGAAATGCTTTGTGGATAAGCTTTTTCTTTGGAACTTTAAAATACCCCTCATGACCCCATCTCGCAGCCTTCTCCCATTAAAGCCCAGGATTCTGCTGACCACGCATTCAGCTTCGTTGTCTCTGAATAGCTCTTTACAATCATTCCAACTTGAAGCCCAGAACTATTTAATACATGAGTGACAAAGAGAAGAAAGAATGGCACCACCCCTCCAAACCCTTCCTGGATTAGTCAGAAGAGAATTCCAGCAGCTCGGCCTGGGCTAGCAGTGGAAATATTCCCATTACCTTCTTCCTTCCTCCCCTCAAAGCACACTCTCCTTTGTCTCCTTCCAAATGTAAGAACTAGCAAATGCATTGCGCACTGTTCACACACCCCTTTCACATCTCTGCAGAGGAGCATCCTCTCCTCTTCCTTAAGCCCTAATAGGAAAAGGCGTGGCCCACCCTCAGCAAAATGTATCTTCAACATGTCCATGCTCTGCACACCACACCCTTGTCAACAGACACTTCCAACTCCAGCAGAGACCCACTGTATATGGATTTCCCAAACGTTTCCACCTTCTACTCCACAGCGCTTCCCACCCAAATTCTACATGATCAAAACCAACTCTCAACTGGGATCTGCGTAACATTCGCATTAAGTTGTAAGTCACTAGTCTCTGCTTAGGAAGCTACACCTTCCTAAATATTTTTACCTCCTATTCCTCTTCTTCAGATTCCGATACACCTTCTCTCCCCACCCTGCATGCACATTCTCTCCCACAACCTGTTGTCTCCAAGGAGCAGAACAGAGAGGAAATGCCATTACTGTTAAAAATCATCTATAAAGGGGAACCCTCCTACACTGTTGGTGGGAATGCAAGCTGGGGCAGCCACTCTGGAAAACAGTATGGAGGTTCCTCAAAAAGTTGAAAATAGGGCTACCTTATGACCCAGCCATTGCACTACTGGGTATTTACCCCAAAGATACAAATGTAGTGACCTGAAGGGGCACCTGCACCCCAATGTTTATAACAGCAATGTCCACAATAGCCAAACTATGGAAAGAGCCAAGATGTCCATCAACAGATGAATGGATAAAGAAGATGTGGTACATATATACAATGGAATATTATGCAGCCATCAAAAAATGAAATCTTGCCATTTGCAATGACATGGATGGAACTAGAGGGCATTATGTTAAGCGAAATAAGTCAATCAGAGAAAGACAATTATCATATGATCTCACTGATATGTGGAATTTGACAAACAAGGCAGAGGATCATAGCAGAAGGGAAGGAAAAATGAAACAAGATGAAACTAGAGAGGGAGACAAACCATAAAAGACTCTTAATCTCAGGAAACAAACTGAGGTAGAGGGGGGTGGGAGGGATGGGGTGGCTGGGGGATGGACACTGGGGAGGGTATGTGCTATGGTGAGCACTGTGAATTGTGTAAGACTGATGAATCACAGACCTGTACCCCTAAAACAAATAATACATTATATGTTAATAAAAATAAATAAATAAATAAATAAATAAATAAATAAATAATCATCTCTATTATAAGAGATGGTCCAACAGGGGTGTAATGCACACAGAAACAGTTTAGAGAGGGGCGAGGAAATGAAATCCTAAGAATGGAATTTCAAGTGAAATTTGAGGGACGTAAACTCAGGGAATAGAGGGCATCCCCTGCAGTCACTCAGCTTGGGTGCTACCTATTCTACCTGCAGGATAACCTAATCCTGATTACAGGGCTGCACGCTACCAGGCACTGGGGACTGAGTGATGCAGAACATAGTGATGGCTTCTCAGGCACCAGCGTGGTCGGTTTTACAGCATTCAGTTGCAGACGACAGATGCTACCCTTGAGTTAATGGAAGCAGAAAGGTACTTATTTCCAAATATTATGTGGCTTCCTAAATCATGGAAAAGTAGAGGAACAGGTGCGGACTGAGCTCCTGAGAACAACTCACAACTGCCTCCGCCATTGTTGGGAGAGTAGCTGCCATTGCTTCAGGTGCAGCTGAATCAGGAAGTGGCTGATGTTGAGCCATGAGGCCTCCACCACCATCTGCTCCAGCAGGAGTGGATGTTTCTGGCCCTGCCTCTTTCCACACTTTACTCGGTTCCAAATCCAAGTTTCATAGTAATGCATCAGTCCAAAAGAACCAAAATCACATATGGAACGCTAACTGTGAGAGAGTCTAGGAAATGTAGTTTTTAGCTTTCAAGACTCTACAGTATAGAAAGGCACATTATAAGAAGGAATAAGCATTGAGCAATTCTACTACATCTACTACATGAGTGAAGTTCCAGTAAAACTGAAGACCAGGGGGCGCCTGGGTGGCTCAGATGGTTAAGTGTCTGCCTTCAGCTCAGGTCATGATCCCAGGGTCCTGGGATCGAGCCCCACATCGGGCTCCTGGCTCAGCGGGGATCCTGCTTCTCCCTCTCCCTCTGCCTCTCTCCCTGCTCATGCTGTCTCTCTCTCTCTCTCTGTATCTCTGTGTCTCAAATGAATAAATAAAATCTTTAAAAAACAAAAAACTGAAGACCAGTCTTGAAGTACTAAATACCTTTATTTAAACTACTTTCTGGGAAACATTTTTTTCAAGTGCTTTCCACTTTTCCCAGCCTCAGGTAAAGAGAAAAAGGACCAAATTCAATTTATTTTTTTCTCAATGACCCAAAATCATAACCATGAACATTGCTTACTGGGCTGCAAATAGCAGTACACACACACACACACACACACACACACACACATTATTCATAACAGCATAACAACATAAGGAGGAATACTCATGACTATTTCAGTCTTCATTTCTATAACTGGTCACATGGTTGAAGCTAGTATTTATAAAATTACCTCCTTCCACTATCCATTCCATACTCCCTTTGCCTTCAGCAAGCACCTCAGCTGGTCATGGTCCTTTATCTGGTGGGGTGACCCAAACCTTCATTCATGAAGGGTCTGGGCCATTAGCAGTCCTACCTGGATTGGGTTGTACTACTGACCTTAATCACAGGGAATCATAATAGTCAGATGCCCTAAAGGATCTCCTATATTCCAAATATACTTTTCCCTCTATCCATAGTGGATGACTAGCCCAATTTCCCCTTGGTAGTCAAGATCAATCACCCCAGGCAACACCATAACCCCCTTCTTTGCCTGTTGATTCGGAGGTATAAGGACCCCAAAGTGGTTGGGTGGCAGTCTTTACTTCCAGTTCAAAAAGATCTCTGTGTCTCCTGATGAAAGCTTTCCTCCTTCTGGAATGACTAAGACTTCTAGACCAGCAGAGGCTAAACTGTGGGAACAGGAAGCAAAAGTTTTGCTAGTGGGTCACTAGGGGTAATAGTGAGCCGTGCCATTCCCATTTCCACCCCTTGATTCCTGGATCTGTGAATCCTGACTATGAGAGAAAGAGCACCATATACTGAATGCTGATTCAGAAGATAGGACAGCCTTCTGGGAAACTTGCCCCAGCTCTGCAAGGTATTACCATGTACATAGCACTATAACTGAGTCTTCAAAAGGCCATTCCTCTGCTGTTTCAGGATGAGTGGGGAACTCGATAAGAACAGTGAGTTCCATAAGCCTGGGCCCATTGCCATACTTCTTTTGCTGGGAAGTGAGTTCCTTGATCAGAAACAATGCTGTGTAGAATAATATGACGGTGGATAAAGCATTCTGTAAGTCCACAGATGGTAGTTTTGGCAGAAGAACTGTGTGCAGTGAAGGCAAATCCATATCCAGAGTAAGTGTCTATTTCAGCAAGAACAAAACATGCCCCTTTCAAGATGGAAGGAGTCCAATGTAATCAACCTGCTACCAGGTGGCTGGCTGGCTGATCACCCCCAGGCAGCGATGTCATATCAGGGACTTAGTGTTGGTCTCTTCTGCTGGCAGATTGGACTTGCAGCCGTCGCCATAGTCAGGTTGGCCTTGGTGAGTGGAAGTCCATGTTGCTGAGCCTGTGCATAACCTCCATCTCTGCCACCATGGCCACTTGGTTCATGAGTCCATTTGGAGATGACAGTGGTGGCTGTGGAAAGAAGCAGGCTGGTGTCCACAGAATAGGTCATCCCATCAACTCAGTTATTAAAAACTTCCTCTGCTGAGGTCGCTCTTTGGTGAGCATTCACATGGGACACAAATATCCTCACATTTTTTGCCCATTCAGAGAGGTCTATCCACATACCTCTTCCCCAAATTTCTTTGCCATTAATTTTCCAATCATGTTCCAAGTCCCTGGCCATTCGACCAAACCATTAGCCATAAATCAGTATATAATCACACATCTGGCCATTTCTCCTCCCCAGCAAAGTGAACAGCTAGGTAAAGTTCTACCCAATAGGAGGATTTCTCTTCACCACTGTTCTTTAGGAATTTCACAGGAAGGGGCTGTAGAGTGGTAGCTGTTCACTTTCAGGTGGTTCCTGTATACCATATAGAACCATCTATAAACCAGGCCCAAATCTTCTCTTCCACTGATCATAAGGACCCCCCATCAGTCCATAGGTGCAGGCGGGGAAAGAGAAGGCAGTGTAGCAGGAGTGGGCACTATAGGCGTTTGGGCCACTTCTTCATGTATCTTAATTATGTCTTTAAGACCTGCCTATACCCAATCACATCCATTCCACTTACATTTGATGATGGAGTACTGCTATGCATGCTCAACTTTATAGTTCTGTGGGTCAGATAACACCCAGTTCATGTGGGGCAGCTCAGGTCACATGGTAACTTGGCAGCCCGTATTAAGTCTTCAGTCTCTACTAAGGCTTAGTAGCAAGCCAAGAGCTGTTTCTCAAAAGGAAAGCAGTTATCTTCAGAGGATGGCAGGGCTTTCCTCCCAAATCCTTAGGACCTGTCAAAGTTTCCAAAGAGCATCCCTATGCCACTGACACTTCAAGTATCAGTGGATCTACTGGATCATGTGGTCCAAGAGGCAGAGCAGCTTACACAGCAACCTGGACCTGTTGCAGAGCCTTCTCTTGTTTTTAGACCCACTCAAAACTAGTAGCTTTTCAGGTCACTCAGTAAATGGGCCAGAGTAACACACCCAAATGAGGAATACATTGCCTCCAAACTCCAAAGAGGCCCACCAGATATGCCTCATTTTTGGTTGTAAGAGGGGCCAGATGCAATCACTATCCTTCACCTAGAAGGGATATCATGACATGCCACACTACTAGACACCTAGAAATTTCACTAAGGTAGAGGGTCCCTGAATTTTTGTCAGATTTATACCACCCTCTGACATGCAAAAGTCTTACCAATAAATCTAGAGTAGTTGCTACTCCTTGATCACCAGGTCCAATCAGCATAATGTCATCAGTGTAATGGATGAATATGATGTCTAGTGGAAGGGAAAAGCTATCAAAATCCCTGCAAACTAAACTATGACACAAGGCTGGAGAGTTGATATACCCCTGAGGAAGGAGAGTGAAGGTGTATTGCTGGCCTTGCCAGCTACAAGTAAATTGTATCTAATAGACCTTACAGACAGAGACAGAAAGAAGGATTCGCCAGATCAATAGTTGCATAACAAGTAACAGGGGATGTACTAATTTACTAAAACAATGAAATCACATCTGGTACAGCAGCTGCAATTGGAGGCACCACCTGGACAAGCTTAGAGTAGCCCACTGTCATTCTCCAAGACCCATCTGTCTTCTGCACAGGACAAACAGGTAAGTTAAATAAGGATGTGGTGGGAATCACCATCTTTGCAACTTTCAAGTCCTTGATGGTGGCACTAGTCTCTGAAATCCCTCCAGAAATGGGATATTGCCTTTGGCTTACTATTTTTCTAGGTAGAGGCAGTTCTAGCGGCTTTCACTTGACCTTTTCCACCGTAATAGCCCTCCACAGATCAGCCAACCAATGTGGGGATTCTGCTAGCTGCTGAGTAGATCTATTCCAATTATGCATGCCAGAACTGGAGAGATAAT
The DNA here is from genome assembly GCF_004348235.1 of Phoca vitulina. NCBI lineage: Eukaryota > Metazoa > Chordata > Mammalia > Carnivora > Phocidae > Phoca > Phoca vitulina. The sequence continues at coordinate 50,249,453 of NW_022589712.1, read as the reverse complement.
CACGGTGTGGGTTTGGGGATCTATTGGGCCCACTGTGAGACAGACCTGAGCTAATACTCCATTGATCACCTGACCTCCATAAGGCCTGACTCTGCCTGGTGGCTCATATGATTATGGAGGTTGAAAAGTCCCACGGTCTGCACTCTGCAAGTTGAAGACCCAAGAAGGCCAGTGGTGTAGTTTGAAGGCCTAAGAGCCAATGGTGTAGATTCTAGTTTCAGTCTGAAGGCCTGAGAACCAGGGGCACCAAGGGTAGGAGAAGACTGATGTCCCAGCTCAAGCAGTCAGGCAGAGAGAGAGAAAGAGAGAGATGGAGGGCAATTCCTCCCTCCCTTTTTGTTCCTCTCAGGCCCTCAGTGGATTGGATGATGTCCACCCATTGGGGAGGCCAATGCAATCTACTTCGTTGAGACTACTGCTTCAGATGGTAATCTCTTCCAGAAACATCATCACAGACACAACCAGATATGGTGTTTAACTAGATATCTGGGCATCCCATGATGCTGACTACTAAATTAACTATCACAAGTGGTTACTTTTGAAGGGATGTAAAGCAGGAGGAGCATGAGAGAGCCTTCTGGAGCATTGTAAATATTCTATATCTTGATCTGAGTGATAATTAAATGTATGTGTAGTTTGTAAGCTATACAAGCATGTTTTATACAGTTTACTGTATATAAATTATACCTCAAAAAGGAAGGTAGGAAGGAAGAAGGGAAGGAGGGAGGGAGGAAGGAAGGAAGGACGGAAGGAAGGAAGGAAGGACGGAAGAAGGGAAGGAGGGAGGGAGGAAGGAAGGAAGGACAGAAGGAAGGAAGGAAGGAAGGAAGGAAGGAAGGAAGGAAGGAAGGAACAGAGGGAGGGAGGGAGGAAAGAAGGAAGGAAGGAAGGAAAGGAAGGAAGGGAGGGAGGGGGCAATGAATGTGTATGGGCTTCAGAATCAGGCAGAACCAGCTCAAATTCTGACCATTTGCTAACTGTGTGACCTTGGACATACTATTTCACCTTTGAACTGCAGTCCCTCCAAGTGTAAAATGAGAAGTTTAATATCTCTAACTTGTGAAATGTTAAAGAGGTAGTACATGTAAAAAGCACCTAGTCTATGTAGGTGTTCAATAGATGTTAGTTTCTTTCTCTCCCCTCAGGTATCTTCTTTTCTTTTTTAAGTCACCTCCTAAGAGATCTCATCAGCTACCATAGTTTTAAATATGCTGGTAACTCCCAAATTTATACTTCCATTCTGGTCCTGCCCCTAAACTCTAGGCTCATATATCTAACTGCACCCTCAACATCTCCCCTTGGGTCTCTAATAGGCATCTCAAATTGAACACGCTCAACACTTCTGTTTATTTGTACCTCCCACCCTCCAACTAAACCTTCTCCCCTATCAGTGTTCTCCCGAGCATAGCAGCTCCATTCATCCAGATGCTCAGACCACAAACCTTGGAGTCAGTTTTACCTCCTCTTTGATTTTGACATTCCATATCTGATCCATTAGCCAATCCCATAGTTATATATATACAGAATCCAAATATGTACAGAATCTGGCCACTTCTTATCCCCTCCACCAACCTCATCTAAGCCTCAGATCATTGCAATGCCCCACTCAGTACTGTCTTCCTTTTTGCTTTCTTGGCCTTCCATTCAGTTTATTTTCCATACGGCAACCAGAGTAAAATCAGATCATATTATTCCCTTATTCTCCCCTCTCTGATAGCTTCCCATTGCACTTAGTACAAAATCTAAAATCCTTAACATTTTTGTTTTATTTTTTTTATTTTTTATTTTTTTTAAAAGATTTTATTTATGTATTTGACAGAGAGAGACACAGTGAGAGAGGGAACACAAACATGGGAAGAGGGAGAGGGAGAAGCAGGCTGCCTGCGGAGCAGGGAGCCCGATGTGGGGCTTGATCCCAGGACCTTGGGATCATGACCTGAGCCGAAGGCAGACGCTTAATGACTGAGTCACCCAGGCACCCCAAAATCTAAAATCCTTATCATGGCTCCAGATCCTAAATGATCTGACCTGGGCCTATATCTCTGACCTAATCTTCTCCCACTCTCCTTCTTGCTCATTGCACCCAGCCACACTGGCCCTCTTGCTGCTCCTTACACAGACCAAGCACACTGCACTTCTTCCACGCTCCACTCAAGACTTTTGCACCTGCTCTTCCCTCTGCCTAGAATATCCTTCCCCCAGATATTCACATGGATTGTAATTCCCTCACTTTCCTCAGCCTTCCATTCAAGTGCCACCTGCTCACAGAGGCCTAACCACACCACTCTATATAAAATAGTAGCCTTTGATGCTCCCTGTTGAAAAAATTTTTTTTCAAAAAAAAATTAAAAATTTAAAAAATAAAATTAAAAATGTTTTTTCTTCATAGTATATAACACCTCTGTACATTAGGGTATGTATGTGTGTACTCTATCTCTCCCAGTTGAGTATAAGTTCCATGAAGGCAAGACCTTTGTCTCATTCCCCATTCTTTCTCCTCAGTTTGGGAGCAGTACTGACATATTGTAGGCATTTAATAAATATGCCTTGAATGAATGAATGAATGAATGAATGAATGAATTGTGCAGATTTGGGGCACCATCAATTTAGGGTCACTAACCTCTGAGCATTACTCAGTGATCTGTTTCATGCCCCCATGGACAGATCTCCTCCAGATGCCTCTTCTAACATTTCCCCCCTGTCTTCAGTCTCCTTCCCGGTCCTGCAGTTCCTCACTTGTTATCAGCAAAGGAATTTGCTACCTGCTTTACCGGGAACTGGCAAGGTCACCCAAGGAGAACTCCATACCAACAAACGCACCCACACTGCTTCCCCCTGCTCTGGCTTGCCTTCTGTCTCAGCGGAAGAGGTCCCGCTACCATCTCCCCTCCCCCTGCCTTCACCAAGGATCTTGCGCATCAATTAACTCTCTGTGGTTGGCTCTTCAGTTTCTCCTGCTCTAGGGCCAGTTTTCCTCCAGCATTTGAACATTTTCAAGTCTCCCATTTTAAACATCCCAGGGCTTGGATGAGGGTGGGCCTCCCGCACACCGTCAGGCTTGGCTTGGCTGAGGGACTGAGTCTGAGGGTCCAGGTCAGAGGCCTTTGGGACCTGAGCAGTGCGGGCTGAATTACCATGAGCAGGCCAGAGCTCACCTCCGTCTTATGACCTAGTGCAGTTCTCTGCCCCACCTGTGGGCTCAGATGGCTGAGGCGCCAACATGTCTGTGCCCAAGCGCAGCAGGTCATATCAGCATGTGCTTGGCATGGCCTAAAGCCTAGTTCTCAGGCCTGGCTGTTCACCAGAAAGCTCCCAGAGTAGTTCTCAAAAATATACATTCCCAGGTCACACCTCCCCCGCCCCGCCAAATTCTGATTTATTAGGTCTGGAATCTATATCTTTTTAAAAAGCTCCCCAGTGATTGTGATGTACAGTCAGTATTGGAAATCTAGATCTGTGTGTTTCAATCCTGGATGCACATTAAAATCACCAAGATGAGGGTGGAGGGTACTTTTAAAAAATATTGATGCCTGCTATCCCCACCCAAGAGCTTCTAATTCTTTTGGTCTGTGGGTAGACATAGGTATTAAATTTTTGTTTTGTTTTGTTTTTTTCCCATGCACAGTCAGGGTTGAAGACCTCTGGTCCAGACAGTCAAATGGGATTTTTGTTCAAGGAAGTTAACTCACATCTGAGTGGGTGCAAAAGTAAGGGAAGCCATGGGAGAAGACCAGACATACTAAAGGGGCCATCAGCAGGCTCGATGGACAGCAGGATACAGGGGTCAATGTGGGAGGGGCAAAATGGGACAAGATATCAAGCTTACCCAGAAAGCTTTCTGCCAATGCAGTTTCCTGACACCAGGCCCATGTTTTTTATCTTTCTCTCATTCCTCTCCTAGTAGGAACCAAATCCCAGGCACAACCGGCTGGAGGCTGCAGAGACCACAAAAGCAGGGAAGAGACATAGCTTCATCTCTTCCCTTACCAGAGGACACGCACTCCTTCCTGGTCCCAGCCCAGTAGAATAATGCCAGTGGGATTTGCGGGCCTTGATGAGAGCACTGACATACTGGCTCCGCTCCTAAGAAAATTTTCTTTGCCCTGTGCCTTCTGGCTGACTTAAATCATTCAATTGCCTGAGAATCCAGGCCATGAAAGTATTCTCTGTGGTATACTCAAGCTGCGAGATATTAGTAGTAGATAGACTTTCACAGTTTTTAAGGAAAATCAATTAGAAAGCTAACAAAACAGCTTGTTGAAAGAGGCTTAGTAGTTTTTTTTCAAATTTAAGCTGGGATAATCTGTCTATGTCACATTGATAGTTTACTCACCCAGCGATTCAACAAATGTGTATCGAGTACCAGGCTTGGTGTTTGGAGTTGGGTAGAAAATGTTAAATGAATCAGACATGTTCCTGCCTACATGGAGGTTATAGTTTAGGACAGGGCAAACTGTAGCCCTGATGCCAAATCTGGCCCTCTGCCTGTTTTTGTAAATAAAGTTTTATTGGAACACAGCCATGGCCATTTGTTTACAAATTATCTCACTGCTCTCCGACTATAGTGGCAGAGTTGAGGAATTGAGCAGTTGCAACAGAGACTGTATGGTCTGCAAAACCTAAAATCTTTATTACTAGGCCCTGAACAGGAGCAGTTTGCCAACCCCTAGTCTAGTGGATAGTTTCCCATCTCAAGGATCCACTTATTTTTTATAAGCTGACTTAGATGAGAGTTTTTGGTTGAAAGGAGAGAATCTACTTAAATGGGCTCAAGGAGAAAGGAGGATTATGATAAAGTATTTCTCCATGGAATCCATGGACAGGAAATTAAATACAGGCATTACTCCTACAGCATGAGCTTTTGCCATACAAAATGGCCATAACTCAAGTCTAGTAATTAAAGAACATAATCTGCATTACTAAGAATACCATTGGTTACAACAACATCTCAACCAGGAACTAATAACATATTCAGGAGCTAGCACTAATATAAGAAAAACTGTTGCCCAAGAAACACAGAGCTTTGTTTGGGTAGTTTTGACTTTGTTTATCCTAACAATAGGTGGTAACAATGGTAAAGGAGATAAGGATATATAAAATGTCCCCTACTGGTAATAAGAAAGAATGGATAAGATTTTTAGGCAAAAGCTAAAAGTCACCAAATGCTGGATTTGCCCCATGATGTTTAGATTTTATTCTTACAGCCATAAAAAGCATTCTTTTATTAAAATTACTGCAGGAAAAATAACTTCTTATGGGGAAAATCTGAAACTCTCCAGCCCCTATCCATTCTCCCTCCTTAATACAATGATTTTTAAAAAGCCGTCTTTAAAAATGTGAGGTTTCTGAGGAATGCAGAATTGACCGTCCAGTCAGACCTCACGAGAAGTGGAACTGGGTCAGGATCTGAGGTCATTCTCGATGCTTCCCCAGAAGTACATGGCCCCTTGGGCTTCCTCCTCTGCTCTTCTCTGCTTCCTCTCTCGCCTGGTGTCTTCTGTCCTGAACAACCTGGACTGTGGGCCCAAGCCTGCATGTCTCCAGAGCCTGCCATTACCAGGAAACAGTTTTAGAATCCCTTAGTATAAATTCTTAAGAATCTGACTGGCTTAACTCAGTTTATAGTTGGATCCTTTTAGCAGGGCCTGCTAAAACCTTAACCTTTACATTGTCACCAAGCCAAAAAACTGCATTTCCAGCTTCCCTTGAATCTCAGCGTAGGCCTGAGGCTAACTCCTGTGCAATGAGATAGAAGCAAAAGTGTTGCCTGAGTCTTCTGGGACGTTCCCTTAGGGTTAGATGTGATGACATGATGGCCAAGAGCCCAAGAGCCACACCCTGGAAGTAGCAGAGTATGAGCAGGAAGAGCTTGGGGTACTGACTGAAGTCCCCACACCAGCCCTGGAATGCCTACATCCAAGCTTCTTTTATGTGAGAGAGAAATGCATGCCCATCTTGTTTATGCAACTATTTGGGGGAGTTTCTGTTACTTGCAACTGAACCCAAACTAACTGATCGTTTCCTCTGATCCAATAAGCTATGACCAGAGAGGCAGGGCATGGGGGATACTGCCCAGATAGTGAACCCCCAGATCTGAGCAGATTACCCAGGGAAGTGGGCTTGGGCAGAGCAGGCAAACGATTTGGAGTATTTCCAACACTGGCTGAGGTCCATTGCCAGACCACTTGGGTTTGTAAGGAAGGAAAATACTAGGATACATATAAAATTGGAGGGTAGGCTGATATCCTAGAATTTGCACCAAGGTAAAAATTATAATTCGAGGGAAACAGGCTCTGAGTGGTGGAATTATGGGTAGCGTAGCTGCAGGCCAGGTGGGCGGGTGCCCTGAGCAGATGGAAGTCAATTGTTCTGCTAATAATTGAAGAAACATTGGTTACATTCTTTCAGAGATCTGGTTAACTCATTCCCTTTGGCCACTTAGGGCTGTAATTTATAGGTAGCAAAGTCACTTAGGATAATAAAGCCCCCAGGCCTGGTAGCAAACTGCTGAGATTTTTTCAAGAAGAAAGAGACCACTTAAACATCTCATTGGCTTTTCCAGGGTGAATGATACCCAGAGGAAACAGGTTTCAAATGTGTCTCCATCATTCACACCCTCAAGAAGAAAGATGAGAGGAACCAAGCAAAAATACTGAAAGTGCTACATTCATTTCAAATATCTGACAAGTGAGGAGAGTTCAGGTCCCACCATTATTTTCTTCCTTTTCTCTAAGAGCTCTTAATGGATTGAGAAAAAATTAGTTCAAATATCTGTTGGTTTGAACGCATCTATTCAATAAAAAGAAGAATAGATGTCACTGTTAAAAATAGCCTTTCTTCTATACAAGCATGTCCTACTGGGCTATGGTCTTTCTGTTTAACTTCTTCCTAAGTGAAGAAAAGCCTAAAAGTACGTCCATCACCTCTGCTTGCTGAAGAAGCTCCTAGCTTGCAATGCCCATTCCCTCAAAGCCGCGGGGGCCGCTGGGTCACAGGCACAGCCAGTCCGAGCTCGCCACAAACGTCAGACACTTGAAAGCAGAGATTTAAGAAGGAAATGGGTTGTTCTCCATGTTCAGGAAAAAAATTTAAATGGTCTGTAATAGAAAATGGGGGGCGGGGGGAAGTACTCTGTTCTCTGGCCTTAGCACAGATCACCAAAGAAGACAACAACTTACAGAAACAGGAAATCCTTGTGGAAATGAAGACCCTCAAAACGAGAAAACAACAACGATTGATCCAGAGTTAGCTCTAGCAAGGGAGCCGGCCACCGTGGCTCCAAGGCGGGCAGAAGAGTGGGGAAGCTTTCGAGTAGCAAACAAGAGAAGACTTTATGCTCTGAGTGGGGTCTTTCTGTTGGCATGAGGAAGCTGTAACGAGCTAACTAGAAGCGGGGCATGCCGGGTGACTGGTTAGGGGTGCGTGTAGGCTTTCTGTACTTGCTCCCAAGTTGACCAGGGGCCAAAAATTAGTGCAGCTGTCAGTTATTAATCAAGTCCTGGCCATTTGGGGCCGATTGTTTCAGAAACGACTGTTTAGCTCTCTGGATTGTTACTAAGGATAGCAGTCTGGCCTCCTGCACGTCTGACAGAGAGCAGGCAGGCTCCCTGGGTGGCTTGTTGTAGACGAGGGGGTTGGTTTCCTGAGCTGGTTGCTGCAGGCTGGGGGTCAGAGTTCTATGTTTATATATGGTCTGGCCATCATCCGTTTGTTCAGTTTCTCATCTTTCAGAAAAAGACTGCTGAGTCTAGGCAGCTGACCCAGAGCCAGCAAGGTAATTCCCAGCATTTCTAGGGAGCCACTTGGGGAGAGAGCCAATTCCATAGGCCGCCTTGCCCAGAAGTGCCTACACACCACTTACGAGAGCACATCCCTCCTAACCCCATGCGGCAAGATGACGAAGGAGGAAGGGAGGGGTCGTGCTTATGGGAGCTCTGGAGTCCTAGGAGGAGAGGAGGGGAGAGTGCTCCGTAGTGCTCAGCTGCCCGCAGCTGTAGGTTAGAACCCTGTGGGCAGGTCTGAGCAAATACTGATGCAGGGGTCCCACACCACCCGCCAAAGATTCTAAGTTAATACAGCAGGCTGGAAATCGGTATTTTTTCAAAACTTCCCAGGTGATTCTAGTTGATTCTAGCGTGCAGCCCAGGTTGGCAGCTGCTGATCAAAATGAATAAACTTTTAAGAGACACGGGGAGCAAATATTTAACAATTAGTGAACATGGAATCAGGGCATGGAGCCATGATCAAGAAGCCTTCAATCTTTCAGTCTTTCAGTTGGACTAGAAAAATAAAAGCAGACTGACCTAAAGTAGCAAATAGACAGCAGCACGGAGTGTGAGCCTGCGTACCCGAAATGGAAACGCTGCAGGATCTAAACCATGGGCATAAGGCGCAAACGAGTACACTTCAAACCATCGTAAACACAACTGAACCATACCTACTTTGAGCGGGCGTCTGGATCTTCATTTTAACCATTAAATGTTTTATTCCCTCTCTTTAAAATGCCATTTTATCATGACTTAGTATTTCTCACAGAATGCAATGAGTACACGCACGTACATGTGTGGTCAGCCTAAGTTTGCATGTTTCTCAAATACTTTACACAGAACAATTACGTTCGTGGCATATAAACTCCAAAACCTGAAAAGAATCACACAGTCACTCCACACAGCTGGTATCCATTTTTTTATTTCTAGTCATTTCTCAATTTTCAGAGTTCCCAATTTATCTGAATTTGATACAATACCACCCCCTGGTGGGAACCGATGGGGAAGAAGCACACTGGAGGATTTTTAACACTACAAGGGAAGATTAAGATCATCTAGTACACTGGTTTTCTCTCTCTGTCTCTCTCCCTCACTCCCTCTTCCAGCCGAATGTTCTCTTTAAAAAGAAATCATATGCAAAAGCTCAGTGAACAAAACAGTAAAATGGCGCTATGCTGGGGGCTTTCTCTTTCCCACCTTCTCTTTGCCAACCTCACCTCCCCCCCACAACCCCGGGATGTCCAAAATAGAACTTACTATCACTAAACACCAGCCATCTCCTGCCAAAATTAAAATTAAAATTAAAATTACATCTATTTCTCCAAAGCGTCCTTACCTTAGTGAATAGCACCTCCTTTACCATTCACTAAAGCCAAAACCCTCCTGAGCATTCACAATATATATGAACAGATTAACTCTGAGCAGACCTGAGTCAAGAAACCAGGTTAGACTAATTTATTTCAGCAATTCCCAAACTTATTTTATCATGACACATTTCCCCTCCTTCCCGGTAGTTTTTGTTTTTTGTTTTTTGTTTTTTACAACTTGCAGAAAACTCTTTGGATATATTTCATTCAGAATGATTGTTCCATCCTAATCAGCAAATTAGCTCTTTGGCTGCCCCTGCTACTCAATCCTCAGAAATGCTTAGGCAAAGTCAACCACACAACAAGCGAGTGCTCAGTCATTTGTGGTAAGGGAAAGTACCACCCTTAGGTGACTGACTCCAGACAGCTATTGAGTTGATGCCATGTTCATAGGTAACTTCATCCCTGTCTTCTAACCATCATGACCAGCTGAGGGGAGGAAGTGGTTGCCACAAGTACTAGGAGGAACCATGCTTTGTCTTCTATTAAATGTAATAAGCCTGTGTTGCATGATTGCCGTGTATTTTATTTAGAGGGATTATAATGCTCACTTGAATGCAACCCACAAACATCATGGGCATCTCTGCAACTGACAGTGAGTTAAGTGTTTTCCATACATTATCTCTTGCAGTGGACTTATTAGCCAAAAGAAGTCAAAATCCCTACAGTTTCCAGCATCCTTGTAAATAAGCACAGAGCTTTGAACACTGGATCTAAGAGAAATCTTATTCTATAACAAGTATTTTTAACAAAAATAGAGTTTTATGCCCTATGTCATTAGTAGTAGACTTAAGCCTAGTTCTACACTGGTACGAGATTAGGTTAGTACCAGTCCTAAGGCTACTAAGGATTCATATTGCATCATTTCTAATTTTGAAAACAAAGATATATCTAATTAAACTTTCATGCAATGGAAAAGTTATTGGAATCAGTTCTGGTGCTTAGATTGTATTTTGATCAATAGTCTCCGGGGCCATCTGCTGTCACTTCATGTCACCTACAGCTTTGACTTGGAAGTGGGGGTCCTGAGGGCTCGGACACACTCGCCTACCAGGCTGGCGGCCTCCAGAGCAGTGCCCCAATGCACAGAGATGCCCCCACTCCCGTGGCCATAGTGGTGCACCACGGGCAGCCTCCTACCGTCCTGGGCTAGGAGCTCCGTCTGCAGCCGCAAGCCTGGCCGGAAGGGCCTTAAGCCCACCTTCTCCCTGATGTCGCAGGCTCCATGGAGGGAGGGCTCAAGAGCACAACAACGGGAAAAAATATCTCTGCTAATTTCTGCATCTGGGGACAGATTCCAGTCTCCTTTTTGCCTTGTTCCACCCAGGATTACGTTGGATATGCCGGGATAAATATATGTCAGCCCACTCCCATCTCGGATAAAATGCTTCACCCAGGGAGCCTGAACTCTGAGCACTTGGCCCCGCACGGGGAAAATCTTCGAGTCTCCTGCAAGCTGTCTGCTTCCAAGGCCTGAGCAGTTGACCACGATGTCGAAGGATGGATGAAGCTCCCACAGGTCTCCTATTCGTCGGGTGAGTATCAGGACCCCACTTCCTTTTAACCTGGGAAGAACGAGAGAGACCATTAGGTGAACCTCAGCAGCTTCCTGCTCAAGCCCTCACGGGAAATGACGGGCAAGGCCACCGCATCCAGGGCCCAAGCAGGCCAAATTCTAGCCACCGACTGCCTCGCATCCTTGGATACTGGGGATTCCTAAACTGGAAGCTAAATGAAAACCTGTTTCAAAAATCCAAAACAAAAGAAATGTCTTGTCCTTTTCATGTTTTATAAAGTTCCTATATCATACTAGCTGCTAAATGAATACTAAATCAATCCGTATTTTAAATCCCCTAGCCTTTCTTTTTATGCCATTTATTTAGCGCCTAAATTTGCAGCCTTAGGCATTTTGTTTCATATTGTTAACTCTTGCATGTTTCTTTGCTTTATTCTGGTCTCCCTAACTAGATGTTTGGAACAGGGATCACACCCCCCCACTTTATGTCTACCACAGGAATGTTAGCAGCTGATGGACTGACAGCTGTGGTTGATAATGACATTTTGGACCAAGTATATCCATAACAAAAAGAAATGGCTTGGGGCACCTGGGTGGCTCAGTAGATTGGGCGTGGGACTCCTGGTTTCCCCTGGGGTCATGATCTCGGGGTCCTGGGATCAAGCCCTGCATGGTTGGGTTCCCTGCTTGGCGGGGAGTCTGCTTCTCTCCCTCTCCCTTTGCCTCTTTCTCGCTCTTTCTCGTGCACGTGGGCTTTCTCTCAAAAATAAATAAATAAATAAAATTTTTTTTTAACGGAAATGGCTTATCTAGGTCCTGTAAATCTTTTTTTTTTTTTTTAATTGTGGTAAAATACACAGAACATAAAATTCACTCTCTTAACCGTTTTTAGGTGTACAGTTCAACAGCATTAGTTTTAATACATTCACCGATGAATTTTGTGGTGATGCTGACCAACATATTGCAGTGTGTTAATATTCCTTAAAATAGTGAATGTAAAGAAAAGACTTTTGAAAAAGAGTTTAGGAGGGCTCTCCCTTTTACCAATCAGAAGACCTTGGTCAAGTTATTTAATTTCTGTGAACTTTAATCCTCCATCCATAATTTGGAGATATCAGTACTGACTTCATAGGCTCCTTGTGAAAATGAAATGAGACAGCATCTGGAAAAAGTTCGACACAGCACATAACACATTGTAGTTCCTCAGTATTTTTTTTAATGGGGGGAGTGGTGTGGGAAAAGGTATAGTTGTTATGCTACTATAAAATCCAAAAGGAGTCTGCCTGCTCCCCACACGCATCTATCACTTACATTCAGTGGTTTAATAGAATGACGTTTGGACTTCAAAAAATGTTTTACATTGATTATTATTTGAACATTATCTTGGTTTTACTTTTAATAGATTGTGGATTCCACATGTTGGTAGTTAACCGTTGTGCTCTGTGTTCCAACTATTCTAATTAAAACTCAGAATTATTTTCCTAATTCAGAGAAATAAAGGAATTTTACCAGCCTGGGGACTTGACCGAACTGAACTTGTTTCCTCAACTATCACCTAAGAATAAGAATGTTGAGTCCACAGGGTTTTTATAAATATTATGTATAAATTCAACAAATGCAAATGTCCTTCTCTTCCATTTCAAGGGTCCCCCTCTGGTTGCTACTAATGAAAGTCCACTCTCTACCTGGAGACTTCTGAAATTATCATAGTGATTGGAAGGCCCCTGCAGGCTTTCGGTGCTGAGTGCCTCCCTGGCCTTGACCCCAGGAGGGAACTTACTGAATGTGCCAGGGACCCATCATCCTTGTACTGTTGCGATACAACCACATGGTGATGCCCAGTCACTCTTGTTATCCCACGGGCAATGCATCAGGGGGCACCAGGGTGTAGGAGGAAACCATACCTGGAAGCTGTATGTTGGGTGACCAAGCACTCTTACAACCATACAAGGTAGTTATTTTATTCTGGGGGTTTTGAATGACATGGTTGGGGGTATAAGCTTGGAGACTTTCCCCGTAGGGTTTCCTGCAACTGAGCAAGACCTCATTCTAGATAGGGGGAATGTCTTGTCCCAACCTCCCATGAGGAAATGCGGAGACGGGGGACTCAAGAAGTTGTGCTCACTAATAGCACCAGACCAATGTCTCCTGGTCATCACGCTAAAACCCAAGGGTGCCCATTTTCACCAAGCCTAAATGTCAGCCCTCTGCAGGACCATGTCAGCCTGAAGCATAAAGTGTGTGTGTGTGGGGGGGGGGGGGTTCAGCAAGAAGGAAATTGAGCAGGTATGGCCCTGAGAGGGATGGGACTCCACTAAGCACTTCTTTACACACACACACACACACACACACACACATACACCCCACATCCCAGAAGCAAAGGGGAGTCCCCTCATCCTCTCTCTTCTCATAGGACTAGAGGCATCCCTGCACCCCACCTCCCATCACCTGCCTCAGCCTAAGCCATGTAAGAGAGGAATCCTGTGTAGCATGAAATAGGGAGGTGAGTGGGGCTCCTGGGTGGCTCAGTCCGTTGGGTGTCTGCCTTCGGCTCAGGTCACGATCCCAGGGTCCTGGGATCAAGCCCCACATCAGGCTCCCTGCCCAGTGGGGTGCCTGCTTCTCCCTCTCCCTCTGCCTGCCACTCCCCCTACTTGTGCACTCTCTCTCTCTTTCTGCCAAATAAATAAATAAAATCTTTTTAAAAAAAGAGTAAAAAGAAAAGAAAGAAATAGGGAGGTGGGGGTTCAGTGTGGAGACCCACTGGGGGAAAGGGGACACGGGGGGAACACAGGGCCCTGTGAGCTCTAGTACGAGGGATGAGGCTGCTTTGACCGCAGCGCTGGGCCTCTGGGCTCAGGAGGGAGGAACTGGGAGTGGGAGGTCAGGGCAGGATGTGGGGTGCAGCCCAGCAGGGACAGAACAAGGGGTACAGCAGAGCCAAGATACTGCCCTGGAAGCCATGTATGCCTGGAATTCACCTGCTGCGACTTAGACCCAAAATTGTTTGGGGAGCCTAATGAGTAGAAACTGGGGGAAAACATCATTTTTGTCATTTAAAATGTTAAAGCACTTTCATCTGGCCAAATACAGACATTTTGACACTCCTTTGGTAATATTTTAAAGCTTGTACCTTTATTCTGGGAAGATGATCCAAATAGGTCTGTGGATTATACAAATACAAAGTAAAAACTCTCTTCTAAGGATCCAAGATGACTTTGGGGTGAGAGGGTACATGACTGTCTGCATGAAGGCCAGGATGCTTCTCTGCAAACCAGATTGCTTTTGGAAAATTGGTGCCCACCAAGGAGGGTAGAGAGAAGAGGGGATGACATGGTGTCTGTTCCCCAGTTGACTCCTCACACTGGCTAGAACTTGCTTGTTAGGGGGCGAGGGCCAGAGCCTGAGGACCAGAGCCTGAGGGGACTGATTTGAAGAGAATTGGTGAGAGTCAGGCCTGAGCAGTGGAACCCCAGGTGTCAGAGCTGGAAAGAGGACAATTCTCCCCACTGCTGCTATAGTTTCAAGTGCGTTGGAATGAGGAAAACAGCATTGAGTTTTTGAGCCACTGATGAGAGAAAGAGTGAAGAGTTAGGAAGCCATTGCTAGAGATGTAGAGAGATGCAAGGAGGCTGGGAGAGGACAGTGGCCAAGAACCTGGGGGGGTGGGTAGGGCTGGCTTTGGGAAGCATTTTGTGATGTCTTTTGTATGCGTTATTAGACATAGTCAATTAAAAAAATTAATCTTTGCTTCAAGCCTGAAGCATGACACCTTAATAACAGTGATCAAAAAATTAACTGTGTCCAGTCTATTTGAAAATGAGATTAAAAGGAAACCTAATTTAAAAGCTCACTTGGCAAATAGTACTATGCACACAGATTCATAGAAGTCCACTGTTTCCTCAAAAAGTTAAAAATAGAACTATTCTACGAGCCAGCAATACCTTTGGATAGGTATTTATCCAAAGGATACAAATATACTAATTCGAAGGGCTACATGCACCCCAAAGTTTATAGCAGCATTATCAAGAAGAGCCAAACTACGGAAAGAGCCCAAATGTCCATCAACTGATGAATAGATAAAGAAGAGGTACTGTGTGTACACACACACACACACACACACACACAAAGGACTCTTACTCAGCCATAAAAAAGAATGAAATCTTGCTATTTGCAATGACGTGGATAGAACTAGAGGGTATTATGCTAAGTGAAATACGTCACTCAGAGAAAGACAATACCATATGCTTTCACTCATATGTGGAATTTAAGAAACAAAACCGATGAACACAGGGGAAGGGGGAAAAAGGGAGGGAGGCAAACCATAAGAGACTATTAACTCTAGAGAACAAACTGAGGGTTGCTGGAGGGGAGGTGGGAGGGGGGATGAGATAGATGGGTGATGGGTATTAAGGAAGGCACTTGTTGTGATGAGCACCGAGTGTTGCACATAAGTGACGAATCACTAAATTCTACTCCTGAAACCAATATTATACTACATGTTAACTAACTAGAATTTAAATAAAAACTTGAGGGACGCCTGGGTGGCCTGTAGATCAGGGAGCCTGCTGATCAGGGAGCCTGCTTCTCCCTCTGCCTGCAGCTCCCCCTGCTTGTGCTCTCTCTCTCTCTCTAACAAATAAATAAATAAAAGCTTAAAATTAATTAATTAATTAATTAAAAAACTTGAAACAAACAAAAGACTACATCATATAATAAGGAATAAAATAGAGGAAAAAAGAAAAAGTCCACCGTTCCTTCATAGTGACACTTAGTGTAGCTCTACCTAAAATAACTTATAATAGTTAGATTTTAAATATACATATATATGCTTATATATATATGCATATTTTGCATATGGTAGGAATGTAAACAGTTTGTACTCAGAGGGTCAATGGTGATGTTTTCAAGATATATCCACAAATTCTTTGAACCCTTTAAGGCTGAAGCCTAATTCCCCTCCCTTTGAATGTTGGCTGAACCTAGTCACTTGCTTCTAATGAATATATATAGCATATATATACACACACACATATATACACATATATACACATATATGTAAGTATATATGATAAATATATATTTTTGCAACATATGGTATATGATCTTAGATTTTCTTTTGCTGTAATATATATTATTGGGACAATTGGCAAAATCTGAATAAGGTCTGTAGATTTCAGAAATGTACCCATGTTAATTTAATGCCCTCATTCTGCTTAGTTGACCTTGGTTATATAAGAAAATGGCCTTGAGTTTAAGAAATACATATGCAGTATTTGGGATACTGAAAGTGGCAACACATCTGCAGTTTTCTCTCAAATGGTTCAGAAAAAAAGGCATATATTTAGAGGGAAAAGGATAAAGCAAATATGGTAAGTTTAGGATTTGGGGAATCTGGGTGAAGAATACATGGGATTTCTTGTGTTTTATATATAGTCTAATATTGACCTGACCACATGATCTCATCTGATGGCCATATTCCTCACTCATTTCGTTGCAATGCATATTCTAATAAAATCAACTGCTTTCTATTTCCCACTTCTCAGAATATCCATCCCTGCTCTGACCACTCCAAGACTTGTATGTTCCATTCAGGGGTGCAGCGGCCTCTGGTCCCTTGTGTGGACGAGGCTCAGGGTTTCTATGGGCAGGGTAGTCCTGGGGGGGGAGCAGCCGGGCACCCTGAGTCAGACCAGGGGGTGGGGCTTCAGGGAACAAGTCACCTGTTGCGCTGCCTTTGGGCAGTTACTGACGCCCCAGGGGAAACCCCTAAGGCTCCCACGTCACACACAGCCTCCATCTACTCCGCGCTAACCTTGTTGCCACCATCAGAAAAACCAAACACCATCATTCTGCACCTGCCCGGCTGGTACCCTCCCACTTTAGCCTTGCAAAGCCAGGCAGAAAATGGGTGCTCACATTAGGCTTGCATCTGGGACCATCATTTGTCCACAGCTCCCCTGGTCAGAGGCGACAGGTGCTGGGAGGAGGCAGAAATACCTAGAGGCCTGGAAAAGGACAGTTGGGCTCCAGGGCCAAGGTGCGTGCTGGTGCTGGGGAAGCAGAAGCTGGACATCTATAAGGCAGGGCCCATCTGTCACGTTCCTGGTGTACAATCCATATTTCTGTCCAACTCCTGGGGGAGCCACATGAGTTTTTTCCCAGAGGCACTGCTGTGAGTCAGGCCAAGTGGGAGGACAGAAGCTACAGGAGATGGGAGACAGGGAAAGTAACTGTGAGGCCTTGTTATACCAGGGGGAAGGAAGTACCGAGAGAGCAGTTCAGTGTGGTCAGTGCTGTGGTCAGCGCCCGCCTCACCAGGGCCACAGTATAAAGCATGGCCTCCTGAAAGAAAGCAATGCACCTAAGTTACAGGGTCCCCCAGCACAGAAATGAGGCACCCAGCTTTCCGGATGTTGTCACAGGCAGGACGATCCTGATCCAGCCGGGATGATTTATTTAGGTAGGATGTCTGGCAAAGAGACAGGCTCGGTTGACTTACTGCCTCTGTGATTCATTTCCTGGACGGGGCAAGTAAAAAGCAGCAGAATATGACTCCACTGGCTGAGGATATAAAACATGATCTGCATGGCTGATTAAACCTCTGAGGGGTTTTTGTTCTTTTGTTTGTTCTGGATATTATTGGGCATCGTTTCTCTTTTTGAGAGGGAGACGATCCCTTCTGTTCTTTGAAAAAAGCTGAAGATCTCAATTTTGGTTAAAAACATTTTTTTTTTTTTTTGGTCTTTCCTGAAAGTTTATATTATTTCAGAAGGCTGGAGCTTATGTCGGAGACATTTTTGTGCTGCTTGCTGAGTGAAAAGCCCGTTTTTGAGTCAGAACACTGTAGGCTGAACGCTCCCATTGTGTAGAAGGGGTGTAGGAGGGCGCACAACAGACCCTGGGTGTGAGGAACAAGCAGTGATTGGCTTCCCAGCGGGGTTTGCCCTGGTGGAGAAGAGCAGGTGGCAGCCCACAGAGTGAGGCCCAGGGGTCCCACCCCCTCACCACAATGCCACCCTGCCTCTCACTTGGCTTGAAATCCTTGCCTGAAAGGCTTGCCTTGGGGATGGAGGAGTCCCTGCCCTACAAAGCCTGCCTCAGGAGGAAAGGGGACACGTGGCTCTCTTCCTCCCCCACGTTGGCTTTCTGGCCAGATGTCAGGCCCTGAGGGAAGAGAGGACAGCTGATCTCCACAGAGAGAGGCCCTGTGTGCTATCTGCGCAGGTCTCGCTTTGGGGAGGGGGGTGCACAGGAGGAAGAGGAAGGTATCAGGGACCCAAGACAGTGCTGAAAGGATAGAATGGGGGGTTGGTGGGACAAGGGTGTGTGTACTGTCTGTCTGAGGCACCCACACCCCGGCCTACTGTCGTGGTGGATGTGTGTATCCAACATATGGACTGACGAAGACCTCCCCAGGACGCTAGGGGGGACAAGAGCAGCCCCTCAGGCCTCTTCTCCTTGACTCTGTCGCCTAAAACCCGACGGGAAGCAGCGTGCTCCCAGGCACGAACCCTAGCTGACTGGTCATCAGGCCAATGGCACTGCTCTCAGGAGGTGGCTCCCACTGGACAAAGTACCCCTGGACTCCAGGTTATTTTAAGTTGAGTGAAATGCTGACAGCAGGCTTCCAACTAATGAGACGGTAGCAGGATTTTTCCCAGGTCTTCATCCCACAGTTAGAGATTAGGCCTGAAAAGAAGGTCATTACAGAAATATGGGGCCTGTTTTCCAGAAGGTGATACTTTAGAAGCACGAAGAACAAATCGTCCACATAATATTTGTTTCCGTGTATTGGGGCGCCTGGGTGGCTCAGTCGTTGGGCGTCTGCCTTCGGCTCAGGTCATGATCCCGGGGTCCTGGGATCGAGCCCCGCATCGGGCTCCCTGCTCTGCGGGAGGCCTGCTTCTCCCGCTCCCACTCTCCCTGCCTGTGTTCCCTCTCTCGCTGTGTCTCTCTCTGTCAAATAAATAAAAAAAAATAAAATAAAAAAAAAAAAAAAAATATTTGTTTCCGTGTGAAAGTGGTTGAGGGTGGCCCCCAGAGCCAATACATTTATTCTCAGCCAGAGTGGGAGGGCAGCTGGGATGGCGGCCATGCTGGGGACTGGCCCTCACTCACTGTCAGCCCGGGGGTGCCCCTCCCCCACCCAGGGGGATGCTTCCCCCTGCCCAGGGCAGCCCCAGCAAACTGGGAAGCTTAGGAAGACTCCTCAGAGAAGGGACGCATGCACTGGGGGTGATGCTGGCTTCCCTGCCTCCGGCCTCTCCCATAGCAATGCCACCTGTTCAGGTGCCCCGGGCCCTCATCCTTCCTCTGCCCCACAAAACTCCCCATCTTCCAAGGACCTTATCCACTGTTTATCTCTTAAAGCAAAATGAAAGCAATGCACCCTCTCTTCCAGGAAGATCTTCTGATTAAGTTTTCTGTCTAGACTTTATATCCAATACTTCATTGAAAAATTAGGAGAAACTACATGCACGTGCACACACACACGTGATTACCATAAGCTCAAGACTACTTCTAGGACTTAGAACTTACCCTGGCTAATCTGAGCTGTACCTCCCTTCCACTGGGCCACTTAGAGGACCCCACTCTGGCCCTTCTCCAGCTGTGCATGAGAAATGAGTATGTGGGGCCAAGGGATGCACCCAGGGAGAGCCCTCCTCCTTCACTTCCAGTCCCAGTGAGCTGGGAACCCACGATCCCCATATTTTCTCCCCACTTCCAGGGCCTGCACTGTCTTCCTCTGAGGGGCAGACCATGCCACTGTGTGCATCCTTGCCCAAGGGGTGGCCAAAGGACAGCTATTGGGGCGAAGTCTGAACAGAGCTTGGGCGTATGGACTAGGGTGTCTCATGGCGTGCACCTAGAGTCCCCTGCCACCACGTTACTGTGCAGCACTCCTGAGAATCCAAGATTGCTAAATGTGGTTGCACATCATAGTTGTTAAAGTAAAGGGATAAATGATATTTTATTTAATGGTCTGTTAGCTTGATTTGGAACTTGGAAATATTTACACATACCCATATGGGCTCTTGTATGTATTCTTGTCCCAGGCTGAATGAGGTAGAGGAGGGTCTGATGTTGGGTGTGTTCTCTACACTCCAAAATCACAACAGAAGGAAACTTCAGGGCACAAAGAGAAGTAGAAGGGAGACAGAGTAAAGGCAGTTTATTTCTGCATTGAATATATAAATTTAAAATGTAGCATTGCATCAGATTTGTTTCAAGGAAAAGACAGAAGGAAATATTCATGAAAAGAAAATGTTTTTCTTCTCAAAATGGGAGTGTGCGGAATGCTGTTGTGCCCAAAAGTAAGAAAGTGCTAGAGATGCAGAAATGTCAAAAAGACACAAGAGCAGCTTGAAGGGGCTCCCACTGGCCAAATCTTAGGCAATCTGAACATCAAAATAAATAATAAGACTAATAGATTATAATTCATTGAATAAAATAGGAATCCCCGATTCCATACTGACATAAATAAATAACTGAATAAATATAGGGGGAAAAAGTTTTTCCTTATAGGAGAAAACAAACTAAATGTGGAAGGAGTTAGAAATTATCACTTGGAAGGGCACCTGGGTGGCTCAGTCCGTTAAGCCTCTCACTCTTGGGCTTCGGCTCAAGTGAGGTGTTGTGAGATCAAGCCCTGCATTGGGGGAGCCTGCTTGAGATTCTTTCCCCTTTCCTCTCCACACCCCCTTGTTCTCCCCTCTAGTCCCTACCCCCTCAAGTAAATAAATAAAATCTCTAAAAAACCGAAATTATCACTTGGCAAATATTATAGTAATGATTGAATCAAGAATCATGAATGAGAGCTAAAGCCAGTAGGCGAAAGTTTGATGAGGAGCAGGGTTTTTACACAACTTCAAGCTGTACCTTGACAAAGCATTTAGTAATTACAAAGGGAAAATGTAGTAAATTCACATTGGAGATAACTGGCAGGCCAGGTGATCCAAGTTAACGTCACCAGAAGGGGACAAACCAACACGACGTGCCTCCTAATATGACATGCTAAGGAGCCAACATTCTTTCTGTGGGGTTCCACCAAAAACATATAACCTTAATTTGATCATGAGGAAATCTCTGACAAACCCCACGTGAGAGACCTTCTACAAAGCAATTGGTCTGTACTTTTCAAAGTTATAAAGGTCATAAGAGACAAAGACAGACTACAGACTGAAGAGTCATGATAACTAAATGTAATGTGTGACCATGGATTGGATCGGGGACCAAGTGTCTCTATACAAAGGACCTTACTGAGTCCTTTTGGGGGCAACATATGAATGAGGTCCATAGATTCCAGTATCAATATAAATATCTAGATTTTTATCATAGTACTCTGTTTAGGTAAAAGGATATCCTTGTTCCTAGAAAATATACATGGCAATATTTAGAAATCATGGGGCATCATGTCTGCAACATACTCTTAAATGGCTCTGGGAAAAAATGTATATATATGTATCTGCATTTTTATATATGAGAGAGTGAAAATGACAAAGAAACTATTAGGAATCTGTAAAGGGTTATACGAATTCATCCACTTCCCTTATCTCTGTGTCCATTACCATCCCTGACCCCCTGCCATTTCCACACAGAGAAGCCAGCCTTTGCCAGTCTCTGTGATGGGGACAAACACTCTGCAGGAGTCTCCCTTCCCTGCTTCTGCCTGATCTGCTGAAGACCACAGGGATCCAGCCAGGTTTTCTATAGACCTTCCTGAACATGGAGAAAAAAGTCCAAGACAAAGGAGCCAAACAATAGATGTGGGGGTAATAATGAAACTTTCCCCCAAGTTATAAACCCCTCTAATGACACCTCACTTTTTAGACTCGACATTTTATACATGTTCTTCCATTTTTTATCATAATCAAACAAAATGGTACATAGTACAATAATGACAGTAAAGCTCGGCCCCTTGTGGCATGCCTAATAATTTCCCTTTATCTGAATTTAATTAAGATAAAGTATGTGATACCTCCATCTCAAATCACTAGCATTAGCACTTCCAATTTCCTATTTCCAGTCATTTTTGTACTACAAGGAAAATGTACTACAGAGGGAAAGATCGTGATGCTGCTGAAACTTGACTGTTGGCCGATGGGCAACTTCATCACAGGATGGCTCAAAATGTTCATTTATCAGCTGATATCTACAGGGTCAAATTTAGCATGCAAACATGGTTTAAGGCCCAGTGAACAAGGCATGAAAGGGTGGGTCTAACGAAAACTGGAACTTACAAAAGGAAAATGTCCCGTATAAATTGCTAATAGGTAAAAGTGAGAAGAGCTCTTATAAAGCTACAAAGATGTATTGTGATACTCCTGACATGAGCCCAACAGACTTAGGCTCCCTCGTCTGTGCTCCCAATCCACCCTCAAAATCTGTATACCCCTTACTATGCGAGTTACTGTAATTGTTAATTAACACGTATAAACACACACGTGCACACACATACACATGCACACCATCACCCCTGTCAGACTCGGAATTCCTTAAGAAAAGTGATCATATTTTATCCTTTTTTTTTTGACCAGCTTCTAACACAGTGCCAGGTTCAGACATAGATGTTGAACACAGAATCGTGGGATTAGTGAATTGTAGGACTCAATCATTCTATGGCCCACACCTGGGACCGGATCATCGTTGCCACTCCTATCCTGAGTCACTTTTCCAACGTTTACACAATAATTCACCTTGTCCCTCTTTATCTACCAAATATAAAGATTTGGGGATTGAAAAGGCCAATGTTTCACAACCCTCAATACACTTACAATTTCTAGACTAAAGAGAGATTTATTGATGTGTCTCAAATAAAGATGCTCTTGATGTGTTTCCTAACTAGGTGGAATCAGGAAATCCCGAAAACCAGGCCAAAATGCAAGTTCAAGGTATTTTGGACTGAACTTGGTGAGGAAGCAATTACCTAATCTAGATAAGATATGACCTCTCAGGTTTAGAGGTCTTAATTATAACAAAGAAAATAAGGAAGCTATTTTCTCTATCACTAATGAAAAAAAATTTCAAAAATATTTATAATAAGCTTAAGATTCTCCATCTAAAGAACTGGAGCAAATCATATAATTTGATAGCTGGAAGCATACTCTCCAAATGTCTCCATTTTACAAATGAGGAAATCTAAGATACTGTGTCAGTGAGTGGGTTTTACTTACTGGTGGGCGGGGGACCAAATCACGCAGCATGAAAAAGAACCATGCATCATGCACTGGAAGAAGATGGATGTGTTCCTATCGGTGTGGTGTCACTTACTGCTTGTGACACAAACACTGTCTTCAGATTGTTTGACACAGCCCTGGTCATTGGGAGCAACAGGACACACTGCAGATGAGCTCTGAGGGACCACAGGGAATTTTCCATATCTATTTTATGAGGAGCTATGAAGTTATTTATGGCTATGGCAGATAAAGGAAGCAGCGAGGAGCCATTTCAACTGACCTCTTCTCCAACCATGGGAGGTAAGTAGGGCTTTCACATTTCAGAGTTGTGAAAGCATGACCGAACACATGCTGGGGGAATTTCTTCAGTTCAGCCTCCGTCATCTTCCGAAACCCCAGAACCACATCAGCCCAGAATGGCACTTCTTCCGTAGGAACACTTCGAAATATCTGCCAACTCAAATACATAAGTGGAAAAATTTCCTGAAATTTTGTGAAATACATTACCTGTGAACCCCACATGACATTCTCTAAAGCATTTTAAAAACACACTTCCTGGGGCGCCTGGGTGGTTCAGTTGGCTAAGGTCATGATCCCAGAGTCCTGGGATTGAGCCCCGCATCAGGCTCCCTGCTCAGTGGGGAGTCTGTTTCTCCCTCTCCCCCTCTCCCCCTCTTGTGCTCTCTCCCAAATAAATAAATAAAATCTTTAAAAATAAATAAATAAAAATAAAAACACAATTCCCATACACATAAAAAGAAAAAGATCTACTCTTCCATTCTCTTGGGTTCAGATAATTCAGCAGCTAAGTTTGAAATGTTCATGATTGAGGGGAATAAGACATTTAAAAGTTGTGTTTTAAAAATTGGATTTAACGGGTTTTTTTTCTAAAAAGCTATCTCTCAGACTTTTTTTATTGACTTATGATTATGCATTTTTGAGGAAAGGTTTTGGTGTCTTGTAGAACATTTTACGTAAGTTGTAAGCATCCATCAGAAGCTTAAAGGTTGCCCTCGATTCCAAACAAAATGTCTAAATTGGAGTGAGCCATGGTGGGTGTAGAGGAGGCAGAGTGCGAATTCTGAGTTAAGTTGTGGGTCATCCCCTCACGCTGTCAGTAAGAGAAGCTGAGCTGTCAGGAGGAGCTCAGTGACCGTTAGGCCAGCAGCATGGCCAGGGTGGATGAGGCTGGAATGATACTGGTTGTTAACAAGCCGGTAATAGCACTACTAATAACTGCTAAGCATGTGTTTGGATTTGCAACTCTTGGGCTGTTTTCATCAATAGGAATAAGTGTTGTAAATCATGGCTGCTCTAAAATAGCAAGGAAATTCACTTGAGTGCTGTACATAGTTGCTCATGATGTGGTCGTTCACACACCAGAATTTATATATCTCTAAGGAATTCATTCAAAGGGGCCCCTGGGGAAGGTATGAATGCTGTTTGCTGCAGAGCTCCACGCTGGGCCTTCTTGCGGTCTCATTCTGCACACTCTCCCTGGGCTAGATTGCCCCTTCTCTATCTTCATCATTGTCTACAGGCCAAACACTCAGGGAGCTACGCCTCAAGCCCTCTTTTCTCTCCTGAGCTCCACAACCAGACCCAGACCTATGTTGACTTTCTCTCTCTCCCCATCCCACATGCCATCAACTGTCAAGTCTCAAGTCTCATCAACTTCTCAAATCCATCTACTCTCTGTCCCCACAATCAACACCTAATCGGTTGTACCACCATCTCTCTCTCTCCACACATCTGTTCTCCACACTACAGGCAGGATATTTTTGACATGTAAACATGATCAGTTACTTCAATGTGTAAAATCTCAATGGCTTCCCATTACCCTGGATGTTTTTCATTCCCTCCAACACACCACAGTCGCCCTAGACTCAGGTCTACGCGTATGCGGTTCCCTCTACCTGGAATGCCGCCCCTTGTGTCCCTGACCCTGTCTCTGTCTCCTTCACTTCTACAATGTCACCAGACTAACCTACACTCATCCGGATGGTCTCTGCTGAAACATCACTTTGTTCCAGGTAGCTTCTCAAACTTCCCAGAGCAAGTTTATTCTCCAATGATATACTTCCATAGTACCCTGTACTCTCTTCCGTTGATAACTCAGGTCTTATTTGCAACTAGTTAGATTTAGGGCATTCCCTACGGACCATAAGCTATATGAGGGCAGGACTGTGTCTTTTTTTCTCAAAAACTAACTCAACATATATTTATTGAGCGTTTACTATATGCTAAGCAATGTATACTAAATGGTTCCTTATCATATCTCTAATACCTAAGTGAGTACCTGATACTGGTGAATGCTGAATAAATTGTTTTGAAGAAATGCATAGATGAACAGATGAATAAGGCCGAAGATGCTCAAGGACATTTTTGCCCCTGTCTTCACTTGACTGATTCAAATCTCTCTCTCTTTTTTTTTTTTTTTTGTGGAAGCAAGTGGGACAAGAATCACTCATGTGAAAGAAATAAATTACTCTCTTTTAGACCAGCTTGAAGTATATTCCTTTTAATATCCTCGATGGTGGCAAAATCTTAGTCTTGAAAGGACATTTGAATTTTAGACACAACTATTTTCAAAAATTACTTAGAGACAAAGTTTGTGAGTTAGATATGGTCACATTGGTTTTGGACAAAAACAAATTGTGGCCATAAATCAAGGAGAACAATTTTTCTATGTGACTCATCAGCTGGATTTGGAGTTAGAGTATCAATTCATCTTCAGAAGGTAGAAAAGAAGTGAAAGTTGTTACTTGTGTTGACTGTGGGAAATTAGTGACGTCAACACCTTTAGTGATGGTGAGCGGGGCAAGAAGAGGAAAAAGGTAGAAATGTGCCTGATGCAGATGTGTTCACTAGCAGAAAATGTCAGCGGACAGCCTGAGCAAAGGAGGAGAGAGGACAGGTTTTTCTAAACAGTACAAACGATGCAGTGGTTTTGAGAACTTAGTAAAAAGCAAGCATCCCTCTGTTCTTCAGAAAGCTGTGGGGCATTACTGTGTTATCACATAGGCTATCACAGATGACATATGTGTTATGTCATAAATTAAAGACATAAAAGTGACAGAATGATTAGTGATCTCTTTTAAAGAAGCTATAGAAAGATATTGTCATATTCTAAATGCTAGTCTGCACTAGAAATGCCGAACAGGATTTTTTTAACTCTTTCATTTAATTATGCATGTCTCCTGAAATCAGATATTAAGAATCAAATAGAGGGGCACCTGGGTGGCTCAGTCGGTTAAGTGTCCAACTCTTGGTTTCAGCTCAGGTCATGATCTCAGGGTCATGAGATCAAGTCCTGCATCCAGCTCCATGCTGGGTGTGGAGGTTGCTTAAGATTTTCTCTCTCTCCCTCTCTCTCTGCCCCTCCCCAAGCCCCCACTTTGCTCCCACACTCTTGCTCTCTCTCTAAAAAAAAAAAAAAAAAAGAATCAAATAGAAATGTCCTAACCATTTCAAAAATATGGTTCCTAACTAGAGGGTATTATGCTAAGCGAAATAAGTCAATCAGAAAAGACAAGTATCACATGATCTCACTGATATGTGGAATTGGACAAACAAGGCAGAGGATCATAGCGGAAGGGAGGGAAAAGTGAAACAAGACAAAACCAGAGAGGGAGACAAACCATAAGAGACTCTTAATCTCAGGAAACAAACTGAGGGTTGCTAGAGTGGAAGGGGGTGGGAGGGTTGGAGTGGCTGGGTGATGGACATTGGGGAGGATATGTGCTATGGTGAGCGCTGTGAATTATGTAAGACTGATGAATCACAGACCTGTACCCCTGAAACAAATACTACATTATATGTTAATTTAAAAAAATTTTTAAAAGAGTAATCCCTAAAAATTGAAAATAACATAAAAAATATACCGTGTACCCAGCTGATGTAATAATCATACAAAGTGGTACTAATCCCAATAACTTTAAAGCATAGTTACACGACTGTATATCCTTGTATGTCTACACTTAAGAAAAAAATGTAAACAAAACTTTAACTTTTATAATAATCATATTAATAACAAAAAAATATGGTTCCTAAATGGCACTTCAAAAGGTAACTTTAGTTACCTACAACGTTTCCTTTTTTGGAACATCTCATTCTCCAATATCACACCTGTTGGCTTTCCATCAGCCACATGATCCGCACATAGTCCAAGCTCGGTGTTTACCTGCTATCAGTTTTTTTAGCCATATTTGTAAATCACTGCATAATCCCTGAGGAAACTCAAAATAGTATTTGTGATGAGAAACTGTAATGGCTGTTTAAAAGTCTAATACTATAAGGATGCCTGGGTGGCTCAGTCGGTTAGGCGACCGACTCTTGATTTTGGCTCAGGTCATGATCTCAGGGTCTTGGGATCGGGCCTGGCATTCAGCTCTGTGCTCAGCGTGGAGTCTACTTGGATTCTCTCTCTCCCTCTGCTTCCGTCCCTCCCCCTGCACACTCGCTTTCTCTCTCAAAATAAATAAATAAAATCTTTTTTTAGAAGTCTGATACTATATATACTAATATATATAATTAATATACTAATAACTTGTCTTTCTTGAGGTCTTTGGAGTAAAGCCTAAAATCTTCAAAATCCTCTCACATCTAGCTCAGCACTCCGCTCACAGCAGATGCTCAACAATAGTTCCCATGTTGAATTCTAAAGTCCATTAAAATCATTCTAAATTCTAAAATAACTTCAGATTTCCTCTCTTACCCAGATACCAGATGAACACCAGCATCTTCAGCTTCTGCAGAACTGGCAATTGCAAATAGGTGATCAAAGGTCTCTCTAAACCACTGCTTCTGCTTGGGAATGGGTGTGTCTGTAACCACGGGGGAAAGCAAAGCAGAACAGAAAAAAAGTGGCGATGATAACTATGCTTCAGACAAGCCCCTTCCTAGAAACTGGGAGAAAATAAAGAGGCAGGAAGGAACATTTAGATAAGGTACTATGTCGCGGTGGAGAATCCATCAGCAACCAGAGTTTTGAATGTTGACATATGCTGTTGACTTCTGTTCATGTAAAGATTAATCATCAGAGGGTAAATTGGCCAATCAGGACAAAATCTGATATATGAACCATCTGGAAGGTGGTCTTTGGCACTAGATAATATTCCAGACCTTGACAGGTCCATAGCCAATCTGAGCAGAAGTTAGTTCAGGCCGAGGGAGGTATATCCAGTCGGCCCCACAGTTGAGACGATAGAAGAAAGAACCTAGAACCTCTTTCCTGGGGCCTGAAAACAGGGTGGGTAACAAGGGAAGATCTGTGGGGCCCAGGGCAACCAGACCTAGAACAGACCATACATCAATAGGAAGCCCAGGTTCCTTACCCTCTGATACAAGGAGACAAGACAAGGTTGGCATTGTGGAGCTGAGCTCCTCAGGAAGGACTTGCTGCAGCCCCATGCAAGACTGCCATTGCCTCCATCCCCCTCCACTCCATGGACTCATGCAATAGCTTAGGGTAGCATTCCCCGGGTCACTAGAGCACGTAGGGACCACACTAGGCACCACGTCTCTGGCAGAGTCCTGTGAATCAGTGCTCCCTGTCAGCCGGGCATCCCTGCCAGAACACAAGAGGTTGGACCCAGATCCTATCAGAGAGGAAATAAGGGTAATGGTTGAAGCCCCAAAATAGTAGTGTTTAGTGCAGGCACAGAGAGCGAGCATAATCAGGAGGCGCCAACAAATCCAAATGGGGTGAAGAATTTGGCCATCTGATCCGTAGGGAAAGGTCATGAGGGAGAATCGAGGGTCAGGCTAGGGACTGGGGAACAATAATCCTGAGGGGTGCTATGCACGGGGAGCCACAGAGGAGGCGAAGGAATTGAGGCAGAGAAGATGCTGGGTAAGCTCTGCCTGGAGAGATGTCCCTAGAGTTCATGGTAGAGATGAAAAGGCCTCTGGAGACAGCCTGCTCCCCAGAGTCCCCAGGTCAATGAGGGCATTTCAGTAGCAGGGTTTTATAACAACTTATAACAAGACTGCCAATAAATATTTCTTTAATGGTGGATCTGTGCTGTCATCGTTAAACACGTGCCTGTGTGAACTCACCACTGTCTTCCAAAACTGCAGACTGGGCCGCTGGCTTAGAAATAAGGAAGGAATAATAAGCTGCAAAAAAGAGCTAAATTAGACCTCACGTGAATTATACCCCAGTGATCTAAGCCAGTGTCTGGGGCTGTATTGAAACGCATCCCTCTGTTCCCATTTCAAACCTTAACAACAAAATAGTGGCTGCCACTCACATGCTGTAGGAGTCATCCCCAAAGAATGGACAATTCCAATTCAGCAGTAGATAGCACAAGCCAGCCTGGTGATCTAATTCATGTTCAAGTGCTGCTAAGAGAAAACTGTAGCTGGAGTAATGGTAATAACCGCGATTGCTGCTACAGCACTTACCAGGCACTGTTCTAACTGTTTTATGTGTATTACCTTTTAATCCCCCAGCGACCCTGTAGGACAGGTGTGGTCCCCATATGGTACTGACACTTACGAGCACAGAAGATATCACTGTTATCACTGGGGTTGGTCTGAAAGAAGCGCAAAGAGAAGACTGAAGTCCTTATCTGGAACACCAGAGAGAAGCACTCTCTGATCTAGGGGCCCCAACCACCTAGCTGAAGGGTGAGCTCAGGCCTCGATGGCCTGCATGGACTCTTAGATGAGCCTCCTTCACAGATGATTCCATGACTCTCACGCAGCCTTCTGACCACTCACCCAGGGCTGGTGTCAGCCAAGGGGCTCCTGGACAATGGACACAAGAACTCTGGTCACAAGAAAGGTGTCCAGAAAGTGTGAACTTGCATTCTGCAAACACACCAAGTTCCTGAGCTTATTTCCTGTGCACATGTAACTCTGATTTAAAAAAATAAAAAAAAGTAAAAGCTAAAATTAAAGGGGGGGGGGAAGAGTAGAAATGAGGAAGTGGAGACAGTGAGTATAAACCTCATTGGCTGCAAAATGATTTTGGTTTTTATTTAATGCCGTTTCCCTCCTCCTTCTATTTCATGTGAAGAATACAGAATGGAAAGGGTGTGTAAACATGTTTTTAAAAAAATCAATGCATCTTTAAGCCTGAATACATATGACTGATTGTATACTGGCTTAGAAGTGAGGATAGTGTTAGTCCCATTACAAGTAATTTCTGAGCTGGTGGTTATGATTGGTATTGGTGGAAAGCCTTAGAATTACCAGTTGTGGTTGTCATGAGTGCTCTTCACCAAATACTTCTGGCTGGCTGCCTTCTGGGAGCCTTAGAGAAGTGGACTTCCTGGCCCCCATCAGAGGGGTGGGAGCAGGGGACTAGTGCTGGCCAACGACCTGTCATCAGAAGTGACGAAAGTTGCTTCCTGGCCAGAGCCTTTAACTGCTAGGGTGAGACCCCCTCCCCCAGAGCTGTCTCCCCCCAGGCACAGGTACTGATGACATCCAGGACAGCAGCTACCCAGCCACTTAGGTCCCAGGTGATGAGCAGAGCCCTTGCTGCTGCTCAGTTGACCTGTGGTTCGAGCCAGAAACGAACCTTTGTCTTTTAAGCTGCTAAGGTTTGGAGGTTGTGTTTGTCCTGCAGTGTAACTGAGCCTTTCCTAACAGATGAACCAGGAAGAGGTTAAAACAGCATTACAGGGACATGCATATCCAGCTTTCCTTGTCCACAGAACGTCTGTCATATCTGACAGAGGAGCTACAATCCCTCTCTTACCTGCATAGACATGAGGAATAAGCATGCCGGCTGCCACATCGCTTGTGGTATCAGGAGTGAACTTGTCTGAAATGACCGTAATGGAGCATCCCGGGACCAGTTTGGAAACGCACATGGCGGTAGAGAGCCCCACCACGCCTGCCCCCACAACTGCGATCCGTACTGGATCCATGGGCCTGGGAGGAGAGATAGTGTGAGCTATAAACCTTGTTTAAGGGCTCTTCCATCCAGTACAAAGCCTGGCCCTGAGGACTCTTCCCTTAGGTCCACAGCTTCTCAAAATGAGGTCTTTCCCATCAGCATTTCTCATGGGATAAAGAGAGCCCCCTGTAAGCTCTCTTTCTGCTAAATGTTGGGGTATTGAACAACAAGGTCTCAATGGAGTTTTAGACATTACACAAAACCAGCCTGAAGTTGCCTTTAAAGGACACTACAGGTAAATGCGTTTGCATAGGGCGGTGGGGGGGGGGGGGGATTTCTACTCATTCTGTCCCTTCTTAAACCACGTTTCCTGTGGGCATAGCCTGGGAAGCTTGGTGAAGTCTGCAAGGTGGACAAGAGATGCCATCTCTTCTCCCAGAAACCTCCTAGGAGCGGCCACTGAAAGGATACGACCCGTGGGGCAAATTTGGAACTCAGCTCTTATTGTTTACAAACTGGTTTTTAGTTATAACGATGAGACAAAAAGTTTGAACAACTGAACCCTGCATTCCCCTCTCCTGCCCCTCTAACTGGAAACCAACTCTCCTCTCCTCTCCCCTGCCTCTGTCACTGCTTTCCCACCCCACACCCCTCATCCCCCCGCCCCCTAACCGCCGTGCTTGAACCTGGATTCCTTCGTGCGGACTCAGGTACTGATTCAGTAACGGCTGGGGGGTGTGGGGGGTGGGGGGGGCGGGGCACCCCATGTCCTGCTAGCCTCAACTCCCTCATCTGCAAGCCAGGCCATGTGAATTCTTTATTAGCTCCTTTGGGTTGGAAATAAGAAAGACCCACGGAGGTTATCTCACAAATGCAGCTCCTTCTGAGAGTCGGTATGGAAATGCAGGAGGCGGACATCCAGAAGCCTGAGACTGGCACCCAGCCTGGGAACTACAGGGTTGATGAAGGCCCGACACCCTCCCTCCTCCTCACCACTGAGCAGCAGGGGCCTGCTGAGCCTCGCTCAGCTGTCAGCTTCCCCAACTACTGTTGCTTTCCTGCTTGTCTTTCCACTTCTGTTCCCACTCTCTAACTCTCTCTGTGGGTCTCAGGCTGAAACTCCAGAGAGAGAAAATGCACTTATTCCAGTTGGCCAATGTCATCTTTATCAACGTTCTAGTACCAGGTGAGCTCACTGGGCTAAGCCAGCCTATAAATGTGCCTCCTGCAGATCATGGCTACCTGCCCATAAAATTCACCTTTCCCCTGGAGGCCGTTGTTGGGCAGTTCTTCTGTGAGCGGGGCAAACATGGCAGAGCTCAGCTGTCAGTGGTTTCTTTCTTTTTTTTTTTTAAAGATTTTTATTTATTTATTGAGAGAGATAATGATAGAGAGAGAGCATGAGAGGGGGTAGAATCAGAGGGAGAAGCAGACTCTCCGCCGAGCAGGGAGCCCGATGCGGGACTCGATCCCGGGACTCCAGGATCATGACCTGAGCTGAAGGCAGTCGCTTAAACAACTGAGCCACCCAGGCACCCTGTCAGTGGTTTCTTCCAGCTCTGACAGTCTCTGGCTCCATGATAATTTAAAGTCCTCCAATGAGGTTTAATGTGTGTTATTTCTATGTCTCAAGCAGTATATGCATTTCCTCAGCTGTTAGTTAATCTGCTTCCTCCCCAGTGGGCTGGCTAGCTGAGAAGGAACAGGATTGCCAGGACAGAGGGAAGGGTCTGGGGCCAGGGAGAGACCAGTGGAGGGGTGGGGGCAAGCTGGAAGAGCATAGCCCCGCTCATGTCCCCTGGAGGAAGAAGGCACCCACATATCCCCTTGCTGGCTTTCCTATTTCACAGGCTCCCCTGCCCAGCAACTTTCTCAAAATAGCTCTAATAAATTAAGTTGAGAGGGAAAGCAATCTGTGGCTGAGAACAGCCAGCTGCCAGGGAGGAGAAAAGGGAGCCAGCAAGGTGGGTGCATCCTGGCCCAGTGACTTGTGAATCACAGTCACCTGATCCCATTAAGACAGCCCCAAACCCCCAGAGTACGTACAGAATGACCCCTGAGCTGCAAACAGAAGGATTCAAGTACCTGTCTCTGAGAAAGCGGTCTTGGAACCCACAGAAGGCTCTGGCTTCAACACTTGTTTTCCCAGTGAGCGCTTGGTCAGGTGCCCTGAGACAGAGGGAAAATAAAACTGCTTCCCATTGGGGAGTTTATTGAGGACATTTCCTCTAATCTTCCTCTCCATTGGCCCATACCCCCGTGTCTCTGTAACTTAGTTCCCTGGAGAAAGGAGGGATTAACTTCATTTTGTAAGCTCCGTGGAACTGTGGCTCTGCCGAACCCCTGGGAGCTGGTCCACCCTCAGCAGCTCTTCTCTTTCTAGTTTACAAACCTCTCCATCTTGCCACCAGTCTGGGACTTCTCCAACTGATTTGTAGGCATGGTAAATAACAGGTGAATCTGTCCAATTTCCAGCAAGTTCTGGCCAGAAGCCACACTGGTTTCCTCATTTGTCTCTTCTGGGTCAGCGGGTTGGGGCAGGAGTGGGGGTAGGGTGAGGGCAGAATAGTGTTGTGGATCACTAAGAAGACGACCTGATTGCAGCTGGAAAAATTACTCAGGAGATAATCGAGGATAAAAACCAAATGATTCTTTAGTCCAGAGATTCAAAAATTTGTTGAGTGTCCACCATGTGGTAGACATTTGAAAATTAAGAAGTTGTTGATGGGGAAGCAGTCTGATGAATCAAAATAATAATAATATTGTAACTAATATGTATTTAGCATTAATCATGGGCTACGTGCACATAGGACCCATATAACACAACCACCCTCTGAGGTAGTGAGATACTATTATTATCCCCATTCTATAGATGGGTAAGTTGAGGCTCCAAGAGAATAAGGAAGAGCCCAAGGTCTCCTAAGTAACAAAGCCCAGTCTGAGTGTCAGACCCCAAGGCCCAAGGTCTTAACCAAAGTGTACACTTTGGCATTGAGACCTGTCTGTTTTACCTGAGCAAGTCACCTAACTTCTGAGTTTTGATTTCCCCTTTTGAAAATTGAGAGTGAGCTAATTTCTCTTATAAGTTGTTGTAAGCATCTGCTGAGTTAAAATATGTAACATTCTTTGTGAGTGTGGCATATATATTTTATCGAGCACCTGCTATAAAATCAACCAACATTTATGGAGCACTTGCTCTGTCCAAAGCATGCTGCAGGGACTACAAGAGATTTAAGGATTTCTAAACTGATGTTTTCTCCCCTCAAGAATGGAAACAAGGCAGAGTAAGACAGTCCTTTAATATGTAGCAGTTACTGTAGGTGATGTGGGGGCTCAGAGAGAGGGAAGCATGGTGGACCCACGTGGCCAGTCCAGGAGAGAGGATGGGAAATGAGGAAGGTCTCAAAGAATCAGTGGGATGTGGATGGACAAAAAAGAGGAGGGAGAGAATTATCACGAGGGAGGAGAAGGTGAGCAAAGTCACAGAGGCAGGAAGTTTCAAGAGAGCTGAGGAAACAGCATGTGTCTCCATGGGGAGGTATGCATGAAAGCAGAGTGTGACAGCTGACCAAGATGGAAGACACCATTTGAAAAAGCAATGGGAGCCATGGAGGATACCTGAGAACGCTCCTTAATCCCTGCCCAGGGTAGGACTCTACTTTCCTCTGAAAGCAAGAAGAGGAAACATTTAGAAATGAAACCAAGAACACAAGCTGTGTGTATAAACGGCTAATAGGTCTTTTATTTTTTGCTCCACAGAACTGTAACCATATCGCTTGAAAGAGGGGTCATTTGGAAAACTGAGAGGAAAACTGAATTAGGTGTTATTGAGGGTGGGAGTAAAAGGGAGATCAGGGGCCATCTAGTGGGGTCTTGTTTTATCATTTTATAGGCAAGTGGCTGAGGTCCAAAAAGTTGAAGGGACCCCCCCCACACACCGAGATTGCAGGTGAGCTCAGCATCACACTCCTCCCCAGTAATTTTTCAGAGACTTTTTATCGCAGGCTCTGGAGGTCCACAGGGCCTCCCTTGTGCTGTGTATTGGAGGCCTCCCTGGTCCCCCAGCCCCTCCTGCTCTGCTCTCCATGGGCGTCAATGGCTTGTGATGTGTTAGCCTTGCTGGTGTGTTAGTCCGCCAGTAAATAAAGAGCCTCAAATCAACAGAACTTGAATGTTTTAGAAGGATATTAAGGAAGCAAGGCTCATGGGGCCAGGGATTCAGCCATGTAGGCTACAGGTTGGGGTAAGGAAACAGGGAAGGACTGAGCTCAGGGTGACTTGATTCTCTGATACATTGGCCAGCCCTGACTTGAGACACGGGGGTAGGGCAGAATCTATAACTGAACCCTTTCTCTCTGTAAAATAATTTGACTTTCAAGATTCACTTACTGGAACATCCATGAAAATCTCCTGATGGGGTAGGTAAGCCTAGGGAGAGGCAGGGAATGGATGAGGAAGATGAATTTACTTAGGGAACTAGCAGTTGTCAGTAAATACTGGTGCAATGTGGACTTTAGAGATAAAACAAGCAGCTGTTACTGACTTCTGGCAAATTCAGATAATTCATCTCTGTTGGGGCAAGTTACCATGGACTCTGGCGTCCATGGTCAGCTTAAACAATCTTGAATAAGAAAATATTCCTCTTCACCACCTACAGGAATTTATGAAGTACCCCCTTTGGATATGTCATTTTATAGAATAAACCCTTTGTGTTTAGCATGCTTTCAGTAAGTATTTGATAAGCATGAGAGAAAGGCCACAGAATACATTCAGAGTATATTTTCAATATGAACTTCCCTAACAACACAGTGATGGGAGGAGGGGCAGACTCAGCTTTTGTGGGGCCTAAAGTTTATACAGT
The DNA here is from genome assembly GCF_004348235.1 of Phoca vitulina. Classification (NCBI taxonomy): domain Eukaryota; kingdom Metazoa; phylum Chordata; class Mammalia; order Carnivora; family Phocidae; genus Phoca; species Phoca vitulina. Next base: position 50,213,912 of record NW_022589712.1, on the reverse strand, counting down.
TTTTTGGGTTTTTTTTTTTTTTGAAGTTTATACAGTTTTCAGAGTCCTCTATAAGAAAAAAATTTACAAAATCATTAGAGAAAAAAATGCCTCTGGTCACTTTGATATCATCTGACAGAGGGGAAACGTGACAGAGCAGAAAGAGACAGTGGTCTTAACTGATTGCAGTGAATTTATCTTACTTTTGCAAAATTTACGAAATTTTACAAAAACGTCTGACCAAATGAACCCATTATGGAGGTCTCTCACAAGAGCCTGTGTGAGGGAGGGAAGCGAACCTCAAGTTCATGCTCTTTTGGCTTCATAGGAGGCATTCGCTACAGCTATTGTGAGCCAAAATCAGTCGCCAGAACAATCTGAATTGCAGAGTCCTCAAGAGAGAAACAACACGTGTTGGAGGGCACAATCAACCCAGGACAGTGACAGCGTGCTGTAGTATTGACGGAATGGACCTCCAACACCTACTGGCCAAGACCAAGACGGGGCAGGACACCTGCCACACTCCCTGCCCGAGCGGTGGAATTATCTATGGTACGGAGCAGAGAGAAACAGCATCAGAGCTGGATCAGGGTGGATAAGTAATGTGGATATAGTATCTCATCTTCACAGTCCCATGAGGGACATCTTATTTTCATCCTGAATTTTTACATGAGAAGGCTGAGATAAAGAGAGGTTGATTTGCCTAAGTGGGAGGGCGTTCTTCCCCCCACTAGCCTCTACCACCTCTCACAATAACTGCCTGTTGAAGTCAGGTGGATGCCTAGACCTCCATTGAACGGATCTGGTGACAAGGTCGCCTGCCTCAAGTTCACCTACTTGTGTGTGGCTTGTTCTCTGAGCTTCCCGGTGCTGCTGTAAAGTACTCCTTGAAATATTTACAACTAGAGACAGATCTGATGTGCCAGGACTTGGTTCCAACTATTAAAGATATCTAACATCACCATTTTTCAGGTATAAAATCAGAAGGCTGTGCATATTGAGAAATGCTGGAGGAACAAAGTATGTTTGGCCTCCTGTATGACTAATATTTGTAATTGTTATGATGAAAAGCCCAATTTTTTTCCCAATACAGCTTTTTTTAAATCCCTACTGATTTAAAAACATTTTTTTAATCGAGATTGTTGGATATAACAACAACATAGAAAAATCAATCACCTCCCTTGATGCCAGCAATAAGCAGTAGAAAATATATTAGAAACTCAGCACTGCTAGTGAAAAATATATATACCCCAAAATAAGTAGAACAAGAAATGTGCATGATTTGTGAACTGCACTTCATTGAAAGACATTAAAGATAACCTGAGTAAACGAAGACATAACTCACGATAATGGATGGAAGAGTCCATACCAGGAACAAGGTAAATTTTCCCTAAATTAATCTAAAAATTCAACTCGATTCAAGTTGAAACCGTGCCGGGCAGTTTCCGTAGCATTGGTGGGAGTGTGGGCTCCTGGGTTCCTGGTCAGCAGCAGAAATGTGATTTCTGCCCGCGCAGCGGAAGCCGAAAATAGGGGCTTGGGGGCTCCCAGCCCAGCGCGGGCAATGGCTTCCTGGCCTCTAGCTAACTTCTCCTTCTCCATTTTGTTCCACCAGTCTTCCCTACACTGTTGTAACTAATTCCCGGTATTAAATTCTTCTATGCCGGAAATAGCTCGGAGGGTTTCTGTTTTGCTGACTGGACTCTTACTAATACAGAAACACGTACATGGGTGCTACAAACTGAACGTTTGTAGGGTCCCACGAGGCGGAAAGAGCGGGGTTCTCGTGATGGGGTTAGTACCCTTCCGAGACACCGGAGAGCTCACTCTCTCTCTCTCCTCCCAGCACAGGTGCACGGAGGAGGCCAAGTGAGCCCACAGAGAGACCCTGGCTGCCCGCAAGCCAAGAAAGAGGCCTCAGGATGAAACCTACCTTGCAGGCATCCTGAGCCTGGAGCCTGGAGCTTGGAGCCTCCAGAACTGCGAGAAGTATCTTTCTGTGGTAGAAGCCCCCCAGGCCGTGGTATCTTGTGATGGCCGCCTGAGCAAACTAGTACGGATCGTAAAAAGAAAGTCAAGAAAATATCAAAGATTAACTGAGAGGAAAAACTTAAATATCAGTAGAAAAACAGGCTGAAGGGAAAGGAAAAAAAGAAAAAGAGACACAGTAAGAGGTGAGAGGAAGGATAAAGAAATATCTCCTTCTCATATCCTCTTGTTGATTTGTTTTCTTTCACAAAGGGAGAGAGGTTTGGGGGGTTATTTTTTGTTTGCCAAGTGAAGAACTGAGGAATTATTCAGGGAACTGAATTAATATAAAAAGCCTAAATAATTCAAGTCAAATCCCTTTTTTCCTCTTAGTAATGCTTTTTATTTTTTATTTTATTTTTTAATAAATAAGAGCAAGACAGAGCAGAGAGAGAGCACAAACAGTAGGGAGGGGCAGAGGGAGAGGGAGAAGCAGGCTCCGCACTGAGTGGGGAGCCCAATGCGTGGGCTCAATCCCAGGACGCTGGGATCATGACCTGAGCCGAAGGCAGACGCTTAACCCACTGAGCCACCCAGGTGCCCAATAATGCTTTTTAAACAATTGTATCTATATAGTTGTCTTAATCCTCCTTTTACTTGCCTCTGCTCCTGACACTAATACTTCACCAATTCTAATATATTAGACATAGGCGTATCCAACAGCTAAATTTCAAGAGCAAAGAAAAAAATCATGATGAAACCATAGGAAAGAAAAATCCCAAACCTATCGCACACTTGTCTGAAATGTGTTCCTCTAACAGGTAAGGTAATGCCATAATTTTGCTGTTGAAATATTCAGGATATTAAAGTGAACATATGTGCAAAATATGGTTTTAGGTGAAGTTGGGGAAACAAAATTTAGTACTTAAAAAAAGAGTGAAATCTTCCTGTAAAAAAGATTTTTCAAGGCAAAAATACTTAATTTTTTTTTTTTTTTACATTGGTAACAGATCCAAATGGTACTTAAAGTCAGTTTCCTGGATGATCTGCAAACAAAAATTTTGCAATGCACTAAAATGCCACAGCTTCTCTGTACTGTGCAGGAGACTTAGGGAGAGAATTTGGCAACTTTAGGAAAGATAAGAATGTCAGAATAGAAAACTCACGCCTGGCCCTGAGCAGACAGGTGCCCTTTAACTAGACCTGACACAAAACACATTTGTATGCTCATTCAAGCCCTCTTGCCTCAGGGCTCAGGGAAGCAAGAGACCTTTTTCTGTAGCTATTATTTTTATGGTTAAATTATGAAGACAAACATTTTTTGACAGGGCATTTTTTTAAGATTTATTTAAATGAGAGAGAGAGAGAGAATCTCAAGCAGACTCCCCACTGAGCGTGGAGCCCAAAGTGGGGCTTGATCCTACGACCCTGAGATCACGACCTGAGCTGAAACCAAGAGTCAGACGCTTAACCGACTGCACCACCCAGGTGCGCCGACCGGGCATTTCTGAATAAAATTTGAATTTAGAGCTATGATTCTCGTAAGAGGAAAAGGAATATCAGAAATAGAATCTTCAAGGGGCTTTGCTGAAAGCTCCCATGCCCTCTCTTCCCAGTCCCCAGGGGGCAGGGGGACCCTGGTCCTGATGGGAGGGTGTGATACTTTCTCGGGCCTGCATGGCTGGAGGCAGGGGGACGGTTGAGAATCAATAACATTTAAGAACAAATAGGGAGAAATATTTTATGGCAGTAATAAAGCAGTGTAAAAAAATGAGAATTCTCATCTTGGTTTTATTTCTTTTACTTTTACAAAACAATTGTTTTAAGATTTCCTTACAAAAAAAATTTTAAAAGACATACAAATGACATTCAGGAGATGAGAATAATTCCTCTAATACGAAGTCATTAAAGTAAACACAGCACATTTATTCACCAAGACCAGAAACCCCGGAGTCAATGACTTCCATTTTTTCCAACACAGTATTTTTGGTTGTGGGAAATAATTTGCCTGAACTCTCTTTTTCTGTATCCTGTTTGGCAGCCTCCTCCCAAGTCGTTGCCAGAGGCATCCCCATGGTTTCTGGAAGCATTAGCGATAGCACTCCACTTATGAAGGCCAAAATCCCAACCAGCAGCTAGAAGGAATTAAAAGAACAATAATAAGTGACATATCAAGAAAGAAATGTATCCTTCAGAGAATAATTCCTAAACTTTTTCAGAGGGCAATAACATTAAATTGGATGCAACAGTTGTCATTTTTACTCCCCGGGGAACCTTGGGTTACTTATGCGGTCCCGCAGGATTGCCCTTCGTTAATCCATTCATTGACCACCATGGAGACCTACTCAGTAAATCCCAGTTGGTGTCTAGATCAGTGCTCTTGCAGGCACCATCCTAGGAACGGCGCAGAGAAAAAAGTCCCTGTCCCATCTTCCCAGACCCCAGAGAAACCCAGCAATTGAAACTTGGGGTTGGGACTTCATGGTCAGAGACTATCTTAGTCAAACCTGTCCCTGCCCCCCAAATCGGTACACGATCAATATCAACAGATGACACAGATGAATGAATGAATGAATAAATGAATGAATGAATGCACAAACGAATGTTTCAATGAACCAAAACCTACAGAATTTAGGGAGAATCAAACAAAGGCAAATGGAAACTAACTGCTACTTTGGGGGGTAAGGGTCCATGTGATTTCCTAAAAAATTCAGTATTTCTTTACTTTCCAAATTTTCACACCAAAAAGGCAACCTTTTAGATTAGCACCAAGGTGTTTGCCTTTAAAAATGCAAATCACATTATCCCAATTTTACCTCAATTTAAAAAACAGCAATTCGCATTAAGAATTAAAGTCTGCAGGGGCGCCTGGGTGGCTCAGTCGTTAAGCGTCTGCCTCCAGCTCAGGTCATGATCCCAGGGTTCTGGGATCCCGCCCCACATCGGGCTCCCTGCTCCGCGGGAAGCCTGCTTCTCCCTCTCCCACTCCCCCTGCTTGTGTTCCCTCTCTCGCTGTGTCTCTCCCTGTCAAATAAATAAATAAAACCTTTAAAAAAAAAAAAAGAATTAAAGTCTGCATATCTATTCTCAGTTGATCCTTATGAAGATCCTGGGTGGATTCTAGAACTAAATCTCTACACAGTCTATAAAAGTGAGTTCCATCCTTACATAATTTAAACGCCTCCAGCCAAAATTACTGCCTGGGAAGAGCCCATAAAAATAAAATAAGGCACGGTTTTCCTGCACACTTGGTGCTTTTACAACCTCGGAGAAGGAGAAACCCGCAGCACACAGTGCCTCGGTGGCCTGATGCAAGGCCCCAGTAACACACGGGACCCGGGAAGACGGGTTTTTATTTTGTTTTGCCGAACGCTGATGACCCTAACTTTTAGAAATACTTGAGCAAGCTTAGAAGCAGTCACAGAATTTAAAGCAACATTCCAAAGGACGCTTAAAGGCCTCTTCTGGTGCTTCCAGACATAGCAGGTCTACCCCTGAATAAGTCTAAACCAGAACTAGAATCACTGGAAGGACCAAACCAGGACTGGATTTTTCTTTTTGGCTTGGCAGTGAGAAGGATAGGCAGGACACAAACCCATCACCCTCCACCTCCCTCCTCTCTCTCAGCATAAGACCTGGTCTCCTACCACCCAGCCAGCTCCCTCCACCCCCTCAAGCATCCTCACAAGCCCCTACCCCTCATTCCCCACCTCTCGCTCCCCCTTCACCCTCTCCAGACCCCACTGCTTCTCACCTCCAAGGGCTGGCAGTGGGGGGGGGGGGGGGCGTTGGGAGGGGGGAAGTGTTCCTCTATCAACAGCCCTCCCTCCTCCTCACATGTTTTTGACCTTTTCCTTTCTACCAGTTACTTTCCTTCAGCAAAAATAACAGTTCTTATAATCTCCGTGCCCACTCCACCTGGGAACTTGTTCCTGCTACCTGCTACCGGTTACTTAAACTTCCTGCTCCTCAGTTTTCTCATCTGTAAAATGGAAATAAGAGTAGTACCTGCCTCAAAGGATGGTTGAACGAATTAAATTAAATGACCCATCTAAGGCACTTAAAACAGTACCTGTCCACATGGTAAGTTGATAAATGTGACCCTATCATTCAAAGAAGCCAGAGAGGCCCCCAGCCTCGGCCCACGCCGCCCAAGTTGCTGGCCCGTCCGCAGGCCCTCTCCTGCCGTCCACAGAAGCTGCTCTTCCCAGGCCACAGACTCCGAGCTGCCAAACCCAACACACCCTTTCCTGGCCTATTCCTTCTTAGCTGCCGTCCTCTCCCGCCGTCCTCTCCTCCTCTCCTGCTGCGGGGTCCTGGTCACATCCCCACCTCCCTGGCTGCAGCACCTGGGCCCTCCTTCCATCACACCTAAAATGCCATTGTTCCTCTGCCCTTGAGCCTGCTCACCCCCCCTCATCGCTTCATAAACCCACTCCCACACGCACTCCTGTGCCCTGAGCTCCAGACCCGGAGAGGCAGCTGCCTCCCAGACGCCTCTGTTGGCCGAGCGGCAGGGGCCTCCCACTCACCACACACAATCCCAGTGCACTGTCCTTCCCCAGGTCAACCTGTCCCTCCTTCTGAATGGCTCTGGCACCCCGCCCCCACTCCCTACCTGCAGCACACCCAGCTGGTCACCAGGTCCTGTGGATGCGACTTTTCCACCCTGTTGTCTCTAAGTCACCCTTAGCACGAAGGCGTTTCCCTTCTGACCTCCTTTGACATCCCTGCCTGTTTTTCTAGATGATTCCTGACTTCCATAACCCACCCTGGTGTTAGCAATGAGCTGGACCCCAAACCCAAACTGGCCCTGTTCCTTTTTCCCTGTAAGCCTTTGCCTTCCTGTTCCCCCTGCCTTGAATTCCCTTCTCTCTTTCTCCTCTGGCCGACTCTTACTGGCCCTTCCAGACATAGATTGAAGGTCCCCTCCTCCAGGAAGCCTCCCCTCTGGCCCTAGCATGGGTTGGTAGCCCTCTCCTATAACCCAGAACCCTAACATTCCCCATGTACAGCCCTCATCTCTGGGGCTTGGGATGGTTTGCTGTTCCGCCTTCCCCACCACACTGGACGGACGTTTCTCAAGACAGAGGCTGTTTCTTTCATCCCTGCTCCATAGCACCTAACAAGGAGTTAGTTCAAAAACAACACTCAGTAAGTCTTTGCCAAACTCATTGAAGAATACAAAACTGATAGGCATTAGTGTCCGCTTGTTTTTTAGATTACTAAAACAATGGTCGATAATAAAAGCATCAGAATGAGTGATTTTCACATGCTTCTTTTTGAAAGAAAAAAAACACAAACTTATCTCCTAGATCAGCATTTCCATTCCTCCAAATGAAAATATTGGCTCCCTAGTAAGTTTGACACCCATAAATAAGCTTAATGAGAAATTTTATAATTTATTTTCTTACTCATTAAAAACAACAAGCAACATCTGTTGCATCCAGAGGAAGGATATTCACAGAGTATCTCTGCAAATATACACAAGACTCTGCTGACAGAGTTTGTCTTTGGGAAAGGGAACTGGGGCACTCAGGGTCAGGGTGGAGGACCTTATTTCTCTGCATTCCCTTTTGTACTGTTTGTTTAACCTGTGTGAAAGGCATGGTATTTGGGTTTGAATCCAAGTTCTGTCACCTCTGTGACCTTGGGCTACTAACTACTTTCTACACATCAGTCTCCTCATCTGTAAAATGAATCTGCATTCTATGAAGACCAGTTTTTGTAGTTTAGCATAACAAGTGCTATTTAAGTACCTGTTAAATAAAACTTAAAGTCCCTTTTGACTCCATAGCCCCTAATTGACTATTATGGATGTCTTTTTTTTCAAAATCTTTATTTTGTTTTAGTATTTTTATAGCAGTTTGCTTTTATAGATTTATCTATCTTCTTCTGTGTGTTTCAGCTTATTGGTTTCAAAAATGCCTTTTCCACTTTTATCTCCTATTTACTTAATGAAGAGCACAAAGAAGATGCTTCTAGAAAAGCCCATGCCCTAAAAAGGATGGTGGACTCTTCCCTGTGCAGGCCAGACAGCCGTATCATGTCTCAACCTCAGAGTCAGCCCCTGAGAGGGGCTGGCATCCCAGCACCGCAATTAAGCAAACTTGACTGAGTCCCTGTTACTGGGACGTGAGAGAGATCCAGGCTAAGCCAATGATTCCCAAAGAGTAGGTGCACACCACCTGTGTGTGCAAGGTGATTTTTAGAGAGCACCACACGCTTTGTTCTATGGTGAGGTCTCGTTACTTTACTTTAGAAAAACATACGACTAGCATAACAGCCATGATTTCACTGATGGTATTGCTGAAGACAAAGCTAATTTTAAAAAGCCAGTCTATTTGATTTAAAATACCAATTAAGTGATAACATGAGCGGCACACAGAGAGAGGGAAATGCTTTGCCGGATGCAGTCGGGATCCCAAGTGCCCTGTCCTGCCAGAGTCCAACAGCTTAACTAGGGGGACAAAGACACGTGTGCAGACCATAAGGCCAGACTGTGGCTCCACGTGGGCTGGGAAAGCAGCAGACGAGAAATGCTACACAGATCGTGTGGAAGGGAGACGTGGGGGCGTGCGATCCGGGTGTCTTTCTCAGAGAAGTGGGGTTTGCTCTGTGTCTTCAAGATACGTGCAAGTTTAGCAAGGGCAGTTGGGAGAAGGCTTCTCTGCAGAGGGGATGAGGCACAGGAGGAGGGCGGTGCAGCGGAGAAGGAAGTGGGTGAGGAAAGGAAAGAAGACGGGCGATCTGCAGGGGTTCCATCTGGAAAGGACTTCAATATCCAGCAGAGCTCGGATTTTCTTCTACCCTGAAGGTGACGTGGCAGTCGGGCCAGAGCTGTGGTGTGGCAAAGGCTTCTGATGGGGTGGGGGGAAGCGCAGGGAGAGGATCTGGGAGGCAGAAGGTGGGGGCCATTGAACTGGAAGCAAGCAAGCTGGGGCAGTTTTGAGAAGGAAGGTGAGGGTTTGATGTCATGGATGGGGAGGATGGGGGGATAGAAGAACAGGTCAAATAAAACGCAGATGCTCAAGTGTCATGCTGGAGGCCGCTAACTTCTATTCCAAAGTGGGGGGCAGAGGACAAGGGCATTAAGGCACAGACCAGTCCTATCTGGGAAAACCTGACTCTGTCGTGAGATACTCCAGGAAAGTATCCATGAGACCAGGGGAAGGATGGGTTTGCAGCGTGGAACGGAAGTCAGAAAGGAAAAGAGGTTATCCATGCAGGGACTGGGGAGGACTGCCGGGATGGCTCTCAGAGAATGAGTCTAGTTAAGGGAAAACCAGAAAAAGAATGAGGAGCACTGAAGACAAAAGAGGACAGCCTAGAGACAGCATGGCAAAGAAGTCCAGGAGAGGGCACGTGGAGGAAGCGGGAGAGGGCCGGAGATCCAGGGCTTTCCCCTAAGTCTCCCAGCACCCCCAACCCTTGCCCGCTTCCCTAAGCCCCCACCCCTGCCTGTCTCCCACCTTCCTCCTGACCAGAAGCCTCCCCCATGAAGTGCCTGAGAAGTTTCAGGTAAGCTGGAGACCAGACCCCTAAACCTCTCCATCCTCCAAGAAGCAGGCAGCCTCCAGAATTCACCTTGACCGGCAGGCACGCGGTGGGAACCCAGAGCCGACGGCGGGATGGGCCAGCTGCCTGGGAGGCCACGGAGACCTGAGCTCTCCCTCCGCAGCTTCAGGAGCTGGGTGGCCAGAGGTCCTCCCACAGCAGACACAATTGCACTTAACGGCTCACCGGAGGCCAAAGGCAATCGCCCAACACAAAACAGCAACCACCGTCCTCCTTACCGACCGCGGAGCTGGTAATAAAGTTCCCATAAACCTCCATAAGTGAATTATAAACTGGCTTCCAAGAAGTACAAAGACAGAAGGCAGTTAGCTGCTCTGCCTCTCTGCTGTCTCAGTTCTCTGATTCACACCTGTGGTAGGAAGGTCCAAGCGCTGGAGAGAGAAACCCAGAACGGGGCCACGATGCTTCCCACACGGCTCACCATGCTGCCGCTTCCCACGGCCAGCGACCTGCAAACAGGAGGAGCATTAACACAGCAGCCAGAAGGACAAGAAAAAGAAAAAAAGACTGCAGCCGGATCGCAAGCCGAGCAGAGCCCAGGTGCGCAGAGGGAGGGGCCGCCTGCAGCCCCGCCCACACTCCCAGCGGAGAAGAAACATAATAAAACTGAAGCTCGGCCTAATATACTGGAAAATAATTTTACACTAAAGTTTCGAGAATCACTTGTGATTTACATCCACATTCTGTGAAACAGTGGTATATACAAGCATACAGATCGTTCAAGACACTTCAAGACCAAAAAAATAAAAATAAAAATAAACCATTCTTCCTCTGCTCTGCAGACGAGGCCCTTACGTCTGTTCATTCAGGCTAACGTTGAGAACAACATTGGTCTTCTAGAGCAGGAAGTTGTTTGCGGTAGGGAATGGACGGGAATGGGGAAGAACAAAAGATTTATATCTATGGAACATTCTATTTCAACTTTTTAAAGACAAGCAGTATCTTAATGTGCTTTTCTTTAAAAGCTATATAAGGTAGCCTTATGGAATGTCTAGTAAGAAGGAAAGAATGTGCTTTTAATGTGAATAAGTATCTCTTTTTAAGCCAAGGAGAGAAGCCCCACACAGGAGAAACCAAATCAGCCAAACACCTTGATCTTGGACCTCTAGCCTCCAGATATGTGAGAAAATAGATTTCTGCTGTTTCAGCCACCCAACCTCTGGTGTTTTGTCATGGAAGCCCTAAAAATTAAGACAATGGACATCAGAACATTAAGAGACACATCCTAAGAAAATTAGCCTTGAGTCATACGGAGAGTCAGTGTAAGTCAATTGTACTTGAGATTATAGAGTGTGATTTCACAATAATTTCTTTAATATCCTTGCTAATGGGGTGTAGACAAAGCCTCAGATTCAGAATTAGCATCATCGTGTGACTTTCCCATATCTCAGAGCTCCAGCAACTGCTACAGAAAGAAAGCATTTCTACTCAAAGGTCAAATATAATGAAACGACGTGTAAGCAAAACATAACAAGAAAACAAAAGAAAAATAAGTAAGTCTTACCTTACCATGGTTGGATACAGCTCTGCCGTATAAAGGTAAATGAGGCCAAACGATGCCCCTATGGCAAATTTTCCAGCCATAGTCACCACCACAGTCCAAACAAAGTAATCCTGAAAAACCATATGTTAGCAAAATAGACCATCATGAGTAATATTTTTAAAAGAAAATATAAAATCTTAATTATTATTTAAAACTTTCTAATTATCCAATATTGTTCAGAACAATGAAAAGTTTTATCTCTGTTTGAATTTATTTTGTAATCTCTACTCATAGTCTGTAAAAGCTTTTCATCTCCCTGAAATTTAGAGAAAAGTTTAATTGTGCCTCCCCTCCAGCCTTGGAGATGTCAAATGACCCAATTAGAAAAGCCATTTGCAGAGACGGCTATGAAGTGAGACACGCCCAGATGGTGCCGGTTCCAGTAGTAATCGACCCACTCCTTCTGGAATTGATCCAAGCAGAATGAATCAAAGAGCCATAAAAACAAATTGGGCCCTTTGTGACAGTAATCCTCTAGCTTATAAATTATTTTCAGAAAATAATTGGAAAGTGATAACTGAGCTATTAAAACAGATTTTTTTTTTTTTTTTGGTCAATGCACCTCAACAGGGATACTTCTCCACAACTCCAACTCAGTTTCTGCTGTCCCTGATGTGCTCCACGTCCAGCTGTGGCTCACATAGGCCTCCCGCATTCCATCTTTCCTCTCCTCTCCTGTCTGCCCGCTGGATGTGGAGACCCAGGGGACACTGCAGTTCGTGTGTTGAGGATGGCAGCCCCTTTGTCAACCTGAACCCCTGAATGACTCCGTGGAGCCAAACACCCCCTCACCACTCCCACCACTACCAACCAGGTACACCCACATCAAACTTTCTATGAGCAAGAAATAAATATCTATTATGTGAAGTCCCTGGGACTCGATGATGTCTCTAATAAAGCAACCAATGTCACCTTGTCATCCTGATTCCTGCGTGTTTGTTGGATGAATCTGTTGACAGTATCTGTTGTAGACAGTGTTTGTTGAATGAATTAATGTAACTTGAAAAACACTGAAGGGTGTTGACTCTGCCATTTGGGGAGAAACTTCATTAGAAGGAAGAAATTTGTGGTTAAGAGTTAGTGCCGTGTTTCTAGAAATCCCCATCAGCTACTCTCCTGTTTTCCCCATTATCACAGGGGCTTAACCACTATCGAACTCAAAGGTTCTGGGGTTCCCCTAAATATTCACCAGCTAGCTTCAGAGACAGCTGCCATCAACTCAACTAGTATACCTGTAAACCACTTTAAAAACAAACAAAAAGAGGTATGGATGAAGTTCCCTCAAATTGGCAGCAAACCCCCTGGCCCTGAGTAGTTTTACTGCATTCATATTAGTTGTGCATCAATCAGCTGGAAATCTCAGTTACATAAAACATATGATTTGCCAACCTTGAGAATTAAGTGAAGTATTACTATAAAAAGAAGTCACTGGTTAAAGTAAATTTCAAACAATATGCAAAACTTAACATGCCTTGCTCTAAATGGTGAGATACTATTACTGAATAATTATATAAACCTAGAGAAAATTATAGAAAGTATTTTAAAGTATTGTTAGAGTGACCATATTTTCCAAATCAAGAATGAAAACACAGGGTCTGATAACATTTTGGGGGGAGAAAGAGGAGGCGCACTTCTGGATGCAAGAGTTACATAGGAATATAGGAAAATATAGGAATGGGAAAGTGGGTTCAGTAGTTTATGGCAGTATTTCTCAGTAGGAAACTGCATTTTTAAGAACAAGCTCCTTGAGGGATTTAGGCATACTCAAAATTGGAAACAACTAATCCACTGCAACGAAAAACAAGACTATTTAAATGGAAACAGTCCTGAATATAAAACTCCTTGTATCCTTCAGATGTCTCTATTGGCTTCCTCCCTCCTTCAGGTTTCTAATCAACTGTCACCTTCTCTGAGAGGCACACCATCCTCGATCATCACCCTGGATAAAATAAACACATGTGTTACACACACACACACACACACACACATTCTCCATCCCTCATCCTGTTTTGTTTTTCTTCATACTTATAGAAACTTGATTCACTGTGTGTCTTCAGCACTTAGGACAACACCTGGCACATCACAGATGCTGGATACATATTTGCTGAATGAACGAATGTTTAAGATAATAATAATCACTGGAAAACACGATCAACTTTCCTCATTCAGGACCATTGTGTTTACAAAATACAACATTGGTCATCCCTGGGAAGTGGGATTATGGGCTTTTTAAAAAAAGAAAACACTTTTTTCCTTAATTTTTTTTATAATGAACATGTATTACTTACATCACAGGGAAAGAACAGTTTTTAAAAAAATATTTTAAAATATTATGTATATACTCTGTCCATATGTCTGAATTGATCTTCATCCTTATTGTCATAGTATAACTAACTAACCATGCCTTCAGTAAAACATAAAAATAACTCACCTTGGGGATCACCATAACCACACCACAGAGCAGTGCTCCTGAGATAAGGGAGAAGGCCAGAATGTTTCTTCTCCCTATACTGTCCATCCCCCAGCATATGAAGACGTAGGCAGGAATTTCCACTGCACCTGTCATTGAGCAAAAGGGCTCTCTATAAGCCATGGCAGCCAACCGCACAAGGGGACCTCGCCTTCTAACCCACCACCCAAAAGGAATGATCAGCCCTCTTCCCACTTCCAGGAGCCCCTAAGAGCTACACAACACCTGCCTTACAAGCCCGACCCCTTTTAAACTCCCTGGAGTGAAGAGGGGGGCGACTGGGTGGCTCAGTCGTTAAGCGTCTGCCTTCAGCTCAGGTCATGGTCCCAGCGTCCTGGGTTCGAGCCCCACATCAGGCTCCCTGCTCGGCGGGAAGCCTGCTTCTCCCTCTCCCACTCCCCCTGCTTGTGTTCCTGCTCTCGCTGTTTCTCTCTCTGTCAAATAAATAAATAAAATCTTAATAAATAAATAAATAAATAAATAAACTCCCTGGGATGAAGAGGACATGTCCTGTTAAGTGCACTAGCGCTCCCTCAATCCACCTGGCACTTATCACCTGTCCCGGGGATCTTGCCACCCACTAGGCTGTGAGCTCCCCAGTATACAACATGGGGCCCAGAAGACAGGCCTATTGGATGAATACATGAGTAAATTCATAGATGACATTGATAATTTCTGATCTTTGGTTTCTCGCACTTGGCAGAACGAGAGAAAATTCTACATCAGTAACTTCAAAGTTAGGAACTGAAGTAGAAAATTCACTGTCGGCTAAGTACACAAACTAATGATAATGCGTGATGGATTTTTAAATCTAAAAGTAAACATCTAAAAATCTAAGATGAATCCCCTACAGAACAGAAACTGCCTCGGGCCTCTTTTTCCTGCCCCACCACAAAAGTAAAGAGCTGGATCTCCAAGTCCATAACTGACTTAAAAGCCCTTCTCTTGAAAAACCAAAGTGAGATCCAGAGCCAAAAAGCTCTATGTCTACCAGCCAGAATGAAACAGGAAGCAAGCAAGAAGATCTTTTGGCCAAACTGAGCAACCCCAACCATCTCCTTTAGGAAACTGCCATGGTCTACCAGGCCAGATCTTCCATGTAATTCAGTCTGGAGTTCTCCCCCCATCTGCAGCTTGCCTAAATCTCAGGGTGCGCCCCGCCCCCACTGCTCAGGAGAGACCTGCCCTTGCCCATCCAGCTGCAGAATGCTGCAAGCACCTGGAGAGACTGGTCCGCCTCTCTGTCTCCCACAGCTGCTGAACACATCATAGGGGTAGACACCTATACTCCCGGTGAACATTCTCAGGAGTACATCAGAAATGTACACAGCTGCTGCTCAAAAAAAAAAAAAAAAAAAAGTGGCTCAGGCAAAGGCAAAAAAGAACATTCCGAGCTGCCTTTGAGAGCTGGTCTTGCTCCCTTTCATCGACATGGAAAATAGTCAGCTCTGAAGGAAATGCTCCCTTGCACGGACCCTGCAGTGGTAAGGTCCATGCTTTCGGGCCAGATCAGGGTATATATCTCTTACTCTACTCTTTTTTTTATTTTATTTTATTTTTATTTTTAAGAGTTTATCAAGCACTTTTCAAGGCCCAGGGTCATGACCCTCAAAAGAATCGCATGGGAGTAAGCCCGGCTTCATGTCCCCACTTTACAATGGAGAGTAAATGTTTTGAGCCGAATGAGTAAGGGACACCTCAGGGACTGGAAGCAAGGTCTTCAGGAGGCACAACTCCTTTCTTGAAGCCTCCCTCCCCCACTGCCTCCCTCCGTGCCTCAGGACTGGGTGCTGGGCCACCAACCAACTTCCTGGGGTCTAGCCAAGCAGGGCAACCACTGTGAAATGGCTGTAGAGACATTTAAAGTATCCTACACTGGTTTTTCTTGAGTTGTCGCTTCAGGATACTGATACCCCATCTAATTTTTGGTGTGACTGTGTCTGGGATAGAAATGGTGCAAGCAATGAGGCCCACACCTCTTTGGATTCGGACAGTCTGCCATTACTTTCTTCACTCTATAATACAGAATCTCCAATCACCCAGACCCAGTTCCCCTCCTATCCCCACATAACCCCAAGGGTATGTCTTGAAGCTGCTGAAGCATTTATCACTTGAAAGTGGCACAAAACCTGGGCTGAAATCCCCACCAGCCCCAACCCGTCTCAGGAGAGAAAAACTCGTTCCAAAATGTCACAGCATAGAAATGTTGACTGGAAGCGCCTGTCAGCAAGAGGACTTCTGGGAAGGGGAATAACATGAAAAATCCAAGACAGTAGGGAATAGAAAACCATGTATATTTATCTTAGACACATTTTTATATTTATGAGATGTCCCAGTTTCTTGAGAATTTATATCTTCATTAAAACAAAGAAACTATGTCATAAAGATCTAAGACTCCAACTTCCCAAAGCTTCCCCACGTCACACCCCACCCCACTCGGTCCTCCCGTCACCTCCTGCTCTGTTGTAGGAACACCACATCATTTCTCAAACTGACATCTAGAATGGGTTTGAAGCCAAGATGGACTCTGCAAACTTGTTGGTTTGCCCAAAAAGAGAATAACGGTATTTTATTTTTTCTTAAAATGACTTCTCTGGTAATTCCTGCTGAGCTATAATAAAAACAGATGTGCCATCAGAGCACTTTAATGAGAAGGGATGCTATCTACGTGTAAAAATGTAAGAGCAAGATTTTTCTGAGGATAATAGCAAATGCAGTCAGCCTTTGTGAAAATGACCAGGAGTTAAGACTAGATGGACAGATATCGATTTCTAATATTTCTCTCATGTTTGGTGTGAATTTGGTTGGCCATCAGAGTCACGCCTCAAGACGTCAGTATCTGGGGCCATTTTAACCTGCCACTAAAATGAAAGAAGCACGACAATGAAATTATAGTTGCATGGATTTAAGTGATCTTACTGACTGCAATTTCTAAATTAGGGGCTTTTGAAGGTAGAAAGATACCAGAAGATCTCCAAGACGTATTAAATTTTAAAAGGAAAGCCACTTACAAAGAACAATAGTTACCGACAAAGAGAATGATCTCTTTCTCTGCACAAATGTATGAAAATGCATAGAAAGAGATCTAAAAGAGTACAAGCCAGATATTATAGACATCACCTCTCAAAGAGAGTTCTGAGATGGGGGTGGGCTTACAGGAAGGAAGCAAGCAAGGAGCAGAGGCAGAAAAGGAAGGAGGAACTAAATTCTTCTGACTGTTGGCATTGTTTTAAAAGAAAATATATACCTGTGTTCCAGCATAATAACACTAAAAGAGACTGTAATAATATAGTTGGCAGTATTGTTCCTGGTAGAGAAAAGACAATAAAAACACAAGAAAAACACGGTGGAAACATCACCTCATTGCTACGCTTAAATATAATTTAACTACTTACCCATGAGGAAGAGGTTTAAATATTCATTGCCTCCTAAATTAACAGAATTCAAGGAGAAGAAGTAGAATCCCAAACACCCAGTGAACCAAATCAGCCAAACAATAAATGTCCTTGTTCCAACATTCCAGTCATAAAACAGATCTAATAGGTTGTGCTTCTTAACTTCAAAGGGTGCATTACCAACAGGACCATTTAGATCTAGTGACAAAAGTTCTGACAGTTTACAAGAGCTTGCCCTATTCCACTTGGCCATTGTATCAACTACTCTTTGTGCTTCTTCATATCTTCCCTCTGAGAGAAGCCAAAAAGGTGTCTCTGGGAGTATCCAACAGCACGCGACAACGGGGACAGTCACTGTGGAGAGGACTATCTGATAGGTCCACCAGGTCCTGACAAAGTAGCCTGTCAAAGCCACCACCATTGTTCCAATGGCAAAAAAGGAATGCATCTGGATGCATGCCCACGTCCGAGACTTCATGCCAATAAATTCCGTCACATAGACAAACACCACCACGAGATAGCCACTTCCAGACTGAAAAACAAAGCAGGGAGGGTGGTCCAGATTTAAGGTCACATTTACAACTGCTCAGGGGTCTGATCTCTCTGCATATCACACATAGGCAAGAAAGAAAATGACAAAAATTGTTTTCTGAAACCCTTACCACATTTCGAAAATGGCATTTAATCCAATCCATCCTTCTTCTTTAAATGGTTCTTTTCATCCTTCCCCCACCCTCGCCGCCCTGAACGGCTAGACTCGAGAGGCTATATATGATATAGATGAGAGGACATGTATGATATACGTTAGGCGCTGCCTTTTGCTTCAGGTAAGGATTCCTCTGTAGTGAGCCTTTCTTTCTCAGTTAATGTAACTGTAAACATGCATACCAATTACTCTATAGATAAGAGGTCCTTATTATTAAATCCTAAATTGTTAAATGGGGGCAAAAAATAATGATATCTAATGTGAAGAAAAAGATTGATTGAAACTTTATTTTAACAAGCAACAAAAGAGAAAATAAACAAACTGGGCTTCATGGAAATTAGAAACTTCTGTGCATCAAAGGAGACTACCAACAGAGTGAAAAGGCAACTTGTGGAATGACATATTTACAAATCATATATCTGATAAGAAATTAATATCCAGCATATATAGAACACTCCTGAAACTCAACAACAAAGCAAACAATCCAATTCAAAATGAGCAAAGAATTTGGATTTTTCCAAAAAGATATACGAATGGCCAATAAGCACAGAAAAGATGCTCAACATCACTAACCATTAGGGAAATGCAAATCAAAACCATGTTGAGATACCACCTCATAGCCATTAGGATGGCCACTATTAAAAAAAAAAACAACAATAGAAAATAACAAGTGTTGACAAGGATATAGAGAAACTGGAACTCTTGTGCACTATTGGTGGGAATATAAAATGATACAGCTGTTATGGGAAACAGCACGGGGATTCCCCCAAAAAACTAAAAATAGAATTACCATAAGATTCAGCAGTCCCACTTTGGATATATACTCAAAATAATTGAAAACGAGCCCTCAAAGAAATACTTGTACACCCATGTTTGTAACAGCATTATTCACAATGGCTAAAATGTGGAAGCAACGCAAGCATCCACAGACAGATGGATAGACAAGCAAAATGTGGTCTATCCAGATAATGGACTATTATTCAGCCTTAAAAAGGAAGGAAATTCTGACACATGCTACAACACGCATGAACTTTAAGGACATTATACTAAGTGAAATAAGCCAATCACAAAAAGATAAAATACTGTATGATTCCACTTATATGAGTTACATAGTGTAGTGGAAATCATAGAGATAGAATGTAGAATATGGTTGCTAGGGGCTGGGGGGAGGAGGAAATGAGAGTGTTTAATGGGTATAGAGTTTCAGTTTTGCAAAATTAAAAGAGTTCTGGAGATGGATAGTGACTATGGTTGCACAACAGTATGAATGTACTTAATATCACTGAAATGTATACTTAAAAATGGTTAAAATGGTAAATTTTATGTTATGTGTATTTTACCACAATTTTAAAAAATTGGGGAAAGTAACTTTATTTTGAAAATAAGCTTATCTTTAACAAAATGTAGACTATAATAGTGATATGTGATCATTCTTGGAATAAACAAAGAATGAATCAAATGATGGATTTTTTTGTGGCGGGGGGATGATGAAAGGATTAGAATTTTTCCTACAAGAGTATTTCACATTTGACTTCTGTAACACAAATCATAAAGTTAATTTTTGCAAAATTATTCAAGAGCCAAAGGCCTCTCTTAATCCTTTGATATTCAAATCATATTCTTTTGAAGGCTCATCATGTCATTATCCTTGTGGATGTTCATTTCTTCAAAAGTTAGCTGGTCTAGCTCTACCACATCCCAACTGGCCCAGGGATTTGGGTAGGATGATTTAGTTTCCCCGTTGCTCTCAAAGACTTTTTGTAATCAAACATCTTTTGTAAGACCTGCAATTTCTCCTTGCATCGGAGAGTCACGAAGAGGCTAACCTACAAGCGATTTCCTGTGACAGAGAGCATGACACGAGTAGTAAACAGGGATGTGGGTGGTGGGGCCTCTACTGCATTAATGTTCAGTTTAATATTTTTGTGACAACAGCTTTCACTTCTCCATACAACCTTATAATTGCAAGACTCAGATAATGAGCCCTGCTAATGAGGACTCCCACACCCAAGAATCTAGTTGTTTGGTAATGTTTGCTGTTGTTACAGTACACAAACAAAGATGGTGAGGACCGCCAAATACTACAGATTTCCCCCATTACGTTAAGCGGTAACATCAGTCCCTGGCAGGTTTTTTTTTTTTTTTTCCCATAGTAATCCTGAGCTCACTCCCACTTCCTATTGGTTACTTCTGTCACCAGGTTCAGTCAAGCCGTCCACAACTCTGTAATTCCAAAACGCTCCTTGGATTCATTCACACCTGTCACCTCCACTGAGAACACTGTTCTTCACATCTCCCCTGACCCCACCCCCACATAGCAGCCAGAACATCCACTTCGCCCCTGCCTGAACCCCTCCAGGACATTCCCATTGCCTCTAGGAAATCAAGCAAACTCTTGATCATCCTCCAAGGCCTGGCTAATCATCCCCATCCCTTCAGCCTCATCAAGGTGTTTTACCTCCTCTCTATTCTCCAGACATCCAGACCTTCAATTCCTTCTCATCTTAGGGCCTTCTTACTTGCTGTCCCTACCTGGAACATTCTTCTCTTACCCATTCCTCACTAAAAAGCCCCTAATTCTCCAGACTCTCCACTCTCCCAACTTAAGATCCCCTCCCCGCCACTGTCACGCCTCCATTGTCAACATTGTATTTTCCAAAATGGCCCATCAGTGTCTTGCCTTCTCACTACACTGTAGGGTTATTGAAACAGTCTGGTCTGGTTTACTTAGCATTACACTCTGTGGGCAGATTCTAATAAATGTGTTGAGTAAATGAGTCTGCCTGCATCTTCCCTACTCAGAATTCAACCCTAACTACATTTCTCATGAAAATCAAAGACAGAAAATTAAGGCCACATTTACAAATGTATTCAATGAGTGGCTGTCTCATTTTCTCAGTTCTGGAAATAAACACATGGTATTTGCAAGACTGAAACAGATATTTTCAGAATGCATCCTCTTAAGCCTTCCAAAAGAGGACCTTCACACTCTCCCCATCCCTGTGCCTCCATTGAACCATCATTCCCACCAAGGGCTCATCAAATCTCATTCTGCAGTCACAGAGCCATTTCCTCTCATTCTGTCTTCAGTGGACACAGACTGCTGCTTGTTATCTTTTGTATTAAAAACTCTTTACCTTCCTAAATATATATAATTACTTTTTTTTAAAGGGGCTACACCTCCAATTCTCCCCAATTTTTTTCTTTTTATGCAATGTCCCTATCCCTGGCCATCCGTGTGGCTTCCTAGGAACCCTGTCCAGCCATCAGTGAGGACTCCAAAACTGAACACACCAGACTGCTCTGTGAGGGCTGGGACCTCTCCTGAGATTGCAGTCCTTGGCCTCTCCCCAGAATCTTGGCTCATACGTACGTCCTGGTGAATGGGGATGCATAACCGTCCCTGAGTTTAGCAAGGTCACAAGTTCCTCCCACAGATAGAAACTTCACTCCACTATCCTTGACCGGTGACCTCCAACAGGATGCACTGCTGCTGTCATTTGGCAGCTTGGACCCTGTCCCCAAGTGTGGGGACACTTCGTCACTGGCTGGTCCACTTACAATGATAGTCCCCACCGGAAGGACGGCCTATGTCATGTCAGGTGCCCTACCGTGCATGTTAACTTTAATCTCACTGGCTCCTGATAACAACCCAGTGAAGCAAGTAGTATTTTCTACAGTTTACAGCTTAGAAACTAAGGCTTGAAGAGAACACCGTGTTTGCCCAAGGCCACACAGTGAAAAAGCCAAAATATGACAAGGCTGGTATTCAAACTCATGCCCTTTTCCCTCTATTTCTTTGTTCCTCGCAACAGAAAAGCCCAGTGCTTTCTTGTTTTCATTCCGACTGCACTGTATACAAACGACTTTCTTAACAACACACCTACGGCTCATGCATACAGGGCCTGACTCGGCTGCTAGAATTGCTCAGAAATGAAATAATGCCTTAGTAATTGTGGAATGTGGACCACGTGCCAAGCATGGAGTCAAACAAAAAGTCTCTGCCTAGTAAGCAACCATTTTGCATGTTAATGAGTTTCATTGTAAACACAGGGCACTGCTTTTCCACAGAAAGACTTCTCAGGGGCACGAACAAAGATGAGTCCTTGCCCTCTCTCCCCACATTCGAAATGACCCAAACTAAGACAGTTAGGCTCGATATGAAAACACTGCAGGAGAGTTAATGAGGTTTTTTTTTTAAAAAGCACACACACAACTCACCATGGCTAGAAGAAAGCGTGCGATCATGAAGCTGTAATAATCAGATGAGAAAGCCGCTGCTATGCCAAAGAAAAATATGCCAGCGCTTGTGGACCACAAGACGAGCCGTCTTCCTAGCCTGAAAAATAAGAATGGCACAGCGGGACAAGCAAAGTAGTGTTATAACAGTTGAAGCATCCACTCCAATTCACGAAAGATGAGTATTACCTATGTATTTAATAGCGTATGTATTGATTGCTGCTATTCATTCATTTATTGGGGGGAAGTTATGAGTTAACACATGCAAGAGGCCAGTCTTTCGGCGGAGAGGCCTCTACCTAAGCCACTAATAGACACACATGATCACCCTGGGTGATCCCCCAGAGGACTTCCCAACCCAGGACTGGTAAGGAAGAGGAGGGGGGATATGTGTCCATCGTTCCCTCTCTGTCTCTCCTGCCTTCATTTGGGCCTTCACCATTTCCTACATCTCTCATCCCAACGGCCTCCCAACCAGCCCTCCTCATGTCGCACCAGCGCACCCCCCTCCCACACTTCCCAGAAATAAAAACAATCCCAGGTGTAGTTTTGCTTCACTTCTTTTATCCATCCTATGCTTCTGCCAAATGGGCCTCCCCACAATTCCCTGCACGTGCCAGCCTCTCTCATGACAGGAAATTGTTCCTTCCCCTTTAGAAAGCCTTCCCTAGTGAGCATTTAAAACTCAGGTCAAATGTGCAGCCTTTTCTGACCATCCTCCGGGGTTTTGAGGCAGAAATGAAGAGACAATGCAATGTAGTAATCAGGTGTTCAGGCCTGGGTTCAAGTCCCAGCTCCACTGCTTACTCTCCAGATAAACTTTCCGAGCCTCCTTTTCTGCACCGGTACTTAAAATAGTGCCAATAGTGCCTACCTCCTAGATGTCTTTAAATAATTAAATGAGATAATACACAAGACATTTAAAACAGTACCTGGTGCATAGTAAATGGTGCATAAATGTGAATTGTTATTATTTTAAAAGCATTTCTCACATTTCATTGAAATTATCTATTTAAAAGTCTTTCTCCTCTACTGTTAGCTCCATAAGGATGGGATCAGGTCTTATTTCTTTGCTTTTTTATTATGATATGTCATACATACATAAGAATGCATAAAAATACATATGTATTTGGAGAATAATAAAGACTCAAACATCTATGAAATCACAACCCAAAGTAAGAAAGAGATCATTGCCACCCTCCCAATAGCTTCTCACACCTCCCTTTGTGATTCCAAACCCCAAACTCCTTGCCCCCTTTTTGGAGAGACCACTATCCTAATTTTGGCAACCATCAGTTCCTTACTTTTCATTCCATTTTACCACATTTATAGGCAGCCCTAAACAAGATAGGTTACTTTTGCTAGTTTTTTAACTTTCTATCATCGAACAGTACTGTATGTATTATTCTGTGTCTTGCTTCTTTTACTCAGTCCTATTTTTGGAGATTCATCTCTGTTGTTTGTGTAGCTACGAATCATTCATTGCATGGCCGCACATCCCACAGCAAGAAATATTGCAATATGTGTGTCTACAATATGGCTGAAGTACATTTGGGTTGCTTGCATGGCCAGGCTGGTAGCAATAATGCTATAGGAGCTTTTTGATGCACATACCCATGTGGACACGTGCAGGGGCATCTCCAGGGTCCAAGCCCCAGGACATGTGAGCTGTGCCCATCACCAACTTTTCTATATAATGAGAAACCATTCTTCAAAGTTTTCCTGATTTGCATTCTCAATTTGCATTCACACCAGCAGGGCGAGAGATCCTATTATCTCATATCCTCACCAACACTTGGCATTACAAGAATTTCTACTTTTGAAACTGGTCAAAAATATATGGTATGATTATAGATCATTGACACCCTTTTCATCTTTCCATTAGCCATTTGGATTTTCTCTTTTATGAAGTGACTTCAAATCTTTTTCCCAGTTTTCTATTGGGTTGTCTTTTTCCTATTGATATAAAAGTCCTTTAAGTAATCTGGATTCTAATCTTTTAGTTATATGTAAAGCAAATATTCTGTCTCTCTTTTTCTCTCCTGATTGTCTTTCTTCTCTTAATGGTGTCTTTTCATGGACATCAATTCTAGTGAAGTCAAATTTAGTGCTTTTTGTGTCTTAATAAAGATCTTTCCTTCCTTCAATTAGGTTCTGAAAATATTCTCCCCTATTATCTTTCTAAAGTTATATAGTTTTTCCTTTCACGTATGTACCTTTAATCCTTCTGGATTTTAATCCTTCTGATGTTTGTACTATAAGGTGTGAGGAAGGGACACCAGTTGTATTTTCTTCTATATAGCTATACAAGTATCCCAGCACCATTTATTAATCCTTTTCCTGCTGATGTTCGATGCCTTATTTGCTCCATAGTTATATCTATAATTGAACTACTCTCTTTCAGGGTCCCCTAAGGAACTATCAACTGTTTGTCTAATGATACATCTATTTATCTTAATGATTTGATTCTTGAAGTTTGTCATTTTCTCCATAAAGTGCTTATACACTTTTTGATTGATTTATCCATACATATTTTATATTTTTAGGTTTTTGCAATGGCATTTTTTTAACTTTTTTTAAATTGAAGTATAGTTGACATCTGTTACATGAGTTTCAAATGTACAACACAGTGATTCAACAACTCTATACATTATGCTATACTCACCACAAGTGTAGCTACCATCTGTCCCACACAACGTTATTACAATACCATTGACTATATTCCCTGTGCTGTACCTTTTATCCCCATGACTTATTCATTTCATAACTGGAAACCTGTATCTCCCATTCCCCTTCATTCTTTTCACCCATCCCCCAACCATCTCCCCTCTGGCAACCATCAGTTTGTTTTCTGTATTTACTGGTCTAGTCCTGTTTTTTTGTTTGTTTGTTCATCTGTTTTGTTTTTTAGATTCCACATATAAGTGAAATCATCTGATATTTGACTTTCTTTGATTTATTTCACTTAGCACAATACCCTCCAGGTCCATCCATGTTGTTGCAAATGGCAAGTTCTTGTTCTTTTTCATGGCTGGAATATTATTCAGCTATATAATACTATATATATCATATATATTATATATCATATTATACATTGTATTATAATTTATTAATATTATTTTTATTAATATTTATTGTTTTAGTCTATATTATTAGTTATTATATAGTATTTATTGCATATTTATATTTTTATTAATTTTTGTTTTTATTTATATTACATATTTTTATGTAATTATATAATTATTAATATTATGTTATGTTATATATTTTTAACATATTGCATTTTATTACAATTTATTAATATATAATAAATAACATTTTATATGTAATATGTTAATGATAATAAATAAAATATATTATATTAATATATATTTATATATCACAACTTCTTTATCCATTCATCTATCAGTGGACACTTAGGCTGTTTCCATATCTTGACTATTGGAAATAATGCTACAATAAACATAGAAATGCAAATATCTTTTCAAATTAGTGTTTTCATTTTCTTTGGGTAAATAGTAATGGAATTACTGGATCATGTGGTATTTCTATTTTTAATTTTTTGAGGAACTTCCATCTATTTTTCCACAGTGATTGTACCAATTTACATTCCCACTAACAGTGCACAAGGGTGCCTTTTTCTCTACATCTTCACCAATACTTGTTATTTCTTGTCTTCTTTTTTTTTATTTTAGCCATTCTGACACGGGCAAGGTGATATTGTGGTTTTGATTTGCATTTAGTGATGTTGAGCATCTTCTCATGTATCTGTTGGCCATCTGCATGTCTTCTTTGGGAAAATGTCTACTCATGTCTTCTGCCCATTTTTTTAATCAGATTGTTTTTTTGATGTTGAGTTGTATTAAGTTCTTTATAGCTTTTGAATACTAACCCCTTATGTATATATCATTTGCGAATACCTTCTCCCATTCACTAGACTGCCTTTTCGTTCTGTTGATGGTTTCCTTCACTGTGCAAAAGCTTTTTATTTCGGGGCAGCCCTAATAATTTATTTTTGCTTTTGCTTCCCTTGCCTGAGGAGACATCTCTAGAAAAATGTTGCTAAGGCCAATGTCAAAGAGATTACTGCCTGTTTTCTTCTGTGCGTTTCATGGTTTCAGGTCTCATATTTATTTTTTTTTTAAGATTTTATTTATTTATTTGACAGAGAGACACAGCGAGAGAGGGAACACAAGCAGGGGGAGTGGGAGAGGGAGAGGCAGGCTTCCTGCTGAGCAGGGAGCCCAATGTGGGGCTCGATCCCAGGACCCTGGGATCATGACCTGAGCCGAAGGCAGACGCTCAACGACTGAGCCACCCAGGCGCCCTGCAGGTCTCATATTTAGGCTTTTGATCCATTTTGAGTTTGTTTTTGTGTATGATGTAAGAAAGTGGTCCAGTTCCATTCTTTTGCATGTAGCTGTCCAGTTTTCCCAGCACTATTTATTGAAGAGACTGTCTTTTCCCCATGATATATTCTTGCCTCCTTTGTTATAGATTAATTGACTATATAAGTGTGACTTTATTTCTGGACTCTGCAATGGCACTTTTTAATTTTTATATTTACTACTAGTAGATATAAAATAATTAAATTTATATGTATTGATAACATATCCAGCAACCTCATTACATGTAAGTTCATTAATTCTAACAATTCATCTGCCGGATTTTCTTCAGACAGAATTGTAATGGCTAAAAATAATGACTTTTTGTCTTCTTTCTGCTTATGACTTTCTCCCTCCCTCTGCTTCTCCCTCTCTTCTTTCTCTGTTTCACTTTATAGTACTAGAATCTCCAGTACAAAACTAAGCAGAAGCAGTGTTTCATACATCTTTATATATTCCTGATTCCAAAGGAAAACCTTTTGACATTTCACAGTTTATATGTTCATGGTAGATCTTTTTGTAGATACCTGTTATCAGGTTAAGGACATTCTTCTACTTTTAGTTTTTGTCATGAATGAATTTTGAAATTTATCAAATGTTTTTCCTATATTTATTGAGTTGCTAATATGAGTTTTGTCCTCTAATCTGTTAATGTGGTAAATTCCATTGATTAGTTTCTAATATTAAGTGTATTTCAGACCTTACACCTCTGCCTTCATGAATTTTAATCTCTCATATTTTCCATCTGTCTCTCTGATGTTTATTATTAATAAGTTTTTCTGAGCTCTCATGCATTTTACTCATTCTTTCTTTACTTTTATATAATGGGTTGTTAAAACTACCCAGGAATTTGTCAGTCACTTATTTTGGTTTGTATTTCTAGATGTTCTAGGCAGTTATTCCTCAATTTTACATCATTTTAAAATACAATTTCCAGGGGCGCCTGGGTGGCTCAGTCGTTAAGCATCTGCCTTCGGCTCAGGTCATGATCCCAGGGTCCTGGGATTGAGCCCCACATCGGGCTCCCTGGTCCACAGGAAGCCTGCATCTCCCTCTCCCACTCCCCCTGTTTGTGTTCCCTCTCTAGCTGTCTCTCTCTGTCGAATAAATAAATAAAATCTTAAAAAAAAAAATTTCCAGGAGGTGCCTGGCTGGTTCAGTTGGTAGAGCATGAGACTCTTGATCTTGGGGTCATGAGTTCAAGCCCCATGTTGGGCATAGAGCTTACTGAATGAAAGAAAGAAAGAAAGAAAGAAAGAAAGAAAGAAAGAAAGAAAGAAAGAAAGTGTTTGTTTTTTTTTAATTTTAATAAATAAATTTTTAATAAAATACAATTTCCAGATTTTTATCAATAATTTTAAGCTTGTCTTCTATTCCTTTAAGAGCAGTAAACATAGTAAATTTATTACCTATGCCTGACAATTCTAGTATTTGAAGTCTTTGTGCATAAAGGCTGCTTTTGCTGACTCTCACTCATGGTGCCTTTTAATCATGTGTTTTGGCTTTGACTGACCTAATTTCCACACCTTCCACACAACTACCAGGAAGGCAGCTATGGAACAGAAGATTCTTAATCATAGAAACATAACTTCAGCCACCAAATAATAACTAGACTCCACTTCTCTAATTTCATTCCTCAAACGGCACCTCATGGGATGTGAGTTAGAGGTGGGGAGACCTGGGCACTCCTCCCTTTAGGCCTCCATAGACTTTGCCTCCATTGGCTTTCACTTCTAGTATGGCCCCAGCCACAATAAAGCCATTATTTTTATTTTGGACATTTGTTAGCCCCATTAGACTAGCATACCCCAAGGGCAGGGATTTTGACCTAAGCTGTTGCCTTCAGGTTCCCAGGGCCCAGCACATGCCTGTGAAATTCACAACTATGGGGACCAAATAAATTCATCTCTGTGTGTTAGCACAGGTACTTAAAGCGCAGTCCATGTCCACACAGAGATGAACTTTGCTTTATTTAAGTGCTATGTATCCATTTTAATGTGTATTTTTAAAGAAAATATGGCTAGTGTATCAAATCCACAATTTCATAGATATTACTGCTTAGAACCAGGTTACATCTATTAAAAAGCGAGTTTATTTAAATATATATATATATATATTCAAATAATAACCAGTATTTATTGAGTGGTTATATGTCCAACATACTTTTTCTGCATTAATTTTGCAATAACCCTTTGAAGTGAGTGCTATTCTTTTCATCACCAGTTTACAAACTAGTTTCTGAAACACAGGTTATGCCATTTTCTCAGGGCTCATGACTAGTAAGTGCAGAAACCAGGATCTGAACCAGGTAGGCTGTCTTCAGAACCCATGCTCTACCCACTATGTTTTTTGTGTATCCCTAAACACAATCAGCAAAGAGGTAGGTATTTAATGGGAGGTATGAACATGACTAAAGTTTTGAACATAATTTCCTGACCTCTAAGAAAACCAGAGAGGAAAATGAACCTTACACTGATGCAACAAACCTAAATACTTCATTTTACCTGTCAGAAAGGTAGCCAAAAATCATTGCTCCCAGCAGGACTCCCAACATAAATACGGGCTGGATCATCTTTGCAAACCATTCTCGGTTACACACCAGATCCCACTGAGTCACCACGGTGCTGTCCCACTTGCTCTTGTCATAGATGTAGCCATCCAAACAAGGAAAGCTGCTCTTCCGGCCATTATAATCAGAGTTCAAACCAGACTTTTCATCCCTCCGGAATCGGTGACAACTTGTGAGCTCCCAGACCTCACCGTTCTGTAGCTGCACTATAATCTGATCTTCATGGCCTGTGAAAAACAGGATCCAGATGTCCTCCAACCTCCAACTAGAGACATTGTGGAAAAGAACCTGACTCACGTTGCCCGGAGGCCGGCAGGTATGGTAGGGGGACACTGTCATGAACACAGATGCCAAGTAGTGGATACCACAAGAGATGTTCTGGAAGGCACATATAAAATAGAGGACTATCTGAAATCTGCAAAGAGAAGAAAAGCAAGTTACTACATCTGGCCTATGGGCTCAAAAAGACGATAAGTACATATGAAGGGTATTCATCACATTTAGCTTAATATATATACAGATGTATAAATACAGAAATAATTACAGATGTTTCTATATATGTGTGTGTATGTGTGTATTATTTGTTAGTATATATACATAGCTCTGTTATGTCACAAGCAATGACACTGAGACAAGGAAACTAAAGGGACCCCATGAAAAAATACTTTTTTGCTCCTTTTTCTGCTTCTTCTCTTGCTAGGACCTACACCCCCACCTTACACACACCTTATAGAACAGATAATGTATGGCCTCCTTATAAAGGCCAAGGAATTCATGATTTCTTTGGAGACTTCCAGCACAGTATATAGCATCTAAGGAGTGACCAGGTGGGGTCATCATGAACATTTTCCAAGACCACTAACTCATCAAAACCCCTGGCTTCAGGGCATAAGTGACCTATGGAGGACACCTAAACACTCATCTTTGTTCCCAGATGCCTGAGAAGACACTGCACCAGACCACCATCCCCAATAAAAACCCCAGACTCCAAGCAAAGATGAAACTCACTCTCCTTTCCTTTCCGACTCTCCCAGAGGTCTTATCTGTATCTGCTCTCTCTATGTCTTCAATAAACTGCTCCCCTTTCCTCTTGGCTCACATTTGATTTCTATCCTGTGCAAAGCCAAGGCCCTCCCAGCTGGTCCTGCGGGACACCCTGTGGGGTCTCGGACCTGGCCAACCTGCATCAACATCCCAATAGCAACAGGCATACCCAGTGCCCAGATCTTGTTGTCTAAACACATTCTCCAGCAAAAGGGACCAGGAAAAAAGCTGATTTAAGACCAGGACAGGGAAAATTAAAAATATGCCTAAAGCATCTTGTGGAATCAGAAAGTAAAGAAGCACTCAAAATACAAAAGGTTGGGGGCATGTCTAAGGGACACAGGAATCAATCTAAAAAAGCTCCCAGTGGGCAAGGCTGAAACAATTTGAGCAACAAAATAAATAGCATGGTATATCCCAAGCTATAAAATAAATATACAAGCCCATAATGTTTTGTTTAATTTTGTGTGTCAACAAGACTGGGCTAAGCCCAGATAGCTGGTAAACATTATTTCTGGATGTGTCTGTGAGATTGGCATTTGAATGGGTAGACTGAGTAAAGAAGATTGCCCTCATCTGTGGGTGGGCATCCTCCAATCCACTGAGGGCCCGACTCGAGCAAAAGGTGGAGGAAGGGCAAATTTGCTCTCTCTGCTGGGGCTGAGACATCCACTTTCTCCTACCCTTGGACATGAGAATTCCTGGTTCTCAGGCTTTTGGACTCAGACTGAAATAGGGAAACTGAAGAACTCCATAAAAACCTGCTTTTTGCTCCTTTTCCTGCTTCTCTTCTTGCTAGGGCCTGCACCCCCACTTTATACATGCCTCAGAATGCAAACAATATGTCCTCCTTGTAAGGAACACAGAGTTAATGATTTCTTTAGAATAGATAGTACCTAAGGAAGAACCAGGTGAGAATGACCGGATGAAGCTCTCGTATGCATACTCCAGACCACCAGCGCTAGGCAAATATCTCGAAGGCCCCTGCCCCCAAGAACAACACCTGGGCTTTCGTCTCTGTACTAACTGGTCCCTGGATGCCTGAGAGGACACGTACACCAGACCACGAGCCTCAGTAAAAACCTCCAGACCCTGACCAAAGACGAGATTTCCTCCTTTCCTTTCTGAGTCTCCCAGAAGCTCTGTTTGTACTTTCTCTCTACTTTCAATAAACTCTGCTTTCCCCTCCCGCTGGCTCAACTTTGATTTCTATCCTGTGCACAGCCAGGGACTCTCTTGGCTGGTCCTGCGGGACTCCTTCTGGGTCCTCGGACCCAGCCTGCTAGCAACTAGACCAGGACTTACATCATCAGTCTCCCAATTTTCAGACCTTCAGACTTGGACCTCACAAGAATACCACTGGCTGCCCTGGATCCCAGCCTCCAGACAGCACATTGTGCAACTAGTCTGCTTCCATAACTGTGTGAGCCAATTCTTATAATACATCTCTTATCTGGATCTCTATATATATCCTATTTGTTCACAGGGTGCCTGGGTGGCTCAGTCGGTTAACTGTCTGCCTTCGGCTCAGGTCATGATCCTAGGGTCCTGGGATCGAGCCCCGCATCGGGCTCCTTGCAACAGAGCCTGCTTCTCCCTCTCCTTCTGCCTGCCGCTCTGCCTGCTTGTGCCCTCTCTCTCTCTCTGTCAGATAAATAAAATCTTTAAATATATATATATATATACGTGTGTGTATATTTGTTCTGTCTCTCTAGGAGACCTTGATGAATAAAGATTTTGGTACTGAAAGTAGTTCTAAACAGAACAGAACTTTAAGAATGAACTTTCTGAACTAGTTCTGGGGTTTCTGGAATTGGTTGTCTCATCGGATTTGATTTAAAAGCACTACTGACTCCCCTCTGGCCCCTGTATCCACCATTCTGGTCTTTGATGTTTATGAATTTTACTATCTTAGGTACCTCCTATAAGTGGAATCATGCAATACTTATCTTTTTGTGTCTGGCTTATTTTACTTAGCAAAGTGTCCTCAAGGTTCATCCATATTGCTGTGTATTGCAGAATTTCCTTCTTTTTTTAAGGCTGACTACTATTCCATTGTAGGTACACACCACATTTCCTTTATCCATTCATTTGTGGATACACACTGAGGTTGTTTCCACATCTTAGTTATTGTGACTAGGGCTGCCCACGGAATACCCATAACCATGGAAGTGCTAATATCTCTTTGAGATCCTGGTTTCAGTTCTTTTAAACATATACCCAGAAGTGGGATTGCTGGATCATATGTGTGAAGCCTCCATACTGTTTTCCATAGCGGCTGCACCAGTCTGCGTTCCCACCAGCAGCATGCAAGTGTTCCAGTTTCTCCACATCCTCGCCGACATGTGTTGGCCTTTGTCTTCTTTTAATAATAGCCACCCTGACAGGTATGAGGTGATATCTCATTGTGCTTTTGATTTACATTTCCCTGATGATTAATGACAAAAGACCTTTTTTCATACACCTATTGACCATTTGTATATTTTCCTTGGAGAATTGTCTTTTCAAGTCATAGGCTCATTTTTTTAATCAGGTTGTTAATTTTTTGGTTGGGAGTTGTATGCGTTCCTTATTTTGTTTGGAAATTAGCTCCTTATCATATATATAGTTTGCAAATATTTTCTCCCATTTTGTAGGTTGCCTTTTTACTCTGTTGATTGTTTCCTTTGCTGTGAAAAAGCTTTTTGGTGTGATGTAGCCCCACTGGTTTATTTTTGGTTTTTGCTGCCTTTGCTTTTGATGTCATATCTATGAAATCAGTGCCAACATCAGTGTCAGGAAGCTTTTCCCTGTTTTCTACTAGGAGTTTTACTGTTTCCAGTCTCATGTTTAAGTCTTTAAGCACTGCCTTCTCTCTCCCAGCTTGCACCACCGGCCTCCTGGGAGCTCCCTACAGTCAGCTGACAGAGTAAAAGACTTGGGTCTGATTTTACAGCTGGTTCCACACAATACGCAGGCACCCCCTGAAAGTGGACAGCTGAAGCACTACAGCCCCTCTTTGGGGCAGGCCTGAAGGACAGTCATGAAAGGAAGACAGTGAACAGAACTTCAAACAATTCACCTAGTTGCACACTTCACTTGGAAGAAGAAACGGCCAGACATTGATCATATATCAACACATAAGCTGTAGCCAATGGTTTAGTTGGATGGTCAAGGACTTGGAAGGCACATGATCAGAAAATTGGCATCAAAGAAATCTGAAGAAGAGGTATGTGGATAGACCTCTAGGAATAGGCAAAAAATGTGAAGATATTTGTGTCACATGTGAGTGCTCACCAAAGGATGACCTCAGCAGAAGAGGATTTTAACAATCAAGTAGATAGGATGATCCATTCTATGGACACTAGCTGGCTTCCTTCCCAAGCCATCTTGTCATTGCCCATTGGGCTAATGAACAAAGTGGTTATGGTGGCAGGGACAGAGGTTATGCAAGGGCTCAGCATCTTGGTGAGCTGATCTGGCTACAGACACCACTGAGTACCCAGTATGATACCACCACCCAGCAGCAGAGACCAACAGTGAGCCCCAGTATGGTACCACTCCTGGGGTGAGTGTCTGCTTATTGTGCAGAACCATCTGGACAGCATTTTGTCCTTACTAGAATAAATACTCTGGATATAGATTTGCCTTCCCTGCACAATGCTTCTGCCAAAACTACCATACTTACAGAATGCTTTATCCATCATTGAGGTATTCCATATAGCATTGCTTATGATGAAGAAACTCACTTCACTGCAAAAAAATATGGCAGTGGGCCACTGTTCAGAAAACTTACTGATCTTACCATGTTCCCCACTATCCTGAAGCCCCTGGTTTGATAAAATTGTGGAATAGCCTTCTGAAGATTCAATTACAAAGCCAGCTAGGTGGCAATATCATGTAGGGCTAGGACGAGATTCTCTAGAAAGCTGTGTATGCTCTGAATCAGGGTCCAATATATGGAGCTATTTCTCTCCTAGTCAGCACTCATGAGTCCAGGAATCAAGGGGTGGAAATGGGAGTTATACTTAGGGACCCATTAACAAAACTTTGGTTCCTGTTCCCACACCCTTACTCTCTGCTAGCCTAAAGATCTTAGTTCCAGAGGGAAGAATGTTTCCACTAGGAGACACAACAATGATTCCACTGAACTGGAAATAAAGACTGCTGCCTGGCCACTTTCAGTTCCTCAGGCCTCTGAATCAAAAGGCAAAGAAGGGAGTTACAGTGTTGGCTGGGGTGACTGATCCTGACTACCAAGGGGAATTTGGGGGGGCCTGGGTGGCTCAGTCATTAAGCATCTGCCTTCGGCTCAGGTCATGATCCCAGGGTCCCGGGGCTGAGCCCCGCGTTGGGCTCCCTGTTCGGCGGGAGGCCTGCTTCTCCCTCTCCCACTCCCCCTGCTTGTGTTCCCTCTCTCGCTGTGTCTGTCTCTATCAAGTAAATAAATAAAATTTTTTTAAAAAAGGGGGGAAATCAGCTCCCCAGTGACAGTAAGGAAGAATATGTCTGCAATACAGGAGATCCCTTTGGGTGTCTCTGAGTATTACAATGCCTTGTAATGAAGGTCAGTGGAAAATTACAACCCAATCCAGGCAGGACTACTAATGGCCCAGACCCTTCGGGAATAAAGGGTGGGTCACTCTATCAGGTGAAAGGTCCATAGCCAACTGAGATGTTTGCTTAAGGCAAAGGAATATAAAATGGGTCATGAAAGAAGGTAGTTATAATAAATACCACCTACAACCACGTGACTACTTACAGAAACAAGGACTGTAATTGTCATGAGTATTTCTTCTTTATTTTGTTATGTTTGTGTGTATAGACATATATTAAGCAAATATCTTCGCTTTCTTCCTTATTCTCTTCTCATATAACATAAGATGTACTGACTTTATATCAGTATTTAAGTAGTGTTACATCATAATATTTAAGTTACAGAATATCAGAAGAATAAACATCATCCAAGGACTTTACCTCCCCTTCTGGGGAAAGGATTAGTGTAGTGTGGGCTGTATTCAGGATAGCTGTATCAAGTCAAGTGGAATTAAGACCTTGTTATTGTCTTTACTTAGAGATTAAGTTTGGTTTAAGGAGATCCATATGGGTTGCAAGTTGACAAAGGGTGATTAACCTGTGATGGTTAATTTTATGAATCAACTTGACTGGGCCACAGGATGCCCAGACAGCTGGTGAAACATTATATCTGGGTGTGTCTGTGAGGGATCTCCAGAAGAGATTGGCATTTGAATCAGTAAACCAAGGAAACATCATCCTCGCCAATGTGGTGGGCATCATCCAATCAGTTGAGGACCCGAAGAACAAAAAGGCCAATGAATGACTAATTCACTTTCTTTGCTTGGGCTGAAACATCCATGTTCTTGTGCCCTCAGACATTGGTGCC
Source organism: Phoca vitulina (assembly GCF_004348235.1). Taxonomy (NCBI): domain Eukaryota; kingdom Metazoa; phylum Chordata; class Mammalia; order Carnivora; family Phocidae; genus Phoca; species Phoca vitulina. The sequence continues at coordinate 50,178,653 of NW_022589712.1, read as the reverse complement.
CCTGGTTCAGACCCTGCCTGGGACTTACAGCATCAGCCCTGTGGTTCTCAGGCCTTTGGATTAGGACAAATTACATCACTGGCTTTCCCAGATCTCCGGGCTTGCACATGGCACATTGTGGCACTTCTCGCTTCTATAATTGTGTGTACCAATTCCTATCCTAAATCTCCTCTTATCTATCTATTTATATATCTTATCCATTCTGTTTCTCTGGAGAATCCTGACAAACGCACTACCTGGTTGAACAAACAAATAAAAAGGAGAGAAGAGACAAATCTTTTTTGTCAGGAGAATTCCAACTATTATCTATAAACATTCCCCCTCTACAAGAGATGGGAGCTTAGCTCCCACTCTCTACTCCTGGAGGGCAGGCTGAGACACAGTGACTCCTTCCCAAAGAATATAGTAGGAAAAAGGAAAAAATAGTAACTTTACAGTGGGAGAAATCAGACACATGCTATCTTCACCAAATGTTGAAAGTTTAACATCCCCAGTGATGTTATGTGGATGTCATGTACCTCCTCATAGGATGTGATGAACAAGCACTTACCCCTGTGGCACCTTCTAAAAGCCATAACCCCAGTCTAACCATGAGAAAAACAACAGATAATCCCAGACTGTAGGACATTCTACAGGTTGCCAGGCCAAAATGCCTAATGATGGTCAAGGTCATAAAAACAAACAAACAAACAAACAACAAAAAAAAAACAGGAAAGACTGAGAAACTACCACAGAGTAGAGGATAGTGGGATAATATACCAACTAAAAGCAGTGCGGTACCCTGGGTTAGATCCTGGAACATGAAGAGAGCGTTAGTGGAAAACCTGGTGAAACCTATACAGAGTCTGGAGTTTACATAATAGTAATATACTAATGTCAGCTTCTTAGTTTGGCAAATGTGCCGCGGTAACGTAAGGTGTTCCCAATGGGGAACACTGCGTGAGGGACATACAGGAACTCTCTGTACTATCTTTGCAACTTTTCTGTAAATCTGAAAGTATCCAAAAATATATAATTGTATTCAAAATTTAAAATGTAGTCTCCAAATTCACAGACTCAAACTAACATGGACTTATTTTCTGAAATAAAAATTGCCTCACAAGGACAACGGTGCCCACTGGACGGCAGGGTAGAATACATAACATTTGGACTGCCCCACTCATTTCAAACCGCTGGAATAAAGAGTCAGAACAGCCCCCTTTGGGCAGATGGTTTCAATATCCAATTTTAAAAGGATCAGTGCAGACAATGAAGAACATTACTATAAAACCGTCATGACAAGAAGTAGAAAATAGGTCCCGTCAGAGCACACCCATGCCAAATCGCACTGTTGACACATGTGATCTTCATCTCGCTGCCTACTTTTCAAAGCAGCCCACCCCCCTGGTCCTGGCCCTCCTGACCATCCTTTAGCTCACTTGTTCTCACACTTTTTGTTCTCAGGAGCCTTTACAGTCTTAGAAATCTTGAGGATCCCAAGGGCCTTGTCTTTATGTGAGTTGTCAGTATGCATTAGAAATTAAAATGAAGAACATTTTAAATATTTATTCATCCACTTAAACATATTAATAAGCCCACTGCGTGTTAACATTAAAGAACATATAGCTATAGTTTTCAAAACAAAATGAAACAAAATTAGTAAGAAGAATTGTGGTGTTTTACATTTAAAACTTAGATTAAAAAAAACAACAACAACAACTTAGATTAATAGGGGCGCCTGGTTGGTTTGGTCGGTGGAGCAGGTGACTCTGGATCTTGGGGTTGTGAGTTCAAGCCCCACGTTGCATGTGGAAGTTGCTTAAAAATAAAATCTTAAAAACATGCGTGCACACACACACAACTTAGATGACTAGAAGACAGCTAGTTTCTCCAATCAGTGTCTGCATTCGATCTGATACATTATTACATGTCAGCTAGGCTCTGGAAAACCCTATTGTATATTCATGAGCAATGAGAGTAAAGACGGCCACCAGTGTCTCTATGTTACTATGACAGCAGTTTGGGCCTTGCAGACCCAGAGATGGCACAGGGCACATTGTGAGAATTGCTGGCCTCACCTGTTCCTGCCTTGGTGTTTCCTCTCCACACCGAACACCTCCTCGTTCAGCCCCTCTTCACCCTTCACTGCCTGCTTCTCCCAGGTCCAGCCTTCCTGTTTGCTGGCCCTGCATTTTCTCTCCCATTGCTTCCTTTCTCTTCTGTGGCAGCGATAGACAGCTGAAGTACCCTTCTGTTCTTTATGTTGGTTTTTTAAAGAACACCAGGTGAACGTTTTCTATTTCTCTACCAAATCAACAACAACAACAAAAGTCCCATGAAAGGCTGAATGCAAATCCCACAAAGGTAGAAACTGCACTGCAGTCACTCTCGTGTCTCCCGTGGTCCCTAGCATGGTGTGTAGTGCGGCGTCTATAGAATGTCCCAGAATCCCTCAGGGTTAAAATGAACTGCGCTGAGGTTAATGCATACTCAGTGCCTCTGGTAAAGAGAGGTGCTCAAGAGACCAGTGTATAAAGAATTTTGAAAAAGTATTTTTTTGACTGGGTTCTCCATTAGCAAAAAAAAAAAAAAAGAATGTGTGTATGTGTGTGTATGTGCACGGATGTATAAAATGAGCATATATGGATATGCAATATTTATATACTGAATTAAAATCTTATGCATATTGAAATAAAAACTCTTATTTATATTTACTTGTATACACACATTCATATGTAAAATAGGTGTTTTTTATGGTACTCCAAAAGATGTTCTTTGCCCACCACAGGGGTGAACACACCCCACTTTGAAGACTATCACAAGTTGGCAAGGCTAAGCAAAGTTGCAGAAGTGGTGATGTGAAGTGATCAAGCTGGCAAGCCCCCCAAGTCCTCAGGGATGACTGCCAAGATAGTACATGGCCCCCATTCCTCACTTCTCATAGAACCCTGTGTAGATAAAGAAGTAAAATGGAGTCAACTGAATGGGTTGTGGTTATCAGGACACCACACGCTGGAGCTGGCCACAGTTGCAAAATTCAACTCTGTATCTGGCACTGCCCCCCCCC
>NW_022589712.1:49829153-50175507 GCF_004348235.1 Phoca vitulina | reverse complement strand
CGCTCGGCCGTGCACCCCCCTCTCCCTCGTGGGCCCCCCCCCCCCCGCCCCCCCCCCCCCCCCCCCGGCAGCTAGTTCAGAAAAGAAATACACAAAGCTAAAAGTAAGCAAGAATCAAGTGACCTTTTTCTAGCAACAGAAAGGGAGGGAGAACATGCAAATGCTATTCTCAGGGTCTTTGGGGGATGGGTAACCAAGAGAAGAGCCTAGAAGCCCTGAAGCTTGAGTGCTTGTGGCTAAAGGTGAGCCAACTCTGTTTTTCCAGAAAAGGTGCTCCTGCCCAAAGAAAAACTATCAGAAATCTGCCTCAGCCTCGTCCACACAGAGGGGCTGGGCAGGAACAGCAGGTGGGGAAGACAAGCCTGACTTGCTGTGACTCAAAAGATCCCAGAGGCTAAGATCACAGCTTGGAAGGGTGGTGCTGGAACTCTCAGCCCTGCAGGTCACTAACATCTAGGCTGCTAGATGCCACGGTAGAGCCCCGGGGTCAAGGCTCTGCCCTTGGCCTGCACACACTGAGCTACCTGGGAGCACCTGGCAAGGCTGATGGGTCATCGGCCCCCAGGCAACAGGCTTGTAAATTCAGGAGGTTTTTCTTCCCTCCCTGGCAATCTCTCAGGAAGCATTTCCCAGCCTGCAAGGATGATCACTAGCTCCGTCTGAGTGGTTCTGCTTCCGTCAGGCGGATTCTAGATGGGCCTGTTCTTGCACAGCAGACGTTCACCATTTCCCTTCCCCAGTTTACACCTGTTGCTTGTGCTGTACATAACATCTTATTCGGCCTTGTCCTGGGCAATGTGTGTTGGATCATCACACTAAAGACGCACTTTAGCGTCTGGGTTGGTACCTAAATAGTTTCATCCCCTGGAATGGCTCCACCGTTGAAAAGTTCACATTCTGCTGACCATAACCTTCCACCCTCCCAGCTCTCCCAGTCCTTCCCACTGACCCCATCCCCAGCACCAACCAGATGCCCAGTCTCTGGATCCCACCAGCTTGTCTAGTTCATTGCTGCCTTCCTGGTTTCAATTCCTTCCCCAGCCAGCCTGAACCCCACAGTCAACACTAGAACTACCTACACACACACATACACACCAACAGAGCACCCACCCTGGCAGGCCTCCGAAGCTAGAATTTGTCTTCTCTGTCCCACCCCTAGTGATTGTGGTTCAGGAGGTCTGAGGTAGGATCCAGAACTCTATACAAGCTTAAAAAGTTTCCTAAGAGATTCTGAAATGGATGAGAAACACTACCCTAGGAAATCAAATTCTCTGGCTGAACAATCTGTTGGTACAAAGTTTGACATTCGAAATATTTAACAATTGTTGTGGAGCAACTGGAACTCTCATAAACAGCTCGTGAGGACATAATGTGTTATAACCACTTTGCAAATCTGTTTGGCAGCTGACCACAGGCACACTCAGCAACAGAGTGATTCCTCTTCCCTGTATGTACCCAGCAGAATGTGGGTACAAAACTCCTACCCTTCCAACGCACCTTCCATTCTGCAAAGTGACCTTCATAATACCTGAACTCCTTAGCATGCCATACCAAAACATTCTTGGGGAGGACTGTGAGCTTACCTCTCACCTTCCTTCTCTCACCCTCATACTACACCTTAAAAGATGTAGACAAGAAAGACTATGCACGATAAGCCCAACCTGGAGACGATCTAAATGTCTACTAACAGCAAATGAATAAATTGTGGAATAGTCATGCCATGACATACTATATACCGTGAAAACCAACAAAGTACTGTGACATATATTATGGGTAAATCTCCCATATATGAGGTTGAACAAAAGAAGCCAGACCAAAAGTACATGATTTTTCACTCTGTTTATATAAAGTTTAGAAACAGGCAAAACTAGGGACGCCTGGGGGGCTCAGTCGGTTAAGCGTCTGTCTGCCTTCGGCTCAGGTCATGATCCTGGGGTCCTGGGATCGAACTCCCTACATCAGGCTCCCTGCCTCTCCCTCTTCTCTCCCTCTCTGTCTGTGCTCTCTCTCTCTCTCTCTCTCTCAAGTAAATAGATAAAATCTTTAGAATCAGGCAAAACTCACCTATGATGGTAGATATGAGGACGTAGTGAGTAGGGGAGAGGGGTAGTGCTTGGGAGAGGGCGTGAGAATGGGTAGTCTGGTGGTGGTAATATGGTTGTGTTCACTTTATGATGATTCATCAGGCTGTAGATTATGGTGCATACTTTTCTGTGTATAAGTAATATATCAATTTAAACATTTTATATCTACAAGCCCCAGAGAGCAGGAAAAGTATTCACCATTGCCCTGCTGAAACATGATTGGAATGGGTACCAAGTCACACCCAGTCTTTCCACCTGGTGCCTACCAGCTGGATTTCAGCCCTGAATGGTCACCCAATCTATACTGACAAGGAGGCGTCTTGCTGAGCAATACATCATTTATCCAAATGCCTATTAAATGTCTCAACCTGGAATTCCCACGAGGAACTCAGTACACTCTCAAATTGATCCAAGCTCCAGGCCTGCCCCACCTGGAGTGTAACTGTTTCTGAGTTTCGGACCCCATCATCTACACAAACCAGAAATATGGGGCATGGGGTAGAAGGCCGACAGATCCTTCCCACTTCTCCTTCATAACCAGGAGGTCCCTTCAATTCCACCCGTTAAAACTGTCCAGTCCTCCCTGTTCACACTCCGCCTTGCTTCAGTCCAGACCCTCCTTATCTCCCACCTAGGCTCTTACTAGGTCTTCTCTGGGCTCTGCCCAAACTCTTGCCCTTCCAACGCAACTTCCATTCTGCAAAGTGACCTTCCTAATACCTGAACTCCTTAGCATGCCATACAAAAACATTCTTGGGGATATTCTTCTCTCACCCGCATACTTCATCCCCCAGGAATAATAAACCACCTATCAGTCTCCAAACAATCCATGCTAGTTCACATAAATATGCTTTTCATGTGCCAGAAAGGTCCAAAGTATCCTTTCAATTCAAACTTCCCTTTCCCTGTTGCAAGGATAACTTCTTGAAAAAACAAGACCCTACTTCCCTAGGCAGCTAGCATCGTGACATATCACTCTCTCCCTTACAAAGACTATTGTCCATCAGGTGTTATCCACAGGCCCAACCTAAGGCCCCTCCAGGATAATACTTATAGATACAACACACCACTGCGTTCACAGCTAGAGAGACACACTAATGGAAAAAGAATCATACAGACACAATAGGCAGAGAACCCAGAAGCAAAGAAAAGCAAAGATGACCAGAACCCCTAGAAAATGGACCCATGTAATCTGGGTGACAGGTGAAGAAATTACTTTCAGTCCTAGATCTATATCATTCTGTACAAAGAAGCACAACAGGTGGCATCCCACTGTGGTTAAGAGCATGGACTCCAGAACCAAACTGCCAAGATTTGAATCTTGTATCTGTTACTTACAGACTCCTTAAACTTACTCCTTAAACTTTCTGTGCCTCAGTTTCCTTATCTGAAAAGTGGGTTGTTCTGGGAATGAAAAGAGTTAATACATGTACAGCACTCTGGCACATTGTAAGTACACAGAAGTGCTAGCTCTTATGATGTTCTTAAGGTGAAGTCAAAAAGGAAGAACCAAAACAGCTTTTTATGTTGAAAAACAAAACAAAGCAAAACAAAGCTACCTATGTCCATAGGTGTAAATCAGCCGTAGGCTCCACATTCCAACTCTGAGATTTTAAATCATTCCTCCCCTTAAGCCAAGACAACTCAGGGATCCAGGGTCTTAGATTACCCCAGCACAGATACTGGGGTGTGTCTCCTCAGTTCCCTCTCACTCGGGCCATAAGCCATGAATTTATGGAACTTCAGCATGGCTGCAGGACAAGACCGGGAATGCCTTTTTAATTCCAAGTGTCCTGCTTTCCTCTCTTAAAGGTGATTAGGATAGTGCTTCCTCAGCCTAGAAATGACTAATGAGAAATGAAAGAGAATTAGGGTTCTCTACTTAACATTTTCACTAGGTTTCCTTAAAAGAAGGCTAAATAACAAAACCCAGTGACCTCCCTTTCTATTTATAAACAATAAAGAGCATAATTAGAGCAAACATCACCGAAAACTGGGGGTCCTGTGCTCTGGTCACACTGTTTTCACCTTCTCCTGTAAGCATTAGCTTGTTACCCTTCCCTTGCTACGTGCTGCTTTCACAAGCCAGCTGTTCCCACCAGGATGAGGACTCAGGTAACAACAATAACCAGGCTTTATTGAGAACTTCCTGAATGTTAAGACTTTCGCTCTCATTATTATAGCCGGCCAAGAGTTGTCTCCCCCAATCCATTCTCCTCTTCTCCCACCATGGAGAGCTTCATTTGACCAATGTGAGTGAGGACAATGGGAGCAGATGCCTCAAGCACAGGGAGCGAGCCCCATGCTGTGGATGGCGGAGCTGCCTCACCCACGTGGGTCCCTGGAGGATCCCATGGGACAGAACCTACCCTGAATAGTTACTGGAGAAGGACAAACTTCCAACTAACTGAGGGATCTCTTTGTTAGCCAAACACCAGCTGATATAATGACCTGAGTTAATCCCTAAAATACAGAGGGAAAGAATGGTATTTGTACCTCTTACCTTCTAGGGCTACTATAAGGATATAATGAGAGGCTGCATGTGGAGTCCTTATAATAAATATCCCCATTTTACAGATGAGGATGTAGTGAGTAAAATGCTGAAGATCATACAGTTAATATGTGGTAGAGCCAGGACTGGAATTCAGACATCCAACCCCAGAGCTGATCTTGTAATCCCCACGCTATCCTGCTTCAAGAAGGACAAAACGAGATCATATATAAAGACCCTTGTGGAGCCACGGGGTTGGTACCTAAATGTGCTCAAGACAGCATCGCCTTTGAGAGCGTGGGCTGTGGAAGCTGATGGACATCCAGCGACATCCAATCTTGCCCTGCTATTACTAGATCTGTGACAGAGGCACAGGCCCTGGTTTTCTCATGTGTAAAAGGGGTGATACCACCAATCTCATGGAGCTATAGTGAGGAAGGAAGCTAACATGTACAAAGAGCTTCTGACACAGCCAGGCACAGATCCGTGTTCAATAATACAGGTCTCAGGAGGAAGCAGGAGAGAACTGGGGTCTCTTGCCCCTCCCCCGGCCACTCAACCCCTTTTTTGGGGGGTAAACACAAAATAATAACCAACATTTGTGCAACTTTCCAACTTGGAGAGCAGCACCGCATCATCTCTTCACTATAAGCCCAGGAGGGAGGTAAGGCAGGAATGACTGTGATTCCCATTCTGTGGATAGGAAACTGAGGCACAAATATTCTCAGAATCATATTAGAAGTAAGAGGCAGGCCAGGATTCAGACTCAGCTCCAAACTCGGATCGTCATGCTGTATAGCCCCTCACCCAGCTGCCTCTTCTCCCAAAACGTTCTGGGTCAGACAGTGGAGCGTTTCTCCACGAATGAACGAATGAAATATTTTTAATGTCTTAATCAATTTAACAAATGGAAGGAGGGTGTCAAGTGGCTCAATCGGGGTCCCAGTGCAGGGTGTCTGTGGGTCCCTGGCCCCACCAGCCTCAGTTTCCCAATCACTAAAATCAGGTTGCCAACACCTCCTCTGTAAGGACATCAAATGAAGCGCTGCATGTGAATGCAAATGAACCACCGGACACAATGTACCAGGCACATATGAGGTTTCTATAAATGGCAACAAAACCTGACTAACGGTTGTTCCTGGGCAATACCTGCCAGGCACAGAGGGAGACCCTACGGGGACGAGCTGGACAGCAGTCGTCCGGGAAAGTGAAAGAGGAGCCGGTTTGGCGGACCAGAGAAACGGGCCGCCAGGGACAGGCACTGCTCTACTAGGGTGACCCGGCGGCGTCTCCGGCCGGGCCTGGGGACTCCGGCTCCCGCAGAGGGCGCGCCCCAAGTCCCACCTGTCGCAGCAGGCAGGCCGGCCGGCCGGGGCCCGCACCCACCACTCCCGAGGCCAGCCCCGGGGCCCCTCTGCTCGCTGTAGGGGAGATCCCGGCGCCAGAGTCCGAGAGGACACGTCCAGGTCGGAGCCAGGAGTCTGGACGCGGGTCTTCCGACTTCCCCACGAAAGTAGGGGGAGAAGTTTTCGGATGGCTAGCGCCGCGCGAGAACCCCACCGCAACGGAAAGAAACAGACCCCACCGGCGCCTCCTCCACGTGGCTCCCGCTCCCCTCCGCCAGTCCTCCCTCCTCCTCCCCACCCCCAACTCCCTACCTGCCGAAGTGCCCCACGCGGTCAAAAATCAGCTCGAAATTGTGGGACCGCATGGTGCCGCGGTGCACTGCGCTCCCAAGCTGGACACGCCGAGCTCGCCGAGAGCCGGGGGCCCGCGGACAGCGCGCCCCGCTCCGCCCCGCCCCGCCCCGGCCAGCCGCGCCCCGGGGGGCCAGCCCGGCAGTCTGAGTCCCCCGCGCGCCAGAGGGCGCGGGCCGCGCGCGGGGCCGGGCTGGTTCCTCCCTCCGAGGCGCCGTCTCTCCTCCCCGCCAGCGCAGTCTCCGCTTCTCCCCGCCGCCGCGGCCTCGTCCCGGCTGCGCTGTGGTCCCGGGAGCCCGCCGCCGCGTCCGACCCTCCACACGCACCGCGTCCGCGTGGTCGCGCCTCTCTCTCTCTCTCTCTCTCTCTCTCTCTCTCTCTCTCTCTCTCTCTCGGTCGTCGCAGTGCCTCGGGACAGCCCGAGGCAGGAATGAGAGGCCCGGGTTAGGTTTGGGGGCTGCAAGAACCTAGCATCTTTGAAAAGCCGCGCCTTCCAAGCGTGGCTCTCCAGCTTGCGGGCTGAAGGGTGTCCTGCAGAATTTGGTTTTCTATGTACGTTTCTGGACTCCACTTTTTTTTTTTTTAAGATTTTATTTATTTATTTATTTTATTTGAGAGAGAGAGAGAGAAACAGCATGAGAGGGGAGAGGGTCAGAGGGAGAAGGAGGCTCCCCGCCGAGCCGGGAGCCCGATGTGGGACTCGATCCCCAGGACTCCAGGACCATGACCCGAGCCCAAGGCAGTCGCTCAACCAACTGAGCCACCCAGGCGCCCTCTGGACTCCCCTCTTGACCAGGACAAATACCGCTTTCTCAGAGAAGGCCAACGGTTTGAAGGCCAGGACAGGGTCTCCAAGAGCAGAGCATAAAGAAGGGATGCTGATGAGCCTGAGAAGTGACAGGCTCTGGCAGGGCTGTGTTCAGCTTGTATGTTTCCCAAAGAGCAAAGGAACTCTCTGGGTAGAGACTCAAGCAGAATTAGTACCAGCAAGAAACTTGGGCTTGAACAGAATTTGAAAAACCGAGGAAAGTGCCCTCCCAAAGTACTTCCCTCACCTACTGGTGTATTCTAGATACCTCTCCTCTGTCCGTTAAAGGTTATGAGACATTGTATTTTCAATCCATTTATGGTGTTTTTCAATGATCAGAAGTGGTATTTTTTATTTTAATGAAGTCAAATTCATAAATATTTTCCTTTAGAACTTGTGATTTTGTAATTTGTTTAAAAAATTCTGCTTTACCATGAGGTCACAAAAATATTCTGTTATATTTTCTTCTAAAAGTTTTAGCTTTTGGCTTTTCTCATTTAGGTCTTAAATCCACTGGAAGAGATTGTTTGGTTTAAGATGGCGATCCAATTTTGGGTTTTTCCATGCAGATAAAAAATTGTCCCAGCCCCATTTATTGAATAGTCTGCATTTTCTCTGCATTGCCACCTCATCATCTATAAACTTTCTATTTTTGTGTGGGTTTGTTCTGGGCTCTCTAAATCTGTTCCATTGATTTATTTCTTTTTCCCTGTGCCCATGTGTCTTTATTATTATAGTTTTATACAATCTGCTCCAATCAATCTTTTATTACTACTCTAAAATACCTCTTATCAAAGTCACCATGATCTCCATGTTGCCAAAGCCAATGGTCAATTCTCAATCCTTATTTAACTCCCACTGTTAAAGAAAAATTATTTTAAAAGGTATAATCATGGAGCGCCTGGGTGGCTTAGTCAGTTAAGCATCTGCCTTTGGCTCAGGTCATGATCCCAGGGTCCTGGGATCGAGCCCTGCATCGGGCTCCCTGCTCAGCAAGGAGTCTGCTTCTCCCTCTCCCACTCCCCCTGCTTGTGTTCCTGCTCTCGCTGTGTCTCTCTCTGTCAAATAAATAAATAAATAAATCTTTTAAAAAAATTTTCCCATCTCAAAGTGTTTGACAATGTTTCCTGGTACCACAATATCAGTTTGTCTTTCTTAAAACATCTTGTGTTTTAAGCCTGTGCTTCCCCAGTCCCATGATTTTTCTCTTACTTTCCAGCTTGCTGTTCTCTGTCACTTAGATCCTCCTCCTTTTCCCATTTTCTCTCAATGTTGGAGTGCCCCAGGGCTCTGAGCTCTTCTCTTTTTACATTCTCCCTCAGTAGCATAACGCAGTCCAACTACAGTCCATGGGCCAAATCTGGTCTGCTACCTGCTCTAGCAAATAAAGTTTTATTGGAATACAGTCATGCTCATTCCTTCATATATTGTCTATGGCTGCCCTCATACAGCAATGCCAGACTTGAGTAGTTGTGACAGACTGTATGGTCCACAAAGCCTCAAATTTTACTATCCGACCCTTTACAGTAAAGGTTTACTGACCCATGATCTACTCCTATGGCTTTTAATGACTCCCAGATCCACATGTCCAAGCTGACCTCAGCCCAGTACTCCAGACTTGTAAATGCCACCACCTCGTCCACAGGTCTAAAAGCCACCTCAGACTTACCATGATCACCACTCCTCTCCAGCATTTCCCATCTCAGCAAATGGCACCTCTTGCACCAGTTGCTTAGGCCAAAACCCCTGGTGTCTCCTTTTATCCCTCTCCTGTTTTCATACTCCACACCCTTTTCCATCAGAAAATTCCAGGTGCTCCACCTTTATGACAGAGCCTGATTCTGTCTACCCCCCCTGCTAACCTTCTTGTCCAAACTATCATCTCCAGCCCGGATTATACAACATCCTCTTAACTGGTCTCCATGCTTCCTCCCTTGCCCCACACAGCTCCTTAAAATATAATTCCGGGTAAGACACTCCCTTGCTTGGCAGCTTTCTGTCACTGTTAGAATAAAACCCAAAGTCCTGACATGGCCCTGTCTGTTCCTCTGACTCATCTCCCACCTTTTTCTCAACCACTACTCTACTCCAGCCTCCTTGCTCGTCCTAACCCACATCCCAGTCCCCGAACTTTTACACTTGCTATCCCCTCTACTTGAAACTTTTTTCCACTTTGACTTTCTATTTATTTTTCAACTTAAAAATATGCCCCCCCCCCAAATAAAATAGCCACAACAATAAAAACAAACAAATCATCCCCACCAACAGTCTGGAACTTTTCCTGGACCTTTATGTAGATAAAATTGACATATAACATTGTGTCAGTTTAAGGTATACAATTCGTCTTATCACTGGAAATCTATACCCTTTGACCACCTTCACCCATTTCTCCCAACCCCACCCTCACCCCTGGAAACCACCGATCTACTCTCTGTTTCTATGAGTTCAGTTCCCTCTACTTAAGACTTCTGTCTCCAAGAAGCCACAGGGCTCATTTCCTTACTTCAGTCAGGTCACTATTCAAATGTTGCTTCTTCTGGGAAGATTTCTCTGCTCCTCCTACAGCATCAGTCCTCATCACTCTCTAGCCCCTTACTATGCTACCCTGCTGTATTTTTCTTCAACCTGAGATGTATACATATAATTTGATATCACTGCCATAAAGTATAAACTCCATGAGAGCAGGGACTTAGACATATAGTAGATGCTCAGTAAGTATGTGTGGAATGAATGAATAAATATAATCCAAATGGGGGAATATTGAAACAAAATTTAAGCAATTTCCTAAGAGCACCAGTTTCTCCACACATGAATGGAAGAAGACAAAGGGCCTAGCTCAAATCCTACCCACAGCTTAGGCAAGTCTTGGGATTTCCTAAAAAGGAGTCCGCTAACAAAACCCTTGCCCTCTTAGAAATCCAGTGAGATAATTCTAACACAAATACAGGGCAGATGTATTTCTTCGAGTAAGCGGAAATGGGACGGGGGAATAGAGAGGGGAGAAAGGCAGGGACCCAAGAAAAACAACATTTGTGCATCCTTCTAAATCTAGATGGATTAGTTTCAATTGGGTGACTTGGAATCCCCCGCATGGGAGTAAATATTCTGATGCCCTGTGGCCTCACGGCTTCCAGGTCCCAACCCTCATCTCAGCCTGGACTTTCTGTTCAAAGTTTCCTTGGAGCAACATCTAGGTCCCTAAGAGGTATCCACAAATTGGAGAGAAATCAAAGAGCAAATGGTGATTAAGTTAATTGATGGGCAAAGGGTGACCCACAGTGGTGCCCGGGTGGCTCAGTCGGTTAAGCATCTGAATCTTGATTTTGGCTCAGGTCATCATCTCAAGTCCCGTGTCAACTCCTCACTGGGTGTGGAGCCTGCTTAAGATTCTCTCTCTCCCTCTCCCCCATCTCTCAACCCCCAAACTCATGTGCACATGCGCACATACTCTCTTTCTCTCTTTCTCAAAAACAAAGAAAAAAAACAGTGACCAAGAGCCTTACTTATAAAAGGCTAAGTATGCATCAGATTATAAGGTTAGTAATAAATGTATGGAAATGGGTTTTCTGCCCATGGCTAAGAAATCACCAACAGAGCAGGAACGGGATTTGGTGTGTGGGGGTGGGGTGGGGGGACAGGTAGCAGCCCACACAGTTCCTGCCAGAGGAGGTTTGCAAGCCAGTTCTCACAGGCTCTGTCCCACCTTGTCCTCCCCATGCCCTAGACAGACTGCCACATGCTACTGAACTGAAGTCCTTCCTCAGCAGAGCCCTGGCAGAGCCTGCCTGAGGGGAAATTCTGGAGGAAAGCTTTGTCTTGGCACCCTCGCATTTCCCTGACCACACTTCCCTCCAACTCCAGGAACCCCATCACCTCTGTCCCCAAGGGCTCCAGGCTGGGATTGGTCTCCAAGTGCCACTTCCACTCCCACCCCCACCTCACTCTGGATCCCACCCAGATGAAGCTTCCCAGCGAAAACTACCTCTTCTTCCTCGGTCAAAACTCTACTGCCCAGGGTTTTCTTTTTTTTTAATTAGGAAAATCCCTTTATTATTTTTGAAATGTTCCAATACTCAATGGAAAAACCATGATAGTGGCTTTTTCACAACTTCACCGATTACAGAAAAATGACTTTCCACCTTCTTTACAGAAATCTACCCTCCAAATCAGACAGGGCTCCATGATGGCTGAAACAGGGCAGGACGAAGGGCAGAGAATCAGCAAGGAGAACTGCAGCTGCCGGGGCAGCCTGAGGGTTTCTTTGCACTTTGAAAGCCCAGGTTGAGTCCCGAAGGGCTGTGACCCCTCCAAGGAAGGCTCAGTCCAAGCACATTTGTGGCAGACTGCGGCGGGCTCTGTCCTGACGGTCAGCAGGCCACGGAAGGCCTGAGGCGTGGCACTTGTGGCTCGGAGGCCTCAATCAAGGCCGCTTCGTGAGAACGAGAACAGGACGCAGGCCTGCAGCTCAAATCCCTTTCTCTAAAACATGGCCAGGAAAGAGACTACAGGCACTGGCCGAACGGTGCTCTAGGTTTAGAAATCTCCCCTTTTACTCAGCTCCCAAAGATGAATTTGTCAAATAGCTGTTAAAAACAAATCATGGGCGCCTGAGTGGCTCAGTCGTTGAGCATCTGCCTTCAGCTCAGGTCATGATCCCAGGGTCCTGGGATCAAGCCCCACATCGGGCTCCCTGCTCAGCGGGGAGCCTGCTTCTCCCTCTCCCTCTGCCTCTCCCCCTGCTTGTGCTCTCTCTCTCTCTCAAATAAATAAGTAAATAATCTTTTAAAAAGAAAGAATTCAACATGAGATATTGTTGAGCATCTGCTCAGTGGCGAGTCTGCTTCTGCTTCTCCCTCTCCCTCTGCCCCTCCCCCTGCTTGTGCTCTCATACTCTCTCTCTCTCTCTCTCTCAAATAAATAAATAAAATCTTTTTAAAAAATAAAATAAAGCAGAAAGCAAACATGTGTTTCCATTTCAGCTGTAATCAGCAGTTGGCAATTTTTAGGAAAAGATGACCTGAGTCGCTCATTGTCAAGATTGTCTATTTTATTGGGTCTCTGGCTCTTCCTTTCTCATCCATGGCTGGGGCAGGGGGGTACAGCTATAACAGAAGGCTGTTTGTGGATTTGAGAAATCATGGCTCTAGATGGAATTTATGCTAACATTGGGTCCTCTGTCAGAAAAAATACCTTGGCTCCTCCACCGCCTTTGAATGATGATGTCCCTGGCATTTCTTATCCTTGGACTTCTCTTCTTGCCCTATATTCTCTCTTGACTGAGCAGATTCATCAGTATTGGAACCCAAAAAATACCACCAAAACTACTTGATAAAGTCAAGCAGAGACGCAACAAGAGAGAGCACTGACTTGCCAGAGTCCCAGTAGCGCTCAGAGGGGAAAGGGCAAGGGCAGGTGAGGTCCTGGAGTCTGGTTTCAGGCAGGTCTTTCTATGGGATTGACTGGGGTTGGAAAAGGATCTTAACATATGAGTTCAGGATTGGAGAACACAGAAAGGTAAGGATTTTGAGGCAAGGTGTTAAGAGTCCTGGGAAGTAAACAGTCCTCTCATGCTTTTCATTGAAATGTTGAAGAGTTTGATGTTCATTTAAATGCATGTGGGAAATTCCTGAAATGAACACTAAGGTATTTATAACTTTTGCTTGGCAAGGGTTTTCTGGAATAGTAAAGGCATGTTAATAAAAACAGTCAACTAGTAAAATTATGTCAATGTGGACAGTCAACCATATAAAGGTAAATTGTTTCAGTTCTCATCACCCACCTACGGGCTGCTCCAGCCTACTCCTCTCTTAATGAGCTCTAGACCCTTATCCCTACTCTCTACTGGACAACTTCATCTGGTCATGCCTCAGATTACCAGATTAAGCTCTAAAATCCCCAGGTAAATAGGTCCCACCATCAGTAAAATCCTTCTATGACTCCCTGGCTTTCCAAATGAAGTTTTATCTCCTCAGCATGGCCTCCAAGGCCCCCCAGGACTGGCATACTCTTACCTCTCAGGCATCACCTCTAATCATGCTCCTACACAACCCCTTTGCTGCAGAATTGCAGGCCTCCATCAGATCCCACAACACAGGGTGCTCATTCACACCGCCATACCTCTTCCCATGCTCCTACTTTAGCCTCGAAATCCCTCCCCACCTCATCTACTGGCTAAATCTCTTAATTCTTCAGGACGCAGCTCAGGTGCTGCTTGATGCCTCATCCTTGTTGACAACTGAATGAAGTTCCAGCTCCTTTCTCCAGTTTAAAAAGGTGGAGTCAGAACCACCACTTCCCACCTATGTGATCTAGGGCAAGTTATCTAACCTCTCTAAGTTTTCTTTTAACAGCGCTAAGTTTTCTCTTCAAGGAAATAATAGTGCCTACCTGGTCATGAGTATTAAATGAGATCAGCGTCTCCCCAGCTTTAGCATCTAACCATTGGTGACCACCTTCATGATAATTGCTATATCTATACAAATTTATAAATGCATTTTTAAATGAACTTCAAATCGCCTCACATTTTTTTAAAACGATTTTATTTATTTATTTGAGAGAGAGCGAACCCGTGTGAGCATGAGCAGGGGCGGGTAGAAGCAGAGAGAGAGGGACAAGCAGACTCCATGCTAAGCGTGGAGCCTGTTGCAATTCTCCAAGAAAATAAGCAATCTGTTTAAGGTTGCCCACCCTTGGGTTGCAGAGCCAGATTCCAACCCAGCTCTTTCTTACTCCAAAACTATTGCTCATAACCATGACACTGGCACCATTTGTTACAAAAAGTGCAGAATTGTGCACAGTTACCCTTAAAATGACTGGAGTGGAAATCTGGTGACTTCAAACCACCACTTTCCCCAACCTCCCTAAGAAAGCCTACAAGTAAGTTAGTATGCCATTAGCCCTCAAAGACACCCATCTGGCCGGGTGTTCAAGTCAAGTCCTTAAAACTCAAAGAAAGAAGTAATTGCTCCTGGGTGAGGTAACCTTGAAGACTTGCAGAATTTAATATTTGATTCAAGATTTGAAGGATAAAAGTAAATATCGCCAGGCAGAGGCAAGGTAGAAAGCGTGTTTGAGTGGAGAAAATAGCCTGATGAAAAACCCAGACGTAAAAATCCAGGCATGCGTGAGGCCACAGTGTGAAGCAGTACAGCTGACGGATGAGAGCAGGCGTGGTTTGCGCTCCGCCTCATGCCTGGCACGCAGAAAATAATGGGGACATTTACCGGAACGGCCTTGGAAGGCGCCGTTAAGAGCTCACGCTCTGCAATTGACAACCTGGTCGTAAATTCCACCTTCATCACTTAAAAACCTCGACACCCTGCCCAACTCACATCTCTCTGGCATCCCTACCTGGTCAAAAGGGTTGAATTCTTTGGTGGGGTCAAATGAGCCTCAAGTGCCCCAGCCACCTTTTCAGTTGCAAATAGCAGCAGACCACACTCAAACTAAAGTAAGAAAGGGACTTTTTTGACTCACTGTGGGAGAAGTCCAGGGGTAGAGCTAGCTGCATGTGTGATGGGATCCAGAGGAACAATGTCTCGGGTTTCCCTTTCTCTCATTCTC
The DNA here is from genome assembly GCF_004348235.1 of Phoca vitulina. Classification (NCBI taxonomy): domain Eukaryota; kingdom Metazoa; phylum Chordata; class Mammalia; order Carnivora; family Phocidae; genus Phoca; species Phoca vitulina. The sequence goes on along the minus strand of NW_022589712.1, from coordinate 50,160,864 downwards.
CATCTCTTCTCTCTGCTCTTCTCTGCTTCTTTGTGTAGATCTCAATCCCAGATGAGAGAAAAACGCTCCCTCCCACACCTGCAAGTCAATTTTTCAAAGCCAAGGGTGGAGGTGGGGGAAACTAGAGTGCACTGATCCACTGGCCTGTGGCCAGGATAGGGAAGTCTCTGATTGGCTGGCCTGTTGCAGGGCAGGGAACTCTGATTGGCTGGCCTATGACAGCACAGGGAACTCTGATTGGCTGGCCTGTGGCGGGGCAGGGAACTCTGATTGGCTGGCCTGTGGCAGGGCAGGGAATCCTCTGATTGGCTGGCCTATGTCACCTGTTCGATTCTCATCAGAAACAGCCCAATAGTACCTCAGGAAATAGGGGACACACAGCTTCCTGGAGAGGGATTCCAGATGAATAACACTTAGAAACTTTTAACAGTGTACCTAACCCATGGTAAGTGCTTAATAAAAGCTAATGCTATGAAGATAGACCAAGAAGGATAAGTAAATTAGGGCCACAGTGCTTGGAGCCTTGAATTCTGGGCTGCGAGTATTGAGCTTTAGTTAACGGGCAGTGAGGAGCCACTGAAGGCTTTGTCCCATGTGGTGAACAAGGTATGTTTTGTGAAAATTGGTCTGATAATGGGGGGTGACAGAGGGAGGAGGAAGATGGAGAAGGTGGTGGTAGGAAAGTCAATTGGGAGGGTGATACACTCGGAGCCCAGTGTTCAAGATTCAAATTAAAGAGGTGATAGTAGAAACTGAATGAAGGGGATTCCCATTCAAGTGGCAGAGAAGGAAGAACGGCCGGCTTTGGCAACTGGCTGCCTGGGGAGGGCACATACACCGAGGAGGTGAGGAGTGCCAGAGCTTACAAGCCTGAGTGACTGAGGATGATGGCCTGGCCGTTTGGGCTCCTCTCTTTCCTCCCTCTTTCCATCTTCCTCCTCCCTCCCTACTCTTTTGGGAAAGATGCAAGTTTCTCTCATCCTAGAAAGCACAGTCTTTCTCTGGTGCACTTCACTGGCACAGCCACTGAGGGCTTTAGCGGGAACAGCTTTAAAAGGATTGGTTCATAAACGATGCAATATGTTAACAAAGATTCAAGTGAGTGAAATGTTTTCCCTCTTACCATAAAAGATAAACAAACAAACGGGACTTGCAGAATGTGCAAAAGATTTGGAATAACTGTTGTAGGTCTCTTTTAAGAGCATGAAATGGATACAAGTTTTGGCTAAGAAACTTGAGTGTTATAATACATCTGTGTTAGAAATATAGGTGCGCCTGGGTGGCTCAGTCGGTTAAGCATGGGACTCTTCATTTTGGCTCAGGTCATGATCTCAAGGTGGTGAGATCCAGCTCTGTGTGGGCTGGCGCTCAGGGCGCAGTCTGAGATTCTCTTACTGTCTCCTTCTGTCCCTCCCCCCCAATAAATAAATAAATAAATAAATAAATAAATAAATAAATCATTTTTTTAAAAAGAGATTAAAAAAAGAAAAGAAATGGTGAGCATAGCAGAAGATGGATTTCTCCAACTTCAGGAGAAAGGTGCAAGGTGTGTGTGTGTGTGCGTGTGCGTGTGTGTGTGTGCGTGTGTGTTCTGTTTCTGTGTCTGTATTTACAAGTCTGTGAGTGAGCTGAAGAAAAGGGACACCCTGGAAGCAGCTGCATGTCACAGTGATACTGACCAAAGTAGTCAAAAAGTGAGGAGCAAGTGTGAGGAAGGAAAAAGAGAGATTTTCTTAGTCCTACTTCTAAACTGTGTTCCTTATGGGGTGGAATGCTAAGAGGAGGGTTGCAGGGTAAGGTGCACTGGAACCATCTGGAAGAACCTGTTCTTTATGCCACCCAGTCTATGGTATTTTTTTATGACAGACCAAGCTAAGATACTTGGGTATCTTTTCAGAAAAAGTTTATGCATAAACAAGCAAAAATAAATATATTCATTTCCGTCCTTTTTTCACACAAATGGTTCTGCAGCTTGCCATACTGTATCTTGGAGAACAGTTCAAGTCACTGTATTTCTTTTTTGAATAGCTGCATGATATTTTTCCATTGTATGAATATACTGTAGTCCATTTATCCAAACTTCTATTGCCGAACATGATGCTACAATGAACACAGGGGTCCATATAGCTTTTCAAGTTAATGTTTTCCAGTTAGTGGAATTGCTGTATCATATGGTATTTCTATTTTTAATTTTTTGAGGAAGTTCCATATTATTTTCCACAGTGGCTGCACCAATTTACATTCCCACCAACAGTGCACGAAGCTTCCCTTTTCTCCACATCCTTGCCAACATTTGTTATTATCTTTTTGATATCAGCCATTCTAACAAGTATGAAGTGATATCTCATTACGGTTTTAATTTGCATTTCCCTGATGATTAGTAGTGTCAGACATCTTTTCACGTAGCTGTTTACCTTAAGCTTTTCTTTCATTAGAACTTCCATATTTTGTTTATTTTTTCAGTTACAATGTAGTCTTCCATTACACCTTCTAATTGATTATTCTTATCATCAATAATCAATAATTTTATATTAAAAAGGCTGCTTATTCTGTGTGTGTGTGTGTGTGTGTGTGTATTTTTTTTAACCATGCCAAATTACTTCCCATATTGTTTGACATCATTTTTCAGGTGACTCTCTTAAACTTTCAAAGAATAACATTACCTCATTTGCAAGTAGTGGTTATGCTATCCTCTTCTTTTTTTAAATATACCTCTAATTCTTCTCTTTTATCTAATTGAATTAGCTAATACCTGCAGAATGATGTTAAATAATTGTAGTGTTACTAGACATCCTTGCCTCATTTCTGACTTTAATGGGAACATATTATTTCTCCATTAAACTCAATGCTGGCTTTGAGATAGATCTATTTAATCATGTTAAGAAAGTATCCAACTATTGCTAAGTTTACTACATCTTACCAGGAATAGATATTGAATTTTATCAAATGCCTACCTAGTACCTTTTGGAAAGATAATACTAATTTTCTCCTATCATAATAATAGATTTCTTAATATTGAATAGCCCTTGCATTCCTGGAATTCCTAATTGTTAATGTTAGTATTCTTTTAATATGTTACTGAAGTTTGATTGTTAATATTTATATTGGATTGTTGGATTGATATTTGTAAGTGAGATTACTCTATGGTCTTCTTTTGTAATCATTATTTAATCATTATTGCATATTATCAGTGTTATGCTGGCTTCATATAAAATAATTTGGATGCTTAGGGCCCTGGGTGGCTCAGTAGGTTAAGCGTCTGCCTTCAACTCAGGTCATGATCTCAGGGTCCTGGGATCGAACCCCAAGCCCCACATTGGGCTCCCTGCTCAGCGGGGAGACTGCTTCTTCCCCTCCTTCTAACCACCCCCAGCTCATGCTAACTCTCTCTGTATCTCAAATAAATAAATAAAATCTAAAAATAATAATAATTTAGATGCTTTATTTCTCTTTCTGTGCTCTGGAATGATTTAAATAGCTTTAGAGTCATCTTTGTCTTTCATAAAATTCCTCTTTTTTTTTTTAATGAAATCTTCCTTTACCAACTTTTTCAGTTAACCATCTACTTGTCTTAACTGCCTCAGATAAAAATACTTTTATTATTTCCAAACTTGGTAAACATTCATTATCCTTATAACCATAAGGATATTAAAATATCATCAAAATGAGGAAATAATCAGAGGAATGTACAAATGTCTACATGCAACATATTTCAATACAGTATTATTTATAATAAAAGCAAAAAAGGAAGCAACTTAAGAGCTGTTCACAAGGGACTGGTTAAATTATGGTATTTTCTATATAATAAAATACTACGCAGCTATTGAAAGTGTTGTTTTGGTATGGGAAAATAGGTCTTTCAATTTTAATACATTCCTGAATTTTCTGAAGCTTTTACACTAGGAAATTGTTACTTTTATAATAAATAATATATAATTTTTAAATAAAAATTAAATGATGGTATGGTTGTATATTTATTCAGATGGAAAGATATTCACAACAGATGACAATGCATGTTTCAGAGCAATATGATCCCATTTTTTTAATGTGTGTTTCTTTAGTTATAGAAAAAGTTTGGAGGTGATTTTCTTGAGCTAATTGAATTTGGATACATTTTTTAATTTTTTAATTTTTTATTTATCTATTTTTTAAATTGTATTTATTAGAGAGAGACACAGCAAGAGAGGGAACACAAGCAGGGGAAGTGGGAGAGGGAGAAACAGGCTTCCTGCTGAGCAGGGAGCCCGATGCGGGGCTCAATCCCAGGACCCTAGGATCACGACCTGAGCCGAAAGCAGATGCTTAATGACTGAGCCACCCAGCGCTCCGTGTTTTTTTTTTAAAGATTTTATTTATTTATTTGAGAGAGAGACTGTGCGAGCAAGTGGGGGGAAGGGCAGAGAGAGAGGGAGAGGCAGAGAATTTCAAGCAGACTCCACAATAAGTGGGGAGCCCCATGTGGGGCTTAATCTCACAACCCTGAGATCATGACCTGAGCTGAAACCAAGAGTCAGTCACTTAACGGAATGAGCCACCCAGGCACCCGTTTTTTATTTACAAGTAGTTTCCATTTTCTTAGGGTGATTATGAATTAGATGAATGGATGGGCAGATAGATAAATAGATGGATGAAATGCAGTATTTCAGGATTAAACAAGAATGGTTATAGAATTAACTAGGTGAGAGGTCAGGGATGCTAGCTGGCTCTAGTCTACCCAAATAAAACTTCCAGTAGAAACCACTGGTGAAAGTAGAAAGTATTTTTTAGTCCCCCACCACCACCTTTGGAAATTGAGCACCCACCGTCTGCTGGTCTGCCTAGTGCAGTAGCTCTGAATTTCCAGGACTTGTGTTAATCAAGTGTTTAACATTTGTCTGAAAATATCTATATACTATATTCTATAGAGTACTATAGAATATATATATCCTATAATAGGACCCTAGAATAACAGACTGTCACAGCAGCTTGGACCTTGGAGATCATTCTGGAACAACCCATGGTTTTTACAAATAAAAACACTGTGCTAAGAGAGGCAACTTGGCAAACAGCAAAGTACAAACAAGGTAGAAGCTCGTTTGTTTCGATTTGTTCCCATTAGACCACAAGAGGCCCCAAACTATGGTTACTTAATAATGTACCAAAGTGTCACCCATAATTGCCAAATGAAGAAGTTCTGGAAGAAGCCAAAGATTCTATGAGAGACAGATCTTCACCTTTCCAGACCAATGACAATAATCTTTAGACAAACCTGACCAAATTCATTGTCACAAGCTTTCTCACTGAGAATGAATTTCAGTTAATGACAAAACTGAACGTGAAGCCCAACCTTTCCCGGAAAGGCCAGGGTGAGCAGTCTAATTCAAATATTTTCCTCCCAAGTAATTTCACATTAACTCTTTATGAAAATGCATTTTCTATGTCAGCCTTTAAAATAAAACACATGTTCTTCAAGGATGCTAGAAAACACTGAATTACATTTAGTAATTCCTAAAGTAATAACAATCTTATAATAGGTAAGATTTTTTACTTTAGTTAAAGTTCTGCTTCAACAAATATGAAGGAATAGATAATACGAGCCAATAGATAATTATTTGAAATAAATGAGTCAGTGGGCAAGGCTTGGGTCATTGTTTTGTTCTGTAAATATGTTTTGCTGTTTTTGTAATAGTATTTCTGTATAGGGTCCTTTAAGTTTATGACTGAACTCCTCTGTGGGACTTGGACTCCTCCATGAAACTTTTGTGTATGGTCAAATAAAAAGAAAGTATGGAATCACATTCTTGTAAAGAGGCATTAGTAAATTACTATGTTTTTACACACAAACTACTTTGCTGATCACTGAGGGCACAACCAGAAAAGTTTAACACATAGCACCTGCCTTAAATAGCTTCATTACCAACAAAACCATTCATCAGACCCATACAGGCAGAATTGAAAGCTAAGAAAGTTCAAAACAAGTTTAAAACCTAGTGGTCATGTCTTGTTTGTGTCACTAGATGTCCTTTCACCCTCATTTTTATAAAATATTTTCTTCTGGGAGCAACCTTCTCACCCTCTCTTCAGCAGGGATAGATCCAGGTTTTGTGAAGTTTGAAGTTTATGCAATTTGGAGAAACCACTATAGAGGATAAAAAAAATTATTTAGAATGAGAAAAAAAATTCAATGCATTTTGCATTACAAATTTCAAAAAGCTGACAAATACAAAAAAAATCACAAAATCTCAAAAACTAACTTAATATTTTTATTACTGAATGCCCTGACACTCTTTTTTTTAAATTTTTATTTATTTATCTGACAGAGAGAGAGTGATCGAGAGAACACAAGCAGGGGTAGTGGGAGAGGGAGAAGCAGGCTTCCCGCGGAGCGGGGAGCCCGATGTGGGGCTCAATCCCAGGACCCTGAGATCATGACCTGAGCGGAAGGCAGATGCTTAATGATTGAGCCACCCAGCTGCCCCTGCTCTGACACTCTTTATAATCCTTTTATCCTCCATAACGTTGTTTGCTGGATCAAACGCACCTGAACCAAACCGCCTCTGGACTTTTCTGTTATATAAGCCAATATTTCTCTTTATTGTCTAAGCTACTTTGAGTTATTTGCAACACAGGATACTAACTGATACAATGATAATGAAAAACTCATAATAAACTTTAAGGATAAACGGATCTCCATGCACAAAGAAAAGCACTTGCAAAGCACAGCTTACAAAATATAGAATGTTTTGTGCAATCACACAACAACTGCCTCCAATAGCAGAAAGAACTTAGAATCACTTAATCTTTAGCACTGTGCGATAAATATAATTAAATCACACAAGGATATATGAGAGAATAAAAACACTTGTAAGTTCAGAACAGTAAAACAAAAAGATTGTTATTGCCCTAGCAAGTACTTATTAATTAGCCCTTAATGGGAAATGGTTAAATGGCACCTTTGATGTGGTTGCCTAGAATTAATCATTGCCTAGTACTGTTTTGTTTTCAACGGAATAAAGAAATAATCAATCTGTGTAAAGATGAAAAAAAAGTGGGGAAAAGCTTAATTGGCTAAAAACTATATTTACTTAAAATCCATTGAGTGAGGACATTTGAAAGTAGCAAGCAGAAATCATAACATGCAAACAGGCATTAGGTAATAGAACTTTAAGACATAAATGTGCTGTGGGAAAACAACAAGAGCTCTGAATAGAAAACGCTATACAACTTTTTGCAGTACGGGGAAACAAATGGTCATTTTGAAAGTGTGTGAGCTCAGCGTGGGTCTGTTTGGAATAATGAAAGAAAGGAACCAAAACAATAATTGCAGAATATGATGGAATGGAATCCTGCTGGAATTCATGGTTTGATTACTGCCTGCAGAGTTAGGCAAAGCACACTAAGTTTTAGCATGTCTTTTACAATTTTGGTTCATTTAATGATGACCTTCTTGGATTTACCTGGAACCATAAAAGGAGAAAAGGACAGGATAACTTGAGAGGTCTGCAAAAACAGTTAATATTGGGCATGAATTTTCTTTTAAGCAATTTGGCAAAACAACTTCTCCAGTTACTACTCATAATGGAAAAATAGGTTCCTTGGCAGAACCGTAGCACCGGGGTTGGGGTCTCAGAGAGCACCTCATCTAGAATGTACTTTGCCCATAAATTAAAGGACTTGTTGAAGACCACACTGTCAGTTGGTAGCCCAGTGGGCAGTAACTAACTCTGTGTAACTTAGGTCAAAGGGATAGTTGAGCTTAAGGAGAAATGTTCCAAGTTATAAAATGTGTGCCTCCCATCCCCCTGCAAATTATCCATCAGTTCTTGCAACCTTCCTTCTCTCCACCTACTCTCAGCAGATACCTTGGGAATATCCCTTTTCCCCCAATTACTTCAGTTATAAATTTGAGATTTATTCTTACAGGAAAATGTACCTCCATAGGTTATGTGTTCCAGGAGGGATCTCATCCACCATCACGTCTTGACGTCCTAGCCTGACGGTGGCTCTCAGCCAGTGTTTGTGGAATGACTGCAGTGTCACAAAAGGTAACTGATATGCTGAGGAAAGGCTCCCCCTGTTCAGCTGGCCTTCAGTTTCTTGGGTTTCCTATGACAGCTCACCAGCCTGCCTTGCCAGTAGGCATGATGGTCTTTACTTGTTAATTCACTCATCCTCTATGACACAACATTGACCAGCTGTCCGCCATCATAGGCAAAACTTCTCACTCACCCCTGGTGTGACTGCCTTCAATCACCCAGCCCCTCAGTCTCAGCTGACACTTCTTATTGCGCCAAGGACATAGTAGAGAAAAATTAGTAAAGGTCTTTTACACACTCCCAGCACCACATCTAACCATTCTCCTGCCTTACGCCTACATACTTTGCTTTCTCACTGCTGTGAAGGACAGACTCTGTTTTAACTCAGGCCAGCCCTGCAACTTGGGAGCTGGGTCCCTGTCTCCTCTCTCCTACTCAAGGTAATCAATCGTGCAGTTACCTCCTCTCCCGCATTCCCCTCTCTGCTTGGGATCTCTCATCTGCATACAAGAATGTCCCAATATCTTGATCTTAGCATCCTCACTCCCTGGTTTCCTCATGTCTTTATGGCTATTCCTTCTCAGTGTCCTTTCCTGGATCTTTTTCCTCTTTCCAATTTCTAAATGTTGGATTGCTCTAAGAGTCCATGGACCTCTTCTCACTCTGCACTCACTCTCTCACAGGTCTCATAGTTTTAAATACCATTCTTACGCCTGTGACTCCCAAATCAGGATCCCCAGCCCTGAGCTTTTCCCTGAACTCCCCATTTCTTGACATCTCCACTGGAAAATCTGATGGGCATTGAACCTTGATTTTCCCAAAACAGAATTTGTGATGATTGATCTCCCTAAAGCTGCTCATTCCCCCAGTGTCCTGTATTTTAGTGAATGGTACCTTCTATCCCTTAATTATTTAGACCCCAAACTTTGGGATCTCTTTGACTCTTCTTTTCCTCTCACATGCTACACCTACGCAGCAGCAAATCATGTTACCTCTACCACCCAAATGTACCCCATTCCAACCACTTGTCACCACCATTCTTGCCATTTCCCTGGGCTGTTGAAGTGGCCTCTCAACTGATTTCCCTGCTTTTGTTCTTGTTTGCTGACCCCAGTCGATTCACAACCCAACAGCCAGAGTGATTCTTTGGAAATATGGGGACTGCTACCTTAAAGAAACTCTCACAAGAGGACATGTACTAGAAATGTTATTTTTTGTGATAGAAGAAAATTGGGAACAACCTCTCAGTGGAGAAATACACTGTGGCATATTCCTACAGCAGAATATCATGCAACAGGGGGAAAATAAGGGAGATCCATATGGGAGATACAGGAAAATCTTGAAAACACATTGCTATATGAAAAAGGCAATTTAGGAAAGTGGTTAAATAAATTACGGTGCATCCATACAATGATAATGAATAGGTAGAACAATATGTACTAAATGGAAAGATGTTGGGGCGCCTGGGTGGCTCAGTCTGTTGAGTGTCCTGCTCTTGGTTTCAGCTCAGGTTATGATCTCATGGGTCGTGAGATTGAGCCCCACGTCAGGCTCCACACTCAGCAGGGAGTCTGCTTGAGATTCTCTCTGTCCCTCTACCTCTACCTCTCCCCCCACTCATGCACAGATGCATGCATGCGCTCTCACGCTCGCTCTCACTCTTGCTCTCTAAAATAAAATAAATCTTTAAAAAGATAAAAAATAAATGAAATGATGTTCAGGATATATTGTGAAAAGGTAAACAGGAGGATCCTTTTTGCCTAGTAGAAACGTCCTTTAAGAAAAAGAATATATGTATATGCTTAAATATATACAGAGTGTCTCTGGAAGGATACACAAAGGATGGATAAATTGGTGTCTTCTGAGGAATAGAACATAAGGGTTAGATGAAGAGGAAGACTTTTATTTTTCACTTTACACTTGGGTGCTGCAAACTTTTTACCATGAGTATGTGTGTTCTTTTATAGCCATATTATTAATCCTGAGAAACTATGCCCACCATGCTTCTTGTCTGCTTACGTGCTTTCAGTCCAGCTCTGTGGGTGTGTAACTGTGTGTTTGACAAGTATTCACCTGGATTTATCATGTTATTTTGCAGGAAACTACCTCTGAACCAGCATGTGGTTAGGACTGTTCATCTCGCATTTAAATGCTGCTGCATAACACGCCCAGCTGGCTGGTGGGCCCAGTGCTCAGAGGAGCTGATTTCAGTGTTAAAAAAGACTTGGACAATTTCAGCTTTTACTGGCTTCTGAGCACTTCTTTTCTTCCCAGTATATTCAAAAGGCAAAATCCTGCTCTATTTCTTCCGCCCCTCCAAATAGGTAAGTTCTGTCTGTGTTCTATGGTGTGATTGCACTGCAGAGAAACGCTCTGTACATTCCATACAATTAATCTGTCACTATAATGGGAGCGGGAAAAGAATAGCAGCAATCATGCAGTAGAAAATGAATGCAGACTTCTGTATTACAGATTCAATTCTCTGGACAACCCTCCCCCTACAAAACAACTAAAAATGCTAGATGAAATTGTTTGAGTAGTTTAATTTATCTAAATTTAAATATGTAACAAAATGTTAAATTGGGAGTTTTGAGTGAGACACCAAAATGCAATCAATATCAGGCACAAAACAAGTTATGAGACAGACCAAGATGAAGATGTTCATCACAGGTGGTCAAGAATACAACCCACTGAAGACACAAAACAGTGCAGTGGCTTTCCACCTGGAACCCCACTGCGGTGGGCTTGTGGCAAGATTTCCTTGGTAAGAGCCACACTATGCGGTGAGGAGTGATGGCGCCTCTCCCAAGTCTAGTAAGAGGAGCTTCCAGGAAACCTCTTAGCTTGATGTGTATTTCCAGAAATGGTGGAACACAGGGGACAGGTGACTCATGGGTGAGAAAGCTAAAGGTAGAGGCCTGGGGCAGCAGGGCAAAAAAGCAGGGTGTTTTTGCATCGCGATGTATCTGCATTCTAAAATTTATATGAAAATGCAAAGCACTAGAATGGCCAAAAATCTTTGGAAAAAAAAACAACAAAGTTGGAGGACTTGTATTATGTGATTTCAAGATTTATTATAAAGCTACAGTGATTAAGACAGTGCATGTTGGCATAAAGACATATAGAGCGACTGCACAGAAAGTCCAGAAATAGATTTACATTATATAGTCCATCATCTTTTGACAAATATCCCAAAGGAATTCAATGGGAAAAGGATAATATTTTCACCAATTGGTGCTTGAATAATTGGATGGTCATATGCAAAAAAAAAAAAAAGAAAAAAAAAGAAAAAGATGATCTATAAAAAATTAACTTGAAATGGATCAAAGACATGCACATAAGAGTTAAAATTATATAATTCTAAAAGATAACTGTACTAGCTATCTATTGCTAAGTAACAATATTACCACCAACTTAGTGGCTTCGAACAGCACACATTTGTTATCTCACAATTTCTGTGGGTCAGGAGTCCAGGCATGGGTAATGAGTCCTCTGCTTAGGGTCTTAGAAGAATACAGTCAACATGTCAGCCAGGCTGCCGTCTCATTCAAGGCTCCACTAGAGACAGTTACTGGCAGAAGTCTGTTTCTTGCAGTTGTAGGACTGAGGACTTCACTATCTTGCTGACAATTGGCCAGAGGCTGCCCTTAGTATCTAGATGCTACCCACAGTTCCTTATAACGTGGGATTCCCCAAGTGAATTCTTGCTTCCTCAAAGCCAGAGAGAAAGAGACCCCAGCAAAGTGGATGTTAAAATCTTAAGTCACATAATCATGTAATCACACATAATCACATACATCTCATCAGTTTTGCCATATTCTATTGATTAGAAACAAGCCACAGGTCCTGCCTATACTCAAGGCCAAAAGCAATAGAACAATTAAAGAAAGTATATAGCTCTTCTGCACTAATGGGGGGGAAATGTGCATGACCATACACATCTTTTGTTTGTCTGTTTAAAAAATAGTTCTACATTGCTATTCCTTTTATACTGAACTGTATGGTGATATCTTTTCTATGTATGCTTTTTTTTTGAGGCACAATTGACATACAACATTGTATTAGTTTCAGGTGTACAACATAATGATTCAATATTTGTATATATTAGGAAATGATCACCAAATAAGTCTAGTTAATATCCATTGCCCCACATAGTTACAGAATTATTTTTCTTGTGATGAGAACTTTTAAGATTTACTCTTTTAGCAACTTTCAAATACGCAATACAGTAGTATCAACTATAGTCACCATGCTGTACATGACATCCCTGTGACTTATGTATTTGATAAATATAAGTTTGTACCTTTGACTCCCTTCACCTGTTTCACCCAGCCCCATCTCCCCCACCTCTTTGTTCATTGTATCTATAAACTTAGTTTTCTTTTTCTTTAGATTCCATGTATAAGTGAGATCATACAGTATTTGTCTTTCACTGTCTGACTTATCTCACTTATCTATAATTTGTTCACTGTATCTATAAACTTAGTTTTCTTTTTTTTTAGATTCCATATATAAGTGAGATCATACAGTATTTGTCTTTCACTGTCTGACTTATTTCACTTAGCATAATGCCTTCAAGTTCCATCCATGTTGTCACAAATGGTAAGATTTTGTTCTTTTTTATGGTTGAATAATATTCCATTGTGTGTGTGTATATGTGTGTGTGTGTGTATACACTTTTTTAAAGTTAGCTCCACAATATGTATGTATATGTATGTATATATATATATACATTTTTTAAGTTAGCTCCACACCCAGTGTGGGGCTTGAATTCATGACCCCAAGATCAAAAGTCGTATGCTCTACTGACTGAACCACAATTTATACAAATTTTTTTTTTTTTTACCCATTTCATCCATTGATGAACACTTAGGTTGTTTCCATGTTTGGCTATTGTAAATAATGCTACAGTGAACTTGGTGGTGCATATTATATCTTTTTTGAGTTAGTGTTTTTGTTTTCTTTGGATAGATATCCAGAAGCGGAATTGCTGTGTCACATGGTAGCTCCATTTTTAAATTTTTGAGGAACCTCCATACTGTTTTCCACAGCGGCTGCACCTATTTACATTCCCACCAACAGTGCACGAGGGTTCCCTTTTCTCCACATTCTCACCGGCATTTGTTACCTCTTGTCTTTCTGATAATAGGCATTCTAACGTTCTAACAGGTGTGAGATAATATCTCATAATGATTTTGATTTGCATTTCCCTCAGAATTAGTAATGTTGAGCATCTTTTCATGTACCTGTTGGCTATCTGTGTATCTTATTTGGACAAATGTCTATTCAGATCCTCTGCTCATTTTTTAATTGGCTACTTTGGTTTTTTGCTCTTGAGTTATATGAGTTCTTTATATATTTTGGATATATTATTTGCAAATATTTTCTCCCATCCAATGGGTTGCCTTTTCATTTTGTTGATGGTTTCCTTGGCTGTGCAGATGCTTTTTAGTTTGATGTAGTTTATTTTTGCTTTTGTTGCCTTTGCTTTTGGTGTCAAAAAAAAAAATCATCACCGAGATCGATGTCAAGGAGCTTACCACTTATGTTTTCTTCTAGGAGTTTTATGGTTTCAAGTCTTACATTCGAGTCTAATCCATTTTGACTTAATTTTTGTGTATGGTGTAAGACAGTGGTCCAATTTCATTCTTTTGCATGTGGCTGTCCCGTTTTCCCAACACCATTTATTGTAGAGATTGTCCTTTCTCCATTGTATGTTCTTGCCTCCTGTCATATATTAATTTTCCATATGCGCATAGGTTTATATCTTGGGTTTCTGTTCTTTTTTTTAATTTTTTTTATTAACATATAATGTATTATTTGTTTCAGGGATACAGGTCTGTGATTCATCAGTCTTACACAATTCACAGCACTCACCATAGCCCATACCCTCCCCAATGTCCATCATCCAGCCACCCCATCCCTCCCACCCCCCTCCACTCCAGCAACCCTCAGTTTGTTTCCTGAGATTAAGAGTCTCTTATGGTTTGTGTCCCTCTCCGGTTTTGTCTTGTTTCATTTTTCCCTCCCTTCCCCTATGATCCTCTGTCTTGTTTCTCAAATTCCTCATATCAGTGAGATCATATGATATTTGTCTTTCTCTGACTGACTTATTTCACTTAGCATAATACCTTCTAGTTCCATCCACATCATTACAAATGGCAAGATTTCATTTTTTGATGGCTGCATAATATTCCATTGTATATATATACCACATCTTCTTTATCCATTCATCTGTTGATGGACATCTAGACTCTTTCCATAGTTTGGCTATTGTGGACATTGCTGCTATGAACATTGTGGTGCACATGCCCCTTCGGATCACTACATTTGTATCTTTGGGATAAATACTCAGTAGTGCAATTACTGGGTCATAAGGTAGCTCTATTTTCAACGTTTTGAGGAACCTCCATACTGTTTTCCAGAGTGGCTGCGCCAGCTTGCATTCCCACCAACAGTGTAGGAGGGTTCCCCTTTCTCTGCATCCTCGCCAACATCTGTCGTTTCCTGACTTATTAATTTTAGCCATTCTAACTGGTGTGAGGTGGTATCTCATTGAGGTTTTGATTTGTATTTCCCTGATGCCGAGTGATGTTGAGCACTTTTTCATGTGTCTGTTGGCCATTTGGATGTCTTCTTTGCAGAAATGTCTGTTCATGTCTTCTGCCCATTTCTTGATTGGATCATTTGTTCTTTGGGTGTTGAGTTTGATAAGTTCTTTATAGATTTTGGATACTAGCCCTTTATCTGATATGTCATTTGCAATTATCTTCTCCCATTCTGTAGGTTGTCTTTTGGTTTTGTTGATTGTTTCCTTTGCTGTGCAAAAGCTTTTTATCTTGATGAAGTCCCAATAGTTCATTTTTGCCCTTGCTTCCCTTGCCTTTGGCGATGTTTCTAGGAAAAAGTTGTTGCGGCTGAGGTCGAAGAGGTTGCTGCCTGTGTTCTCCTCAAGGACTTTGATGGATTCCTATCTCACATTTAGGTCTTTCATCTGTTTTGAGTCTATTTTTGTGTGTAAAGAAATGGTCCAGTTTCATTCTTCTGCATGTGGCTTTCCGATTTTCCCAACACCATTTCCCAAAAGACAGAAGAGACTGTCTTTTTTCCATTGGACATTCTTTCCTGCTTTGTCAAAGATTAGTTGACCATAGAGTTGACGGTCCATTTCTGGGCTCTCTATTCTGTTCCATTGTTCTATGTGTCTGTTTTTTTTTTTTTTTTTTACGATTTTATTTATTTATTTGACAGAGAAAGACACAGCGAGAGAGAGAGCACAAGCGGGGGAGTGGGAGAGGGAGAAGCAGGCTCCCCGCCGAGCAGGGAGCCTGATATGGGGCTCGATCCCAGGACCCCGGGATCATGACCTGAGCTGAAGGCAGACACTTAACGACTGAGCCACCCAGGTACCCCTCTATGTGTCTGTTTTTGTGCCAGTACCATACTGTCTTGATGATTACAGCTTTGTAATAGAGCTTGAAGTCTGGAATTGTGATGCCACCAGCTTTGCTTTTCTTTTTCAACATTCCTCTGGCTATTCGGGGTCTTTTCTGGTTCCATATAAATTTTAGGATTATTTGTTCCATTTCTTTGAAAAAAGTTGATGATATTTTGATAGGGATTGCATTAAATGTGTAGATTGCTCTAGGTAGCATAAACATTTTCACAATATTTGTTCTTCCAATCCATGAGCATGGAATGTTTTTCCATTTCTTTGTGTTGTCCTCAATTTCTTTCATGAGTATTCTATAGTTTTCTAAGTACAGATTCTTTGCCTCTTTGGTTAGATTTATTCCTAGGTATCTTATGGTTTTGGGTGCAATTGTAAATGGGATCGACTCCTTAATTTCTCTTTCTTCTATCTTGTTGTTGGTGTATATAAGAATGCCACTGATTTCTGTGCATTGATTTTATATCC
Organism: Phoca vitulina; assembly: GCF_004348235.1. Lineage (NCBI taxonomy): Eukaryota > Metazoa > Chordata > Mammalia > Carnivora > Phocidae > Phoca > Phoca vitulina. Next base: position 50,144,931 of record NW_022589712.1, on the reverse strand, counting down.
TGCCACTTTACTGAATTCCTGTATGAGTTCTAGCAGTTCTGGGGTGGAGTCTTTTGGGTTTTCTACATAAAGTATCATATCGTCTGCAAAAAGTGAGAGTTTCACTTCTTCTTTGCCAATTCAAATGCCTTTTATTTCTTTTTGTTGTCTGACTGCTGTGGCTAGGACTTCTAGTAGTATGTTGAATAGCAGAGGTGATAATGGACATCCCTGCCGTGTTCCTGACCTTGGGGGAAAAGCTCTCAGTTTTTCCCCATTGAGAATGATATTCACTGTGGGTTTTTCATAGATGGCTTTTATGATATTGAGGTATATACACTCTATCCCTACACTATGAAGAGTTTTGATCAAGAAAGGATGCTGTACTTTGTCAAATGCTTTTTCTGCATCTATTGAGAGGATCATATGGTTCTTGTTCTTTCTTTTATTAATGTATTGTATCATATTGATTGATTTGTGGATGTTGAACCAACCTTGCAGCCCAGGAATAAATCCCACTTGGTCGTGGTGAATAATCCTTTTAATGTACTGGATCCTATTGGCTAGTATTTTGGTGAGAATTTTTGCATCCATGTTCATCAGGGATATTGGTCTGTAGTTCTCCTTTTTGATGGGGTCTTTGTCTGGTTTTGGGATCAAGGTAATGCTGGCCTCATGAGTTTGGAAGTTTTCCTTCCATTTCTATATTTTGGAACAGTTTCAGAAGAATAGGTATTAATTCTTGTTTAAATGTTTGGTAGAATTCCCCTGGGAAGCCATCTGGCCCTGGGCTCTTGTTTGTTGGGATATATTTGATTAGTGCTCAATTTCCTTAGTGGTTATGTGTCTGTTCAGGTTTTCTATTTCTTCCTGGTTCAGTTTTGGTAGTACATCTCTCGGAATGCATCCATTTCTTCCAGATTATCTAATTTACTGGCATATAGTTGCTCACTATATGTTCTTATAATTGTTTGTATTTCTTTAGTGTTGGTTGTGATCTCTCCTCTTTCATTCATTATTTTATTTATTTGGGTCCTTTCTCTTTTCTTTTTGATAAGTCTGGCCAGGTGTTTATCAATCTTATTAATTCTTTCAAAGAATCAGCTGCTAGTTTCGTTGATCTGTTCTACTGTTCTTTTGGTTTCTATTTCATTGATTTCTGCTCTGATCTTTATTATTTCTCTTCTCCTGCTGGGTTTAGGCTTTATTTGCTGTTCTTTCTCTAGCTCCTTTAGGTGTAGGGTTAGGTTGTGCATTTGAGACCTTTCTTGTTTCTTGAGAAAGACTTGTATTGCTATATACTTTCCTCTTAGGACCACCTTTGCTGCATCCCAAAGATTTTGAACAGTTGTGTTTTCATTTTCATTTGTTTCCATGAATTTTTTAAATTCTTCTTTAATTTCCTGGTTGACCCATTCATTCTTTAGTAGGATGCTCTTTAGCCTCCCTGTACTCGAGTTCTTTCCAATTTTCCTCCTGTGACTGAGTTCTAGTTTCTAAGCATTGTGGTCCGAAAATATGCAGGGAATGATCCCAATCTTTTGGTACTGGTTGAGACCTGATTTGTGACCCAGGATGTGATCTATTCTGGAGAATGTTCCATGGGCACTAGAGAAGAATGTGTATTCTGTTGCTTTGGGATGGAATGTTCTGAATGTATCTGTGAAGTCCATTTGGTCCAGTGTGTCATTTAAAGGCTTTATTTCCTTGATCTTTTGCCTAGATGATCTGTCCATTGCAGTGAGGGGGGTGTTAAAGTCACCTACTACTATTGTATTATTGTCGATGTGTTTCTTTGATTTTGTTATTAATTGGCTTATATAATTGGCTGCTCCTATGTTAGGGGCATAGATATTTACAATTGTTAGATCTCCTTGTTGGATAGACCCTTTAAGTATGATGTAGTGTCCTTCCTCATCTCTTATTATAGTCTTTGGTTTAAAATCTAATTTGTCTGATATAAGGATTGCCATCCCAGCTTTCTTTCAATGTCCATTAGCATGGTAAATGGTTTTCCACCCCTCACTTTAAATCTGGAGGTGCCTTTGGGTCTAAAATGAGTCTCTTGCAGACAGCATATTGATGGGTCTTGGTTTTTTATCCAATCTGATATCCTGTGTCTTTTGATTGGGGCAGTTAGCCCATTTACATTCAGGGTAACTATTGACAGATATGAATTTAATGCCATTGTATTGCCTGTAAGGTGACTGTTACTGTATATTGTCTGTGTTCCTTTCTGGTCTATGTTACTTTTAGGCTCTTTCTTTTCTTAGAGGACCACTTTCAATATTTCTCATAGGGCTGGTTTGGTGTTCTCAAATTCTTTTAGTTTTTGTTTGTCCTGGAAGCTTTTTATCTCTCCTTCTATTTTCAATGACAGCCTAGCTGGATACAGTATTCTTGGCTGCATATTTTTCTCGTTTAGTGCTCTGACTGTATCATGCCAGTCCTTTCTGGCCTGCCAGGTCTCTGTGGGTAAGTCTGCTGCCAATCTAATGTTTCTACTGTTGTAGGTTAAGACCTCTTGTCCCAAGCTGCTTTCAGGATTTTCTCTTTGTCTCTGAGACTTGTGAGTTTTACTATTAGATGTCAGGGTATTGACCTACTTTTATTGATTTTGAGGGGGGTTCTCTGTGCCTCCTGGATTTTGATGCCTGTTTCCCTCCCCAAATTAGGGAAGTTCTCTGCTATAATTTGCTCCAGTATACCTTCTGCCCCTCTCTCTCTTTCTTCTTCTTCTGGGATCCCAATTATTCTAATGTTGTTTCACTTTATGGTATCATTTATCTCTCCAATTCTCCCCTCGTGATCCAGTAGTTGTTTATCTCTCTTCTTCTAAGCTTCTTTATGCTCCATCATTTGGTCTTCTATATCACTAATTCTTTCTTCTGCCTCCTTTATCCTAGCAGTTAGAGCCTCCATTTTTGATTGCCCTCATTAATAGCCTTTTTGATTTTGACTTGGTTAGATTTTAGTTATTTTATTTCTCCAGAAAGGGATTCTCTAGTATTTTCTATGCTTTTTTCAAGCCCAGCTAGTATCTTTATAATCATCATTCTGAACTCTAGTTCTGACATCTTCCTAATGTCTGTATTGATTAGGTCCCTGGCAGTTGGTACTGCCTCTTGTTCTTTTTTTTGAGGTGAGTTTTTCCATCTTGTCATTTTGTCCAGAGGAGAATAGATGAATGAGAACAAAATGCTAAAAGAGTAACAACAACCACAGAAAAATATACACTAAACAAATCAGAAGAGACTTGAAACAGGGGGGAAAAGAAAGGAAAAAAAAAAAAGAAGAATATAATCAGGCTCGTGAATAGAACAGAGCCACACCTAGATTTTGGGTGTATTTCAGTCTGTTAGAAGAAATTGCCTCCCGGGCGCCTGGGTGGCTCAGTTGGTTAAGCGACTGCCTTCGGCTCAGGTCATGATCCCGGAGTCCCGGGATCGGGTCCCACATCGGGCTCCCTGCTCGGCGGGGAGTCTGCTTCTCCCTCTAACCCTACCCCCTCTTGCGCTCTCTCTCACTCTCTCTCTCTCTCAAATAAATAAATAAATAAATAAAAAGAAGAAATTGCCTCCCAAAATTTTAAAGAAAGAAAAACTTATATATATACAAAAATACAGGTGAATATGATGAAGGATGGAATATGACTGTAAAGATGAAAATTAAAAAAGATTTTAAAAAAGAAATTAATAAGTTGGTTGAAAAAAGAATGAAAAAAATTTTTTAAAAAAGAGAGAATGTGATCAGGTGGAAAACTAGGACAAAGTCATACACTAGATTTAGGATATATTTTGGTCTGTTAGAAGAAACTGTATCCCAAAATTTTAAAGAAAGAAAAACTTATATATATACAAAATACAATGAAGGGACAGAATAAGACTGTAAAAATGTGAAAATTAAAGATTTTGGTTGAAAAAAGAAAGAAGAAAAATTCAACTAAAAAAATAGAAAAAGAAAAAAAGAAAATTTAAAAAATTAACTTTGAAAGACTAAAGAATCATGGTAAAAAAGCCATGGATTCTATGTGCATTATTCCCCTAGCGCTGGAGTTCTGCCGTTCTCATTGATCGGTAAACTTGGTCTTGGCTGGCTGATCTCGCTGATCTTCTGGGGGAGGGGCCTGTTGCCGTGGTTCCCAAATGTCTTTGCTGGAGGCAAAATTGCCCCGCCCTTGCCGGACCGGGCTAAGTAATCTGCTCGGGTTTGCTCTCAGGAGCTTTTGTTCCCTGCAAGCTTTCCGTACAGCTTTGGAGGCTGAGAGTGAAAATGGCGGCCTCCCAATCTCTGCCCCGGATGAGCCGAGAACTTAGGGACCCGCTCCTCAGTGCGCCCCCAGAGAAAAGCAGTCACTCACTCCCATCTCCCCGGTCTCAGGCCACACTCCGTGCTCACCCGGCCTGTGACCGCGCGTTTCTATCTCTGGCACCTGACCCCGTGTGGATCTCCAAACCCAGCAGATCCCTGCGGTGCGCTCCCCTGCCACTCCTCCCGGGGGAGGAAGGGGAGTCTCCCCGGATCTGCCGCTTGTTGGGTCCCTGCTGGAGGAGCAGTGGCCCAACTGTGCCGCGGATCATGGTTTTTGGCAACCCCGAGCTGAGAGCCCGCGACTCGGCTCCGTCTCTGCAGCCAGCTTCCCTGCTGCGATATCTGGGAGCTCTGCCGCACTCAGGCACCCCCGGTCTTTCTGTGACCCCGAGGGTCCTGAGACCACACTGTCCCACTAGGGTTCCAGCCCCCACTTCGCCACTGTAGCGACGTCTCTCAGCGGAGCCAACTTCTAAAAGTTCGGATTTTGTGCTCCGCGGCTCTATCACTTGCCAGAAGCGGCTGACGGAGGCCCCCTCCCCGGCCGTCTATCCTCCCGAATATCGCTTCGGATTCACTTCTCTGCACGTCCTACCTTCCAGAAAGCGGTCGCTTTTCTGTTCAGAGAGTTGCTGCTATTCTTTTCTTCGATCTCCTGTTGAGTTCGTAGGTGTCCAGAATGGTTTGATCCCTATCTATAGCTGAATTCCTGGGACCAGACGAAATTTAGGTCTCCTACTCCTGGATTTCTGTTCTTATCCATTGATCTATGTGTCTCTTTTCATGCAAGTACCCTCTTATTTTGATTACTATTCCTTTTTAATATAGTTTGAAATCAGGGACAGTGATGCCTTGGTCTTTTGTGGTTCTATACAAATTTATATTATATTATATATGTGTTATAGTATATATTATATTTTATATTTCACTGACAGATGCCATTGGAATTCTGATGGAGATTGCATTGAACATAGATTGCTTTGGATAGTATGGACATTTTAACAATATTCATCCAATCCATGAACATTTGTGTTGTCTTCAATTTCTTTTATCAATGTCTTCTTTTCAGAGTACAGGTCTTTCATCTCCTTGGTTAAATTTATGCCTAGGTATTTTATTATTTTTGATGCAATTGTAAATGGAATTGTTGTTTTCTTAATTTCTCTTTCTGATAGTTCATTATTAGTGTATAGAAATGCAATAGATTTCTTCAGGGCATGTGGCTGGCTCAGTTGATAGAGCATGCAACTCTTGATCTCGGGGTTGTAAGTACAGGCCCCACATTGGGTATAGAGTTTACTTAAAGATTATCTTAAAAAAAAAAACACAGAAATGCAACAGATTTCTGTACATTAATTTTGTTTCCTGCAACTTTACTGAATTCATTTATCTGTTTTAACAGTTTTTTTTTAATAGGTAATATTATGTCATCTGCAAATAATGACAGTTTTACTTCTTCCTTCCCAATTTGGATGCCTTTTATTTCTTTTTCGTGCCTAATTACTCCAGCTAGGGATTCTAATATAATGTGAATAAAAGTGGCAAGAGTGGATATCCTTGTCTTGTTTCTCATCTTAAAGGTAAAGCTTTAAGTTTTCCACTGTTGAGTATCTCCATGTATGTTTTTATTTCTCTATTTAGGCTATAAGTTCCTGAAGAATGAGGAGTATCTTACACTTATAAGTCTCAAGGCACCCAGCAGCAGTGTCTACATGTATTAAACACTCAAGAAATATTTGGCTAGCGAGTCAACTTGGCACAGTGGAGAAAGTATGCAGGCTTATGGAATAAGGGAAAGATTAATTCAAATCCCAGCTCTGCCATTTACTCGTTAGGTAAACTCGAACAATACTTAATATCCTGAGCCTCAGTTTCCCTAGTTTTGAGATAAAATAGGATAGTGTATATAATCTACTGTTATTTATAGATGTGGATAACTATAAAATGTTTAAAAATGAGTGCATTTTAACATTAAGCAGAAAATTAAAATGCCAGCTTTGAAAACATCATGATTCCTTTTGCCTCCTACTCCCCTGAGTGTAAGAATAACCCCACTCAAATGTACATGCTGGAAGGCACCCCAGCAATGACCCTCTTCTGCAAACCATCTTTTCCCTTGAATAAACTTTCCCCAAAACAAATCTGATGAATAACTAAAATAGGTCAGAGCGTCTTCTGAATTCTGAGTATAATAATATTTCGGCCACAAGAGGGCAGTGTGACTGTGGCTACTGTATGAAGTAGCCATTAGCATTACACAGCAGGACACTCTGTGCCTCAGTAACTGTTTTCGTTTGAAGATTGATTTTATATACTTGAATTAATTTTATTCTTTAAAGCAAGAATAATTGAAAGCAGGATATTTCCACCACTTCCTTCTGGAACATCTTTTCTCAGGCTATAACTGGTTAAGTACAAACTTAACATCATTCTTCTCTGTTTAAAAGAGTGATTCATCTCTTTTCCTGGAGTCATTTCCTGTAGGGCCTTAAGAGGCCTTCTAGCTCCAAATTACTGTACATTCCCAGTTCTTGTTACGTTTCCTGCAGGCCATCAAGTTCATGGGTTTTATTATAGCCTTGCAAATTAGTAGAAAAAATTTACTAGCCCATAAACATTTTATCAGCCTCATCTTGTTCCTGGGGGCAGATTGGTAACAAAATAGCTGAAAGCACTATTAGGCGTAACCTACTCAGCTATGAAACTAATGATTGTTATGCAACCCGTTTCTAACTTTTTATTTCCTCCTTGCAAAGGCTGTCAACGTACAGTGGCTACGGGCCTGAATGTGACCAGGTAAACCTGTGACCCAGCCCTGTGCGATCTGTAGCATGCGTGGTGAAAGTGATACACACACATGGATTTCATTAGCAAATGGCAATCCCGCTCTCTTGAAAAGCCTCACTGGCCTCTGCTCAAGGGGATGACAGGCCAGAACATGCCCGTTCTCTCCTCCTCCTCCTTGTCCCTCTGCTCCCCCTACCCTGCAGCCAGACACCCAGAGGGAGAGTGGGCAGAACCTTGGCACACTATTTGACAAAGGTTTCTGATCTCTGGGCTGAGATGGATGTTTCCACACTCAGGAAGCTGACACCTAGGTGGTGTGGTGCAGTGGCCTAAGTCACTGTCTACTTTTATCCCTTTGCAAAGTCACACGTGTTTCTTTGTGGCTGCTATTCCCCATGTCAACTTAGACTTCATGTGGGCCGGCCTTAACATGGCTGAGGGTAAATATCCTTAGCCCTATATTTTGGGAATGCCTGCCCCTTTCTGTAAGAGTAGCTGTGGTTCTACATCCTTCTCTTCCATACTGGTTATGGCTCTGCCCACCCACACTGGCCCACCACCTAGCACAAGGTGGCAGATGAGCCACACAATAATTAATAATGCAAGCAGATGTACCACAAAAGAGAAACAGTTTCCTGTAGGCAAGAGGGCAGGTGAGGACAACCATGGAGAAGAGGCCAGTTCTTTTTCAACCATCAGGACTTCTTCCCTCTTAGGTCAAGGCTCTGAGTAAGTAAGTCAGTGGGAGTTGGACTGGCCTCATTATGGGGCACTGGCTCCTGATTTGAGCTCTGCCCCATAAACAAAGGGAGTTGGTAAGGAAAGTAGAGAGCTGGCAGCAATAAGAGAGAGTGGTTGAAAGTAGGCTCCCCAGTGGTTCCTAGTCCTGGGCTGCTGAGCAGAATGTGAGGATGCTGGTGACATGAATTTCAAGACAGACTTCAGGACCACTTCTTCCCAATGAATGTACTAAGAGAGGTTAAGAGATGTCCTGTGAAAATAGAGTTCCACAAGGTTTTCTTCATTACAGGATTTCTCAGTCTTTCATAGGCCAAAATTTATATCTCCCAAAGGGAGAGATTATTTTACCACAAAACCTGTTTTTGAAATAATGTCATACAAACCTAGTGTTTTAAGTTGCACACAAGGGAACTGTTTTTCTAATCATCTAATTTGGACCAGTTATTCTAAAGGAAAAAAAAAATGTGGGCAGCTACATGCAAAAGAATGAAACCGGACCACTTTCTTACACTATACACAAAAATTAACTCAAAATGAATTAGAGACCTAAATGTGAGACCTGAAACAATAAAAATCCTAGAAGAGAGCACAAGTAGTAATTTCTCTGACAGCAGCCATTTTTGTTGAAAAAAATCAGCATTTCCTAGATACGTCTTCTATGGCAAGGGAAATAAAAGCAAAAATAAACTGTTGGGACTGCAACAAAATAAAAGCTTCTGTACAGCAAAGGAAACAATCAACAAAATGAAAAGACAACTTACTGAATAGGGGAATATATTTGCAAATAACATATCTGATAAAGGGCTAGTATCCAAAATATGTAAAGGACTTATACAACTCAACACCAAAAAAGCAAATCATCCAATTAAAAATGGGCAGAAGGGTGGGGTGGGAGGGATGGGGTGACTGGGTGATGGACACTGGGGAGGGTATGTGTTCTGGTAAGCGCTGTGAATTGTGCAAGACTGTTGAATCTCAGATCTGTACCTCTGAAACAAATAATGCAATATATGTTAAGAAAGAAAAAAAGAAGAAGAAGAATGTAGCAGGAGGGGAAGAATGAAGGGGGGGAAATCGAAGGGGGAGAAGAACCATGAGAGACAATGGACTCTGAAAAACAAACTGAGGGTTCTAGAGGGGAGGGGGTTGGGAGGATGGGTTAGCCTGGTGATGGGTATTGAGGAGGGCACGTTCTGCATGGAGCACTGGGTGTTATGCACAAACAATGAATCATGGAACACTATATCTAAAACTAATGATGTAATGTATGGGGATTAACATAACAATAAAAAAAATTTTTTAAAAAAAATGGGCAGAAGACATGAACAGACATTTCTCCAAAGAAGACACACAGATGGCCATCAGACACATGAAAAGATCCTCAACATCACTCATCATCAGGGAAATACAAATCAAAACCATGATGAGCTATCACCTCACACGCATCAGAATGACTAAAATCAAAAACACAAGAAAAACAAGTGTTGGTGAGAATGTGGAGAAAAAGGAACCCTTGTGCACTATCAGTGGGAATGCAAACTGGTGCAGCCACTGTGGAAAATGGTAAGGAAGTTCCTCAAAAAATTAAAGATAGAATTACTATATGATCCAGTAATTCAACTACTGGGTATTTACCCAAAGAATATGAAAACACTAATTCAAAAAGATATATGCACCTCTATGTTTATTGCAGCATTATTTACAATAGCCAATTTACAGAAGCAGCCCAAGTATCCAATGATAGATGAATGGATAAAGAAGATGTGGTATATATATATATATATATATATATATATACACACACATATACATATATATATATATATAATGGAATATTATTCAGACATAAAAAAAGAATGAAATCTTGCCATTTGGAATGACATGCTCTAGAGGGTATAATGCTAAGTGAAATAAGTCAGAAAAAGGCAAATACCACATGTGGTTTCACTCATATGTGGAATTTAAGAAACAAAACAAACAAACAAAAAAGACAAGCAAAATAAACAGACTCTTTAATATAGAGAATAGACTGGTGGTTACCAGAAGGGAAGTGGGTGGCGGGATGGGGGAAATAGGTGATGGGGATTAAGAGCACACTTATCATGAGGAGCGTGAGTAATGTATAGGACTGTTGAATCACTATACAGTACCCCTGAAACTAATATAACACTATATGTTAATTATATTGGAATTAAAATTAAAATAAATTAATTTAATTTAATTTAAAAATGATAATGTGTTGTTCCTTATTAAATAAGAGCAAAAATGGTTTTTCCTGTGTGACCAAAAAATAAGATTGAGGACTACCTCCAGGGTGTCTTTAGGGGGTTGGAGGTGGCATTATCACGATATATTTACAAATACCCAGGGTCCTAGTGAAGGGTACAAAAATTGCTTTTCATGCAGCTACATCTTTATTTCAACAAGCTCTTAAAGTTTCTCAGATGTCACCTTGTAAGAATCCCCAAGTTCTAAAAACTGGTTCAGAGGTTGCCTGGCTCATGGTGTGATAAACTGATAAATGAAGAGGCTCAATGTTTTTTAGGCAGTCTCTGAATGCCTGATATCAGGAAAACCTAAAATAACACGTAACTTGGTGTTGTTGCCATTGTCTTAAATAATTGCCATGGTAACACATGAGATGAGAATGCAAGAAAACGTTTTGGCTGGGTCGTTTTGCAGGTTAGGGAGTGCTCCCTACCCATCTACAAGGCTTCCATGAGTCCTGCTAATCTTGCTCTGCTCTGCACCGTAAGGGCAATGATGAAGTTTGTTGTCCTTAGAGCATGTCTGAGGAAGTGGGGATTGCCAAGAATTATTGTCTGAATTCCAAATGGAGGAAACCAACCATCAGTGTTCAGAGCTCAAGAATAAATGACAGTAACTCAGTACATATTGAATTGGGTTCATGTGATCTAGCCACAAACCTATAGATACTTTGCACCTATAGAAACTTCCTCTAGAGTGTCTTGTATGAGTACCTGTGTCAAACTGGCCCAAAAGGTAACCTGCAGAGCTCTGACCTGGTATGAAACTCAGCCATCTATTCTGAGAAACCAAAGTCTGACTTCAAGATGAAAAAACAGAAACTCAAGAAAGGAAGGAAGGAAGAAGGGAGGGAGGGAGGCAGGGAGGGAGGGAGGAAGGAAGGAAGGAAGGAAGGAAAAAAAAGAGAGAGAAAGAAAGAAGGAAAAGAAAGAAAGAAAGAAGAAAGAAAGAAGAATCCTTAATCTCCAGAAACCTAGGGAGAGGGAGGAGGTGCATACCAATACTTGCGGCCACACGGAGAGAGGACTTAAATGGCCTGAGAAAAAATGTGTCATTCTAAGTGGAGAAGAAAACGGCTATTGTCTAACACTTAAATCAAAAATACTGTATAAACAGCTAACAGCTGTTTTTCAGCCTTTGCTTTTTAGAGCAAAAGCCAATAAAAGAAAAGACATACTCCTTCAAATGTGGTTTTTGTTCAGAGCCCAGATTTTCTACAATTAATTTCCAACCCAGAAGTAGGTCCTGCTTTGGATCGATCGTCTTGTTTTGAAGACTAGAGAAAACGACTAAGTTTAGTGCAGCACCACAGATCTGGATGGAGGCTGAGCCAAACGGACTTGCCATACCAAGGGGAAGGCATATACGTGTCAGAGGGAATCTTAGTATTAAAAACCAAAAACCAGTCCTCTCAAAACTCTCCTCAGTAAGTGCATATTGTAAGGAAGAAAAGTTAACTTTGCACACAGAAGTAGGAAACAAGGTGCATGTCTTTGAGGTATGTTGTTTGATTTCAGGACCCTGAACTACGAAATCATCAAGAAGAGTAAATGACATGGTTCATTCTTTTGTTGTCCATGTTTGAAAGCCACCTGATAAGACCAGGAGGACTCTAATGAGCACCCATCTTGTAAATAAGGAAATTACAGGGGACTTTTAAAAGGGATATTCATATGAAAAATTACTAGCTAAGTCTTATAATTATGAAACCAGAGGAATAAAATAACAGTGAGGCAAGGCCTGGTTTATAAACAGAGACTCAAAGATAAGGTCTTACTTATTCCCTCTTGGTGCCTCTGTTAATGCTGTTTACTCCGCCCCAAATACCAGCTTCAGTCCCTTAAAGGAAGTATTATACCTACTTTGGGTATCAGCTCTTCACTCATCTCTAACTTTTCTATTATAAAAATGTAATGTATATATACACACACACATACATGTATATGAAGAGTGACAGAGAGAGCTTTTAAATGTTCTCTTTCTCATATCTGTATTTTATCTTAAAATGTTGATGTGCAGTCTGTGTTTGCTTCTGCCTGTGTATATCTTGCCTCAGTGTCCATATGACCTGAATATTATGAACACACGATACCTATTCCCAGTATCATGGCAGAGCCGATCCTCTGAAGGCCCTCCTGCTACCATTCTCTTAGATCCTAAACACAATGTCATTTTTTTTTTTTTTAGATTTCATTTATTTATTTGACAGAGAGAGACACAGCAAGAGCAGGAACACAAGCAGGGGGAGTGGGAGAGGGAGAAGCAGGCCCCCCGCTGAGCAGGGAGCCTGATGCGGGGCTCGATCCCATGACCCTGGGATCACGACCTGAGCCGAAGGCAGACGCTTAACGACTGAGCCACCCAGGCGCCCAACACAATGTCATTTTTAATGTGGGCTTGCAGATAGCAAAGGAACCCTCCAGAGTCCAAAAAAATGAGCAGCGAGCTGAAAGCCAAGCTGAGGTGTTAAGGTCAGTACAGGACCAAATCAAACACTAAGTCCTGGGCCCACTGAAGGTGCAAAAGCCAAACTCAAGTCCTGCTTTAAACTCTGACCCTTGAAGGGGCTAAATCAGTTGTCTCGGTCCTGGAGGAAGCAAATGAAAACCTCTTTTGGGTAAATAACTCTGATTTGGGCCTTCTGCACTACCACAGATCAAGCAAAATGTGTTCAGAATCAAACATCACCAAACAGCAAGAAAGTAAGTCACAATAGATAGGAGAAAGCAGAAAGCACAAACAAATTCATACTTCCAAGACTTTGGTACTAGAATTATCAAATGCAAATTTTTAAATACTGTATATGAAATATGACCAGGCAGATTTGGAAAAGAGCTAAGTAAAACAGTTTTTAATAAAAAATATAATTGTTGAAATTAACAACTCAATGGCTGGAGTAAACAGTACCTAAGACAGTTGAAAAGAGAATCAGTGAACTAGTGTGTCTGAAGAAATTACCCAGAGTACAGCACATAGAGACAGGAATATATGAAAGAGGGGTGAAGACATGGAAGATGGAATGAAAAGTTCTAATATGCTGATCATAAGAGTCCCAGAAAAGACTAGGGAGAACAGGTGAAAGGCATTATTCAAAGAGATAATGAATGAGAAGTTCCAGCACTGATGAGTGATATGAATCCACAGATAGAGGAGCACAACAGAGACCATGCAGGATTAAGAACAAAAAATAAAATCTGCACTAAGATACATCATAGTAAAACTGCAGAATGCTAAACTCAAAAAGAAGATCTTAAAGGCAACAAGCAGAAAAAAAAGGCAGATCACCGACAAAGAAACAATTAGGTTGTCAGCATAGACCTATAAAGGTGTCAACAGAAACGGAAACCAGAAAACAGGTAGAATAATATCTTCAAAGTGATAAGAGAAAAGAACCTAGAATTGCATGTGCTGCAAAAGCTGCTTTTAAGAATGAGTGTGGAATGAATTATTTTTAGATAAACATGATATGTGAACAAAAAAATGAACAATATGAAGGGTGCTATGCTTAAGCCTCTTTCTGGGCATCATACCAGGAATGCTTTTTTGTGAAAAAAGAAAAAAAAATTTTAAGCAGGAGTTTAACATTTACTTAGCTGAGTGACAAAGAGGGTTTTTGGTGTTCCCTGACTCCCTGGGAATTCAGGAAACAATTGAGTTATTGGTGGTTTAAAATGTCAGAGAGCAGTAATCACAATGTGCTTCCCACTCTCAATTACTTCAAGCATTGTCTGATTTTGAGGCTTATTCTTGAGAACTAAAATGTTTTTCTAGTATATATTGTGCAGTTTCCACGTGCTCAGTATGACTAATGCATTAGTCACAAGTTACAATATAAGAGACTCAAGAAAAGACAGTTTTGGGCTCTGGAATGACTTTCTTCCCAATACTTAGCTCCCCCCCTCCCATCCAACCAATTATTGTCCCCTACCTCTGAGACCCACTCTATTCTGGGCAAGAGGTACCTCCAGAATACAACCTGTTGCCTCTTGAAGACTTTACTTCAGTAAAAAGTTCCATCATCTCTCTTGGGCAGACATTCTCCCTGTATTTCTCATTCCTTTCCCTATAATCTCTTATCTACCAGTGGGGAAATGTGTGAGCCCAGCTGTTAAGAGAAGAGAAAGGGGGAGACAAGAGAAAAACTTACCTGGGGTTGGCACAACTTCAACAAAGATATTTTAAGCTGTAGTTTTTGTAATATGGAAAAGCAGGAACCAACCCAAGTATCCACCAATTAGGAACCAGCTAAGCAAACTTAAGCATCTGGAGAAAAATGGAATATGATCTTGCCATGGCTGATGATAAATGCAAGCCTGTGTGGACTCTGGCTCCATGTGGATTATGGGATTGCATCCAGTTGCTTATGTAAACTAATGTCAAACTGATAAACATAGATCACAGACTCAATTATGCACCAGGGTTACAATTAGTCATGCAGATAGAGAGCTAAGAATTAAAAAAAGATACAGAGTTTTCTAACTTATTAGTAAATTTGTTACTTATTAGTAAATTTGTGATGAAAGTGTTTTTATGTTGTTTCCATTGCTTCCATGAATTTTTACATGTTTTTTCATAGAAGAGATACATCTTTGTTTAAAATGGCAGACTAAAAAAAAAATATGGTAAATATATTAGAGTCTAAACAGGAGACAGAAACCACACAGTAATTTCTACAAGGGAAGTTAACTATAAAGAATTATTAGGGGTGCCTGAGTGGCTCAGTTGTTAAGCATCTGCTTTCGGCTCAGGTCATGATCCCAGGGTCCTGGGATGGAGCCTCTCATCGGGCTCTCTGCTCGGCAGGAAGCCTGCTTCTCCCTCTCCCACTCCCCCGCTTGTGTTCCCTCTCTCACTGTGTCTCTCTCTGTCAAATAAATAAATAAAATCTTTTAAAAAAAAAAGAATTATTAACAGGGAATTGGAGTAACAAGAGATTGGCTAGTAAGAAGTAAAGACTGCTCTAAAGAAAACAGTAATCACAGACACAGGAAGAGCTATCGCCCTTATGGCTGAGACAGAACATTCAGGAAGAGGCCACCTCCTTCTAAGACTGAGATCTAGACCTCATTGGAGAGGGTACAGCCATGGCGCTCCAGAAGAGTTCATAAGGGGCAGCGTGGGTGGGACTTTCCAGAGCCTGCTGTCTGGAGTACTGAGGAAGCCATCCATTGAGTGAGATACCATGCCCCAGAAATCACGACAAAGCTCTCCAGTGGGATGCCAGGGGACCCATCCAGTGGGAGACAGGCCACCTTTGGCACTCCATTGTGAACCTCCTGTGGGGGCTCCGGCAGAAATCGTTCACAGGGCGGGGCCAGGGGAGCTGCCCCCAGGAAGGCCCCACAGCGGCCGGCCAGCTCGCAGGGCAGAAAGAGCCGTGCATGCCGCAGGAGCCTGTCAAGGCAAGCCCGCCGGAACCTGACAGAGAAGGCCCAGCCTCTCACAATGCCCCTCTAGGACCCTCTACGGACAGAACTGCACACCACACTAGCTGGCAAAGCAGAACCGCCAATAGGGGCCGGGTCCATTATTGCAGAGCAAGTAATGAAGGGTGAATCAGGATGTGAAAGGCAACAAATTGGCAACTTTCACAAGGAATTAAGCTGATGGCTCTGCCTATGTTCATTCCAGATCGGAAGGCCTGGATTTTCCTATCAGAGAGCCAAGCCCGTGCCGGGAGCCTGGCTGCTGATCAGACAGCTGAGTGAGCTGGTTCTTAGCCTCCCTGTGTGCAAGAGCTTCTATGAAAGCCCGCTGGCTTTCCTTATGAATCATTTCTAGTCTACCCGAGGCAGGCTGGACCAAATGGGTCTCCCAGTCCTGTTATTTAAAATGCATATCTAACAGTACAAATAGATCCTTTAGTTGTGTCAAGGAAAATCATGAATTGAGAATACTGTAAGAATGATTTAAGAATAATGAACAATGAATATGTTTAGTGGTTAAATAAATGCCACTCGTGGTTGTAAAATTTCTGCAACATACTCTGGGACAATGCAGTGAACAAGAGCCTCGGCTCGGAGCGACTTACTGATTGTGTCATCTGGGGCAAATTACATCACCTCTCTGTGCCTCGGTTTTCCCACCTGAAAGTGGGGATAATTACAGTACCTGCTTCAGAGGATTATTGGGAGGATTACATAAATTCATGTTAAAGCCCTGCAGACCAGGTAGCCCAGAGCCCCCAGGGAGCACTTTATCTGCCAGGTATAATTATTAATATTTGAGAACACAGGGGCGCCTGGGTGGCTCAGTTGGTTAAGCGACTGCCTTCGGCTCAGGTCATGATCCTGGAGTCCTGGGATCGGGTCCTGCATCGGGCTCCCTGCTCAGCGGGGAGTCTGCTTCTCCCTCTGACCCTCCCCCCTCTCATGCTCTCTCTCTCTCATTCTCTCTCTCAAATAAATAAATAAAATCTTTAAAAATATATATTTGAGAACTGATACCCCCAGACCTACGTATGCGAGGCCCCTCGCAAGTCCCCTACAATCTCTGCCGCTCTCCCTCTGGGGAACGTTGACCTTCCTCCCAAGTGCTGTTCCTCGGGGGCACACAGCACCGTGCAACCACGGAATCATGCCGTGCAGCCCGGCCGTTCCTCCGGTCACGTAGGACACTGGCTTGCTCTTCTGTCATCAATGCTGGACAAAGAGGCCGAAAGCCAAAACAAGTAAGCTGGCCCCCACAGCACTGATCCAAACGGCTTGGGGCCTGGCCGTACCAGTGGAAGAGCTTGAAAAGAAAAACAACCAAAAACAACACACAGGCTTGTCTTTGTCATGACTGACCCAGCTCGCAGCCAGGCATGGAAACAGAGCAGCTTTATGAGAAAATGCCTTTCTTTCCACGCAGTAATTGAATCCAGTTGTGGGTTGAGGTTGTACATTAGTGGGATTTAAGAAAGGTTTGCATCTTAGATACATCTCCTCTGGCTGAACAGTCTTTTCTTTCTATTAAATTCTCCTTAAGCAGGGTGTTAAAGCATCCACGGACGGTATGATGCTTTGGGATCCGGCTCTTGCACTCACCCTAGAGATACACGGGCAATCCCACAGACACTTCAAAAACTAAACTCGTGGGTGAAGTCCAAGACGGTCCGCTGGATCCTGAACTCCACTTTGTAGCAAATGGTGTTTGGGGCAGTTTTTGGGCAGCTGAATGTCCAGAACACGTTAGATGGACTTCAGCAGAATTCCTTTCCAGGGGGCTTTCCTTGTCTGATTACCATCCTGCTCCTGGAAAACCCCTACAGGGGAAGTGTGCTTGAAGCTAGGACAGGATGTTTCGGAGTCAGATTTGGTTGCATCTTGTCCCGTGGCTATCGCTGCCTGCTGACAGCATGCTTTGCTCTGTTAATGAAACGAAGCAGTCCCCGTTCTAGCAACTGCCACCCATGTGAGGACAGCGAGTCTTACACCACCCAGCTGGAGTCCTGCCCTGGAGCCCTTGGGGCACACATTCAGAGCTCTTAGCCAGAAGCTCCTCAGCAAAGCATGCTTTTTAAATTTTTTAATTATTTTGGTAGTCTCGCCATGATGAAATGCTCCATATGGGAAGTAGAGTGGGATATGAGTTAAGTTGGAAAGAGTACATTTCCTTTATAAACATATAAGCAAAAGAGGTTATTGGGCGTGAGACTCTGATGTGCAGAGCTTACACCATGTGGCAGTCTCTCCTGTTCCCAGACTGTGAGCTTCTGTCTTCCAGCTTCCCCTTGGGAAAGGCTTTCCACCCGGATAGGTCAAGGTGCAAACACCTGGGGGACACAGACTGCAGGGACCACCCACAGAGGTATGGGCGGGGCGTGCAGAAGCCACAGGGATGGACGATGCAGTGGCGTGGGGCTAGTGACAGTGGGCACAGTTACCGTCCCTTGCCCAAGGATTAAAGGCAACCCACCGTTACTAGATGCAGAGAGAAAAACCAGCAACACTGCCTACCAGGGCAACTCCACAGGAAGGAGCTGGGGCAGCAAGACCCCTCCAGCTCAGAGCTCTGCTCTCCTGCAGGGGATCTCCACCGGCAGAGCCCACCAGAAGCGGGGACCGGGGGGGGGGGGGGGGGGGGGGGGGGGGGGGGGGGGGGGGGGGGGGGGTTAGGGGGCCTGTAGATGGCGCCACACAGGTCAGCCTCTCAGGCATAAGCAGGGCAGCAGATGGATGTGGAAGAGCCAGGGGGAGACACCCAGCACACACACCATAGCCGAAGCTCCTAGAAGGCAGGGACTAGGTTTTACTCATCGTTATATTCAAATGCCCGGCACATAGTTGGTACGTGGTATATCTGTTTCTGAACAAATGTATGAAGGAGAGGATGAGAGCATACATACATCCATGAAAATGATCAGTGCCAGATGAAAAGTGAGTAGGAACAGGGGACAGTACTACCGAACCAGAAACTTCCACAGGAAAGAGAAGGGACTGTGGACCACCGAAGTGGAAACGGCTTCGTGGAGAAAGTAGGAAAGCTGGGTCTCAAAGGAAATGCCTGGTTAGATCAGGGGCGACACCATTCCAGGTGGAGGAAACAGGATGAGCAAGAACCCAGAGCCACGTGTTAAGGAAACAATAGCCCAGTGTAGCCCAAGTGGGAGGTTTGGGCAGAGACCAGGAGCTGTCATGGGGACCAAGTTACAGAGGGCAGAGGGTGGTGGCCGAGGAGCCTGCGACATGCTGTGCATGCCGTGGGCAGGCTCTAAGACCTGGACAGCGGAGCACGCAGTGGTCAGACCAGGGGGGACAAAGACCAGAGGTTCCAGATAGGGACACCTGAACAAACAGGAATGAGAAGGAAAGGAGAGAGATGCCCCAAGTGAGAGAAAAGAGGAGTTGGTGCCTTGCGGGGGGGGGGGGGGGGGCCCGGGGCCCGGGAGAGGGGGGGGGGGGGGGGGGGGGGGGGGGGGGGGTACACCGTGACCATGAGAGAGGCTGGGGAATGACAGCGCTGGTGGTGGAGGACCCTGTCGGAGCTGTGCTCTCCCCGAGGGCCACCCTACCCAGCAGTCATGTCTGTGGCCCCCCGTCACTGTCGCCACAAGAAAACTGAGGCAGCTGCCAGAGGACACTCCCCAGCTCTGCCACTGAGGTCCTCTCCTCAAACTTTGAAAGCTCCCAATGCAAAACTTCCAGGAGATGTGGGGAGCAGGCAAGCTCTGGCGGGGGGGTGGGCAGCATGTCAGCCCCACCCCACCTCCTTCAGGCCTCAAAATAGTACCCAAGCTCTGGCCTGGAGGGGGATCCTGGCCCACACCCATCTCCCCATCTCCGCTAGGATGACGCTTGGGTGGGAAGACAGAAATCTCTGTCCCTGGGGAGCCTGGCCCCCAGGAAGGCCCACTGGCACTGGAATTTGGAAGGATGGGCATGGTTGAAATCAGCAACTACTGTGCATCCGAGGTGTGAGGAGCAGGCCCATCTCCAGGCCTCCCCGGAGCTTTTCCCTTCGCCAGCTGCTGCCCCACTCGGGCACAGACTCCCCGTCACCTGGCCCGTGATGAGCACAAGGTGCAATCTCGCAGGGAAGGTCTCCCCTAGAGCCCTCTGGCACTCACGCGGCTCCACAGCCATGCCTTCAAAGACATAAAGTAAAAGAGAAAGCCCTCAGTGCTGAAATCTTTGTTGATTTTCTAAAATTGAGTGGGAAAGAGGAAAAAATGAAGGCAAAGGCAAATTGTCTGTGAGTGAAATCCTGCAATTTCTATTTGAAGCCAAAATTTCTAAATTAATAACAAGCACCTGCTTGTGCTGGCCCTGGGCTGGGCACAGGACACTAGATGCCCAGGATACAGCCCCAGGTCTGTTTCAGGACCTCAGCCTGTGACCAAATACCCCCACCTGCACCTGCGTTCGTTTCCGAGGCTGCTGGATAAATGCCCACAAACGTGGTGGCTTAAAACAATGGAAATGTATTCTCTCATAGTTCTGGAGGGCAGACGTCTGAAATCGAGGTGTTGGCAGGGCCCTGCTCCCTCCAGGGGCTTTGGGGAAGATTCCTTCCTTGCCCCTTCCAGCTTCTGGTGACACCAGGCATCCCTGGCTTGTGGCTGCATCCCTCCCATCTCTGTCTTTATCTTCATATGGCCTCCTCCTATTCTTTCTTTGTCTTCTCCTGTGTCTCTTGCAAAGGTACTTGGCATTGGATTTCCAGCCCACTGGAGACTCCAGATGATCTTATTGCAGGGTCCTTTAATTACATCTAGAAAGACCCTCTTTCCAAATAAGGTCACATTCCCAGTTCCAGGGGTTAAGATGTGGACATATCTTTTTGGGTGCCACCATTCAACCCACTCTACACCCCCCACCTTCATTCTCCCCCTGCCTTTGGATCCTATACTCAATCCAGAAACATGGTCAAGTTGCCTCATCAAAAGAAAAATAAATTCTTTCTATCCTGTTACCCTTTCAAGCTGTGCCATCCTTCCTTTTGTTCCTACACTCAGCTACCAATCTCTCTAAAAAGTAATCTGTATTTGTTACCTCCATTTCTGAGTTACCACTTAATTTTTTCCCGCTTACTTTTTAAATCAGTTTATTTCAAGCATAGAGAGAAGTATAGAGAATAGTATGACTTTTTTTTTTACTTTTATTTGCATCTATTTTATACAGAATTTACTCCCGGGCCCTAAGATTTTTGTTACTTCGTTTTCTTCTGGGATATCTTTTTCTTCTCTGCAACCTCCTCTTCTGGTTTAGGAACGGTCTGCTCTTGTTCAGTCAGGATCAGCTCCGTGTGGCAGGGAGAGCTCACATACAAGTTAATCCGACCACGAGCCCTCTTAAGTTCTATGCCTCATCTTGGGGGCTTTGTTGGATGTACTTGATGACCAGGGAATCTACATCTAGCCCCTTAAGTTCAGCATTACTCTCTGTGTGTTTAAGCATGT
This sequence comes from Phoca vitulina, assembly GCF_004348235.1. NCBI lineage: Eukaryota > Metazoa > Chordata > Mammalia > Carnivora > Phocidae > Phoca > Phoca vitulina. Next base: position 50,123,963 of record NW_022589712.1, on the reverse strand, counting down.
GCAGTAAAAATTCAGTGCTCTATTTGGGCCACCGACCCTTTGTCCAACCCCAGTGTTTGGCCCAGGCACACCTACCAACTCCACCATTGTCTCGACAAAATGGCGCATACACCTTCTGCAAAGTGATGTCCTTCAGAGACTCAGTGGCTTTTCAGATCTGCATACCCTTGATGGCCTGGGCAGTTTCACGTGTGTTCTTAAAGTGAACACGAAGATTTGAACATCTTGATGTGCATGATTTTGTAGGGTTTTCTGGGTCAAGTGAATAGAGAGCCATTTTCAGAGATCACCTCAGGCCACTTACGGAAAGAGAAGATTTTTTTCAATGTTTACGTTTTTCTCCCACTTACTTTTTTTGTGGTAAAAGGTGACATAAAGTTTGCCATTTTAATAATTTTTAAATGTACAATTCAGGGGCGTCTGGGTGGCTCAGTTGGTTAAGCATCTGCCTTTGGCTCAGGTCATGCTCCCAGGGCCCTGGGATCGAGTCCTGAATTGGGCTCCTTGCTCAGCGGGGAGCCTGCTTCTCCCTCTCCCTTCTGCCCCAGCCCCACCCCACTTGTGCTCTGTCTCTCTCTCTTTCTCTGTCAAATAAAGAAATAAAATCTTTAAAAAAATAAATATGCAATTCAGTGGCAATAATTATAATCACTTACTTTTTTTTTTTAAGATTTTATTTATTCGTTTGACCGAGAGAGACACAGCAAGAGAGGGAACACAAGCAGGAGGAGTGGGAGAGGGAGAAGCAGGCTTCCCGCCGAGCAGGGAGCCCGACACGGGGTTCGATCCCAGGACCCTGGGATCATGACCTGAGCCGAAGGCAGACGCTTAACGACTGAGCCACCCAGGTGCCCCAACCACTTACTTTTCAATGTTTTGTAATTTGGTTTCAACCCTCGCCAGTGTCCTATAAGCATTCTCAAAGGTCAGCAGCTCCCATCTTCAACTTTCTCTGCCCCTTTACCAAATTGGATATTGCTAACCACAGCCTTCTTAAAACTCTTCCCTCAGCTTTCAGGACCCCTGTTCTTTTCTGGTTGGACTATTTCTCTAACCCCTTCCTCCCATTCCCTAAATCAGTATTCTTCAAGGACCTGCCCAGTTCCCCTTAGTTTTGATTGCTCCCTTGGGAACCCCTCATATTCTCATCCAGTGTTACGGCTCCAACCAACCCCTCAGCGTAGGTGACATGAGCTAAAAGCTTAGCTAATAGTTTAATGGGGCACCTGGGTAGTTCAGTCGGTTAAGCTTCTAACTCTTGATTTAGGCTCAGATCATGATCTCGGGGCATGAGATGAGCCCCATGTCAGGCTCCGTGCTCAGCAGGGAGTCTCCTTCTCTCCCCCTCGCCCCAACACTCTCTCTCTTTTCAAATAAATAAATAAATCTTAAAAAAAAATTAAAAACTTAGCTAATAGTTTAAGCCTCTGAGTTGTAGGGGCACACATCCAGTTGCCTTCTAAGCAACCGCACTTACATATCCCATCGACACCCCAAACTTAGTATATCCAAAAGGGGTCTCACGGTCTCTTCTTTTAAACTTGTGCTTTGTAGAGAGCAAAATGGAGTCTCTCATGTCAAGCAGGAGCCCGGGTCAAGCAGGGACCTGTGTTAAGCAATGACACAAGCAGTTAAGGTACTGCAGCTAAGAGATATCGCCAGGACCAACGTCAGCTGACGCCCCAGAACTGATAACGAGCAGAACCAGAGGAGTCTGCAGAGACCCAAAACTGATTCAATCCCTTTAAAAAGGGGAGGATTTAGGCAGCAAATGGTCAGACTCTTCAGACCTGACCCCTCTATGTCTGACCACTTAAAAAAGGCAACTGCCCCGAAGGCTCTGTCTGATGGGTCTCGCAACAGAACCGAGAGCCTTCCCTGCTTGAACATCAGAAGCAGGAAGTGCTGAGAACTGACCCGGACCAGACCTGAGGCCTTATCTCAGCTGTGCACCCAGACTGACTTCGAGTTTGGTTTGTTCACTTCCTGCACCCTTCTGATCTTGTTTGCTGTGTGGCGTGTCTTCTGTCCTGCTCTGGGTGGTGTAAGAAGCCAAATTTAATCCCATGGCGAATTGTCGTTGAGTTTGGAATCCTGAACCTGCTTTAGAATTGTTATTTAACTTTGCTTTATGACTGAATAAAGCTGACATCATGGAAAGACACAACTCGTGTGTGTGCCTTCAGAGCGTGCTCATGACACCCTTCCTCCGTGTGCTCCCCACCTCTGTACATGGCACTACCGTCTTCCCTGTGCGCAAATCTTGGCACCGTCTTCGCTTTCCATATCCAAATGCAAACTCTGATCCTGTCACTTCTGTCTCTACAGTAGCTCTCCCCCGCCCCCATGCCATCTTTTCCAACCTGACACTCTCCAGATGCTAATGCCTGCCTTCCTGCTTCCACCCAGCAGACTCTAGTGGACCTCTCCCGGACCTCCCTGTCTCCACTCTCTCTATATTCCATTCTGTTTCACATATTAATAAATTCTTCTCCCTGAAACACAGTTCTGATCCACCTCACCAAAAGCCCTTGGTAGTTCCCACTGCTTTGAAAATAAAGCCTAAACTCCTCAGCTGAACCTTCAGTGCCCTCCCTGAAAACTGGCCCTGACCTCCTTCTGACCACCACATCTCTGCTCCAGCCACACAGATGAACAGTCTGTCCTCTGGACACATCCCACATTTCCTTCCTTACCTTACCCCCATTCAAAATATGGGTTTCATGGTCTTCTAAAAGGCCTCTTTTCTTTCTGTTAAAATATGAGTAACAAAATAAGTGATACTGACTAAAGAGAAGAACTGCCAAATTCCGCCAAGTAGGATCACCCGCCTCTTGTTTCCTGTACCGAACAGAAAACACATCCCAGATTATTCTTATCAGACAGGGTTACAAACAGAGCTTTGTTTGCTCGTGGAATTCACCAGCTTGGAGTGGAACCATCACCTTTTGAGGACTCAAACATTTTCTTGGCGACTCACCTGTTGGGAAAAGCATCAACTTTCCTGCTCCGAATTTCTGTAACAGAAAGGGGACTCTGGGAGCAGATAAGATGGTAACAGAAACTATCACTGCAAACCTGAAATCTTGTGACTGAGAGTTTCGGAAAGCCAAATAACATTAGAGATGTGATGCAAAAATTAAAAGAAAACCAACCCAGAGAAATAAGAGGAGGTACAAAGAGAAAAGGCTGTAATGTGCTCCCCTGGGTGCTCCCTTCTTGTGCATTTCAGTTCCCAAGCCCTTGGTCTGACCAAGAGATGGCATCAGAATGCTTCTACGAAGCCCACGTACACCTCACCAGTCCGGGCACACCAAAAGGAAAGAGTTATTTTGGAAAACCTAGGTGTGGCATCCTTTAATCCATATTAAAAGACCCAAGTCGTACATCTTTTTGGTCTATACAATATCTGAAATTTTAGATTCTTCTTTTAAATCCCTTGTCCATGTGGTGCTATTTCTGTCCCTGTGGCCTTTGAGATGTTCAAAAGCAACTGAAGCTTTGGCTTCTGAAGCTGCAAAAGCACTCTGAGCACAAAAATCCCTCTGACGCTCAACCAAACACAAGTTTAGGGAATGGGGTATTTTCTTAGTGGAGAAGGATACTCTGGCGTATACAACGTGGGCTTGAATCCTGTAGTGGGAGCTACTAGTTGTGTTGCTCTGGGGAAATTATTCACCCTCCCTCGGCCTCACTTTCCTCATCCCTGAAATGAGATGATTAAGTTACTCTGCAGAGTCCTAGTAGGATTAAAAATAACATGTCCAGAGTGTAGGGCAGGACCTGGCACTGAAAAAGTTCTCCTTAATGGTGAAATTATTTTTAACACTGTGAATTTGGTTGGAAACGAAGACTAGATTATCCTTCATTTAGAATCCTCTTTTGTTTAGAAGACACATGAGGGTTTTTTCTTTGAAGAAAAGGAAAAAAAAGAAAAAAAACCCTGTAATATTAAATAAACTAAGGTATGTCCTTCAGATTTGTGTCCATTTAATATGATTTATTTAATTTAATCACACCTCCAGTATGACCCTGGCACTTACTACACTCAAAAGCAAAATCTTCCCATAATCTATTTTGTCATAGTTCTTCTGCTCCATACCAGGAGCTTTCCATATTTTCCTGAGATAGAGATTTCCAGGATATTATTCCCAGAACAGAGCCCGATTTTCGGGTGAAGATCCAACTCTTCCCGGCCCTTTTAGCACCTGTGGGCTGGACGAGGCTTCAGCCCCCAGCTCCAGGGCGTGGGAAGTGGCCCAGAGGTAGCCAATCAAAACATTGTATTCTCCGGCCAGTCATTGGTTCAGAGATGAGCATGTGACCCAAACCAATCCGGTGAGAGAGTCCCTAGGGAATTGTGGGAACCGCACTCGTTCTTCCCTGCCGTAGGTAGGCAAATCCGAGAGGGTGTGAAGCGGAGGCCGCGGCCGCTGTGTTATCGCGACACTGCAGTTAGGAAGTAGCACAGAGGCAGGCGGAGCAATGGAGAGAAGGTTCAAAGCCCCGCGACAGAATGGGATTTGAGTGTGGGGGGAATAATCCAGAGTTGAAATGGCAGAAGGGGCAAAGGACGAAGAAATTAAAGGATGAAAGAGAAGAGGTAAGAGGAAAACTAGAAAAAGAAGCAGATGGAGCAGGTAAACAGAAGGAAGAAAAGGACAAGAGCGGTTTCTCCAGCATTCTCTGAGGTCCAGCCCTTTCTGTTCCTCCACCTTTTCTTCTCTTCACTTACCTGTATGTTCTCATTTATTCAACTAAGAATGTATATTACTTGCAGAGGAAAAAGAGAAAATAACCAAGAGTCGAGGCTTCAACTGGGGCTCAGCTGCTAGTCACCTGGTGGGAAGGGCTCTTCCCAGGAGAGCCAGATACCCACCCTATCCTCAAGCAGAGGCATTACCTTTGCCTCTCCAGTAGGACTAACCTGGACTGAAGCTGCCAGAGCCTAGGGATGGTCCCGAAGCGGGGCTTGGCCTCAGAAACCACCCCTCTGCTGAAAAGGGACACATGGCATATGAGGTCTTTCCTTGCTGGACCAGGTCTCTCTCCTGTTTTCCTTCCAGGCAAACAGGCCATGCACTAAACAGCCAGCTGCAGAGAAAAGGCACCAGTCCAAGGGCCAGGCATGCTGGGAGTTCCCCAGGAGCAGGGTAGAGAGGGTGGATGGTCTCATGGCCCCTTTCTGGCCTCATTAGCATCTCACTCACTGCTGGGAACCAGAGCACTAAGATGAAAAGTCTTCACAAAGGTATTGTGCCTTTGTGGGGAAGACAGTTTTTGGTTTTTTTGTTTGTTTTGTTTTGTTTTGTTTTTTTCAATACATTAAAGCTTTTTATTTTTCTTAAACACTCTTCCCAAATGTACTATACTAAGTCTACCTTCTCCATTGGGTAGTAGATCTTTCAATGGCATCTTTGGCAGATCCACAATTTTCCAGTTGTTTTCAGATGTTAAACCTCAGTAGAATTTAAAACATCCATTCCAAACTCAGTTCTATTCTCACGTTCTCACCTCCCTCATCCTGTGCAACCTAGACCCTGATTGATTGAAGGTCGAATTCTAGGCCACTTCCTACCCCTACTTTCTCCTTCCAGGTCAAGTTCCTCTAGTGTGTTGGGCTAAGAGTTAGAGCAGGGAGAGGGCAAGCATCTTATACAAACAGACCACTGCTATAGCCTAGCAGTGGTGGCTGCTTCGCTGGCAGACCTAGACTGACTGTTGATGCCCTCTGGGAGGTAGACACCCAAACACTTGCTTCTTGGGGGATACATGTGAGTTCTTCAGAGGGACTTGCAGGGCAGGGATATGGTAAATCCAGGTTCAACCGTTCCATGCTCTTCAGCTCTCATCACTGAATGTATACCTACAGACTCTTTGAGCTCAAGCTCCCTGGGGAGTAGGAGAGAACTATCTTGGGATGGGAATGGAACAAATCCAACTACTTTCTAAGTAACATGCACATGAGCCACAGAGAACTCATTCCCTAGCCTTGACAAACTGGGTGCATTCCAGCTTCTCCTTGCAACCCTTTTTTTGTGCCTTCTCTTCTTTCTCCAAGACTCTTCTCTGCTCCTAATGATGTACTGGTGAATCAGCAAATCCTTTTCTTACTCAATTGTCCAACTGGAGAACTACTTTCTACCCCAATCTTTATTAATGATTTTCTCTGAACCCCCTTAGTGGAGAGAAAATACATCTATCTCCATTCTCATCCCCACAAGAAGGAGAGGAATTGCCTCTCCTCATACCCACTATACTCCAATGACTCTTAGATTGACTTCTCTCTTTCCTCATCTTGTTACAGAGAAGATGGTGGTTGGTGGTAACAGGGCCACATCTGTCTCCTCTTAGGAATCTTTGGTTCTCTGGCTCTTATGAATGTTGGCTTGAGTATTGAGTAATTTTCTTTTCTCACTCTTGGGTCCTGGTACCCAGGTCAACAGGAAGAGTCCCACCTAAGAGCTTGTTACATGTTTAAATGAAGTTCCATTTCCAGAGTTCTCCATCCCTTCGTGTAGAGGAAGAATTTTATCCTGTTTCTTTTTCCTTCTGCCTGAAGGACTTTCTTTAACATTTCTTCGAATACAGGTTTGCTGGGGATCAATTCTTTCAGGTTTTGTGTGTCTAAAAATCTTCCTTTTGCATTCATTTTTTTGAGAGATATTTTTGCTGGGTATAGAATTCTAGGTTGACAATTTTTTCTTTCAGACCCTCAAAGATTATTGTTCCTTTGTCTTGCAACTTGCTTTACTTCTAACAAGAACTCTGCTTTCATCCTTACCTGTGTTCCTCTGTTCATAACATAACTTTTTTTTTCTCTGACTACTTTTAAGATTCTCTCTTTTTCACCAGTTTTGAGCAATTTGATTATCCTGTGCCTTGGTAGAATGTTCTTCATGTTTCTCTTGCTTGATTTTCACTCTATTGAGTGCTGGATATTCTTTTATTTTTAAGATATTATTGGGTGTTGTTCTGGGACACCATTAAGTTACTTGGAAATAGTTTGGTCCTTTCAAGACTTGCTGTTAAGCCTTGTCAGGAAGGACCAGGGCAGCCTTTAGTCTTAGGCTGATTAGGCCCATTCCTGAGACAATACCCTTCTGAGTACTCTACTCAATGCCCCATGAATTACAAAGTATTCAACTCTGGCTGGTGAGGATAGGAACTATTCCCTGTCCTAGGTGGGCTCTAGGGATTATTCCTTCTAATCCTTGTGCTTCTTTCCCTGGTCTCATGGAGTTCCCTCACATACCATGTGCTGATCAGCACTCAGCTGAAGACTTGAAGAGGATGCTCTATAGAACTCCACAGTGTCCTCTGGGTACAGTTCCCTCCTGTGCAGTATTCTGTTCTGTGAATTCTGGCTTCACTGGTCTCCCTGGGATCCCAGCTCCATCTCCTCTATTCAGGGATACTGCTGGGCCCCACCCATATTCCCTTTCCCTGCACTATAGCCTGGAAATTCTCTGAAGGTAGTCAGCTGGGGACGATCACAAGATTCACTTCCTTTGTTTCCACTTTTCCAGGAATCAGTGTTGTGCACTGCCGGTGGTCCAATGTCTGAAAATCATTGGTTCAATTATTTTTCTGGTATTTCACTCATCAGAACGCTAGTTTGAGTGTGCATTTCCTGGAATTCCCAGAATCTGAATGTTAGCCCTTAGATGGGCTTTAGAAATCAGCTACCTCCATACCTCCCATTCACCAGTGAAGAAACTGAGGTGGGGAAAGGGCCTGTCTGAGTTTGTGGCAGGCCCTGAACTGCGCCAGTTCCCTGACTTCAGATGAAAGTTGTTAGGAAAGAAATGAGTTCCCAGGAGAGAAGAAGGAGCTTGAGGAACTTCAAATCAAGAGTCCTGTGTGTCAAAGAGTAAGAGTCAGTTGCTCTCACTGTCCTCCTCATTTCAACATTTGCCATGTTTAGTGCCTTCACTGATGTTGACCCCTTACCTCAATTTCTGCATTAATGAAGAGGCTTTTATTCCTTCCCTCCATCCTCTACCATGTCAGTCTTCTAGAAGGATATTGTGGAATCTCAGAACCAGGAAGAGGCAGATAGTAGAACTGGAATTTGAGCTCATACCCCAGAGACTTCCCAAGATCCTCTGAGCAAATGCATCATTGTATAGACAAGGAAACTGGGACCAGACAGGTTCACTGGTGCACCCAAGCAAGGCAAAGATCTTGGTTTTGCGCTTGGATGCCCATGTCTGAGAGACAGTGTGTTTTAAGTGTTAAACAGGCAGCTCTTAATGATGCTGTATTTTCAATATATGTTCAGCTCACTTTGTTTCCCTGCAAGAACCACTTCACACCCAACTGGGTTTCTGTGTCAGAAACTTTTCCAAGTCTTTTCGTCCATGTTTTCAGTGCACTTATAACAGTCTGTTTTATTTGTTTATCCATGCAGTGGGGTGAAAATTCCTGACAGAAACCTGGGGTCACTGTGAAAGGAAGCTTTGGAGAGGAGGATGAATGCCAGAGAAGAGAAGGAGGAGGAAGGAAGGAAGCAATGAAAGCAATAAGCCCATTTCTCAGGTCACTTCAAAAGCCTCCAATCCGAGATACTGAGCAGATAAGTATCTATTTTTCTTTGCTTTAGGAACTGCCCCTCCCCGTTTGCTTTAATACAATACTAAGCACACACTTCTCAGCACGTAAAAAGCCAGGGACCGTCCAGGTTTTGATGCAGGGGGCAAACTTTGCTTTGCCTTGTTGACTAGTCAGCACAATGGGGCCTTTCAGTGCAAAAGCACATGGTTCCGGGCAACGTGACCTAAGAGCTGGCAAAGGCTCTGGGCAGCACAAAGGAACGGAACTTGTCTTTGTGCTGTGAGTGCTGTGTTAGTGTTTGGAGTTACTTGTGATTGCCCCGTGGTTCAGGGCTCGGGCAATGGTCTGCGCCACTCAGTTGCACTTCCTGATCCCTTTTCCTGCACCTCTGTGGCCTACCCCCCCACCCCCACCCCCGCCAGCAGGCCAGGCTCCCGGAGGAGGAGGCGGGGCCGGGGCGAAGTGCACCCGCGGAAGCACACCTGTGTGCATATGAATCAGTTTTGTAGCAGTCAGAAAACACCCCTCTGTACACACTGGTCATTCTTTTCATTTTTTTGGTGAACGTGTAAATTTTCAGAGAGCGTTAAATTAAGCAAAGTCTGCAAGTGGAGAATTTTCACATGGATAAAAGTGGGGAAATAAAAGTGGGTCATCAGGAAGAGCCTCGTGGCAAAATACATCTTATATCCAACTGAAGGAAGAACTATTTCGAACACTGTCTTTAAGGCAATTTAATGGGTGCTACTTAATACCCCCACATGGCCCCTACAGCATGAGGTGGGGTCTCGGGGGACTTTTTATCTCAATCCACAGGGCGAAGAGGAGGGAGCAGGGGGCAGCTGGGCTGGAGTGGCATTCTGTCCATTGACTGATCTTCACCTCTTCCTTAGGGCAGCAAAATACTAACCTGGCCTTCTTAAAACAGCAACAACAAAACCTGAGGAGGTCCTGATGTGTTTTCCAAACATCAGTTCGGCATGTTCAGCATAGTTTTGGGGATTAACTTGAAAAGGTACTCAGCATATGGCATTTACTGAACATCTACTACGTGTACTCTGGCCCTGCTGCCATCCTCTGTTATCGCAGTTTCAGGGAGGACCGATCACCAAGAAAATCTAGAAAGCCATGAGACTATTAATGACAAGATAAAGGATGTTTATCGGACGCTATAGTACTTTGTACTAGGCTCTTCCATGCAGTATCTCATTTAATGTTCAAAACAATACCATGAGGAGGGGATCAGCCTCTCTTGTCTTACAGAGGAGGAAACAGGTTCAGAGAGTTGAAGTGGCCCAAGATCACAGAACGAGAGCCTGGACTCGCAGCCAGCGAGTGGACCCACAGACCACACACTTACCCAGCAGCTACTGTGGGAGCCGGGGAACAAGGAGCTGGAGGCGGAAAAAAGGAAGAGGCAGGAAGGTGGGGTTGTAGTGCAAGTGGGGCTCAGACGACATCCGCTGGGAATCTCCCAGAGCTGACATGGAGAATTCCTCTCCACTGCACCAGACGGAGAGACCGGTGAGAGAGAGAAGGAAAAATAAATAAATAAAAAACAAGAAAACCCAAAAAACCACCCCTGCTCCAAATGAGGAGCCAGCAGCGGAGTGTTGATGGCAAAGTATCTGGAGACACTGCGGTTTATGCTCTTTGTCGTCCGTCTCTGGCTCCCCTAGCTACCGTGGGGTAACTGCAGCGAGCGCTCAGCACGCTTACTTGCTTCTTGCTCCAGGCACCAGGACTGCTAAACAGAAACGCATGCTGATTTCTGCTCCCTTAAGCAAGGGAAACATCATCAGGGTCCGACTGGTGGAAAAGGACCGAAAGCAGACGGAAAGATGCTTAAATTTCAAGGTTACGCAAGAACAAAGAAGAAAGAACAGGTTGCAAATTATTTTGTGAAATATTAAGCTACTAACAAAACCCTGACACTAACACAGACAGCAGAGGAAGTAAAATGGGGCGGGGGGGGGGGGGGGGGGAGTCGTAACTGAGGCTGCTTTGGCACAGCATCTTGCTGCTGCCACATTCTTCTGGAGTGTCTGAAAATCTCAGTCTTTAAAATACATAGGCATTATTTTTTGAGCCGTGTGTGTCTATAGCCCCAGGGCTGAAAAACAAACAACTCTGTTGCCATGAGCTCATGTTGGAGTCGGTGTAAATTGTTTCCCTCCTATGTATGATGTTTCTAATTAGGACTCTTATGGAGGACGAGCTTTGTGGGCTGATGAATTGGCTCTTTGTGCTAATTGCAAACAGAGGGCTCTGTGCCGGCCTGTACTGGGCTGACCTGCTTCTTAGATGCATCACTAGGTGGGGTGACCCCTCCAACCCCGCTCCCTGATGGCCCGCATCAGGGGGAACACTGAGGGGACGTGCTCTCTCTGGGTCATCACGCTGACCATTGAACACAAGACTGCGTGAAGAGAGGATGACCCCGGCTTCTAGTTGGCCCTTTCACTCTGATAAAACACCTTTCATTCACAGAAGTCCGGGGCGAGGCCGTTTTTCTGAGAGGGGACGGTTGACCTAAAAGGAGGAGGGTGAACAGTATACACTGGCTCCTCCCTCCATGTCAAGAATTTTGGGAAGATCCCACTTTGACGTTTGTGAAATGCAAGGGGAGAAGACCTCCGCTTCCCTGAACCGCTGAGGCCTCGGAGGAGGATGTAATCCGGAGGGTTTGAGTCTCCCTGGCTCCGACTCTACGGTTCCCCACTTCCCTGTGTCGCTCAGAAACACTTAAGAAATCAATCCTCAACCACCTGAGTAGCTAAGCGCAGGTAATTGCCTTCTACGGGTAAAAACCTCGGTCATCCTTTTAAGAACCGTCTTATTCATTACTACCTCCCGGGTCTGGCTGAGGTAAGCAAGGCCTAGAAACACAGAGCCGGCTTGGCTTAGAGGTCTCTGCATTCTTGGTCACAGAGGACCACGGAAAGGTCCCTTGTTGATCGAGTAAAACGTTTCCATTGTGGGACTAGAGGCTCCAGAGTCCACAAGAGGGGCCAGAATTTTAAGGTGGGTGGAAGCTGGCACAGAAAAGACTCCCCCAGGGATCCTGGTAAGCTCGGCCGGGCTGATGGCAGTGGTCTTGGGCACGCTTCCCGCTGCCTCAGGCCAGATGTATCAGTGCCTCGTCCAGGCCTGCAGTCAGAATAGCCCAGCCCCCAAAGCCAAAGCCACAGGGAAAGGAGCTCAAACTGTGGCCGGACAGCCTGACAGCTGCCAGAAAAAAGCCCCATCCTTGCCACCCCAAGGCAAACCCTAGACAACAGGCAGATCCTCCTGCCTTTGGGCCCATTGGCAGCTCCCTGGGCCCGGGAACAGAGTAGAGCAGTGAGTCCCCGGAGCCAGCACGACATGGGGTTCTGGAGAGTCTAGCCGCAACCCGGGCCGAGGGGGTAGAACCAGGCTGCTGGTCTGAACCCCAGGCTGCTGGTCATTCATGCCTAATGCCTGCTGGTCCATCTGGAGACCCTACCCGTGCCTGAGTTTTTTACCTGGCTTAAAAGGAGAAAAACCAGTATAGCATAGTGTATTTTTAATGAAGCTCAGTTTGTTAAGTTTTGGAGAACTACCATTCGTTCTGGGACGATATCCTTTCTACTTTTTGTAGAAAAAAAAGGGGGGGCTTATTATTTCAGAAACAGATAGGATAATGTAATAGATGATAACATTTTTTGGCTTCGTTTTTTAATATTCCTGTTTATCAAAATAAACTATGGCAATACTATGTTAGTCTTCCCTTCTGTTTGTGAGTGTGTTTTTGTTGGTGTGTGTAGTAGCTTAAAGATGGTCACAAATTCTTTGGCACTTCTCCCATTGAGAGGGGCATCTAATTTGTCTCCCTTGAATCTGGGCTGGCCTTATTGACTTACTTGGCTGATAAAACATAGTGGACATACCAGGCAAGATCTTCTGCAACTAGATCATAGGAAGCCTTGCAGCTTCCTCCTAGGCCTTCTGGAACCCTTACTCTTGGAACCCAATGGCCATGCTATTAGAATGCCCCAGAAGCCGTGAGGAGAAGCCTATATAGAAGGGAAGCAAGGCCCCTGGCCAGTACTGGATGAGCTCCTCACTGATAGCCACCTCCAACTTGCCAGACATTGAGTGAGCTCTTTTGGAAGAGGATTCTTGAGCTCCAATGAGCTACCACAACTGATAACCACATGGGCCAGAGATGAATTCCACCAATGCTGCCCAAATGGCAGATTTGTGAGGACAATAAATGATTTTTGTTGCTTTCAACCACTAAGTTTGGGAGTGATTTGGTACACAGAAATAGATATCCAAAACAGCTTGTTTGTCTAAACAGTTTGTGAAATTCAAAAGTCAGAGAACTGTGGGTTCATGTTGTTTGTTAAACATCTGTATTAGGCTGAATAATGCCCCCCTTCCCCAAAGATGTCCATGACCTCATCTCCAGCATCTGTGAATACGTTCTATTACATGGCAAAAGGGAATTAAGATTACAGATAGAATTAAGATTGCCAATCCGCTGACCTTAAAATGGGGAGACTTTTCTGGATTATTTGGATGGACCCAATTAATCAGAAGGGTCCTTTGTGTGGAAGAGGGAGGCAGAAGAGGAGGTCAGAATGATGCAGGATGAGAACTTGACCTGCTGCTGCTGGCTTTGAAGATGGAGGAAGGAATGTGGATGGCCCCTCGAAGCTGGAAGAGGCAAGAAAAGAAATTCTCCCATAAAATATCCAGAAAGGAAGGCAGACCTGCCAAACCTTTGATTTTAGCCCAGTGACGACCCATGTCAGATTTCTGACCTCCAGATTGTAAGAACATACATCTGTGTTGTCGTAAGGCACTAAATTTGTTGTAATTTGTTACAAAACCATAGAGAATGAATACAGTGCTTAGCTTGTCTACTATGTGCTGTTGACCTTTTAGAGTCAGAATAGATGGTTAAATCTGCTTGAAGATCTTGTACAGCCCCTATTTTAAAGATGGGAATATAGAAGCCTAAAGACTCTAAAGTCAAACAGCTAATGTGTAATATAGCCAGGACTGGAACTCAGGTGCCCTCTAATTTAAACTCCTTGAGGAAAGGAAATTTGGGGGATGATGGGGAGTCCTCTTTGGTTCATCATTCTATCCCCAGTGTCTAGAACAGTGAGTGCTGGCACATGGCAGGTATTTGTTGAAAGAAAGGGTAAAAATTAATGCCTACATGTTCTGCTGTCATCACTTCCTCCAGTAAAGTCACCAAAGGACAAAATCCATAGTTTCGTCAAAGACAAAAAAAATCTCCATCACATCTTATATTTTACATCCGATTATGTGGCTTTTAACAATGTTCTGTCTTGGGGCGCCTGGGTGGCTCAGTCTTTAAGCATCTGCCTTCGGCTCAGGTCACGATCCCAAGGTCCTGGGATCAAGCCCCACATCGGGCTCCTTGTCAGCAGGGAGCCTGCTTCTCCCTCTCCCCCTCCCCCTGCTTGTGTTCCTGTTCTTGCTATCTCTGTCAAATAAATAAAATCTTAAAAAAAAAAGTTCTGTCTTCAATCTCACCATTTGCTTAATGTCAATTATAAGTTATGTATATTTTATATAGATACATGGCACAAAATTTTAAAAATAGGAAAGAGTACAAGGAAAAATAAATCTCATTTTCATCCCACTCTCTACATGTCACCACAGTTACCACTTTATTGTGCATTCTCCCCAAGATACTGAGCCATATCTTTGAGACTTGAGGCTGAACAGTTTTAAGTATGTCTATTGTAGTCATTGGATTTTTACCTTCTCGGCACCTCTGTTGTCATTTGTCGCTTTGGCTCTGAAAGAGTCTGAGCTACTCCCTGTAACTAGACAAGACTCACCCAACAAGGCTCCCCCTGCCCGAGGTGGAAGTCAGGGGTCTTCCCTGGTGCCGGGGCTCACACAGACCTCTGGGAATAGGGTTTATGGTGGTTATTTAGCTCCAAGGCTGGTTAGTTGAGGCCCAGGTGAATCTGACACTGTGTCCCACGTCCCACGGCTGGTGGATGACATGAAGATCTCAGTCGTGCTTTCCCGACACACTCTACGGAGGTTGATGTATATACAGTGTTCTGCTTTAACCACTGGGCACTGATTTAGTTCAAGAGGCGAACTGGCTCCTTTGGCTCCTTTTCAAGAACCACCTGGTCCAAGGAGTAGCCGGTGGGATGCTAAGTGAAAAGGTGGGGGCAAGGAACTGTCATGCCTGTCAGCCTTCCCCAGACATTCCACCCCAGCCCAGGTGAGAGTCCTCATTATACCCTCTTCACGCTACACACACCGCCCCTTGCAGCTCCGCCTCTCCTTATTTACATTTACAATTCTACTACAAAAAAAAAGTTTGTAACAAGTACAACTGATTACAGTGTAATTATTTGATTAAAGTCTAAAGACACTTCACGTAGACTGGAAGCTTCCTGAAGGCAAGGACAGTGCTTCTTTGCCTCGTGATTGTATCTCCATCACCTAAGGCAGTTCGTGGCAAGTGGGTACACAATACAAAGGTGTTGGGGGGGGCGGGCCTGGGTGGCTCAGTGGTTAAGGGTCTGCCTTCCGCGCAGGTCATGATCCTGGAGTCCTGGGATCAGGCCCCGCATCGGGCTCCCTGCTCAGCGGGAAGCCTGCTTCTCCCTCTCCCACTCCCCCTGCTCGTGTTCCTTCTCTCGCTGTCTCTCTCTTTATCAAATAAATTAAAAAAAAAAAAATCTTAAAAAAAAAAGGTGTTGAGTGAATAAATAAATGAGCCAAGAGCCAACCTTTGTGCCAAATGCCAGGCATTCACAAGTGCCTGGTATGTACTTATTCTTTCAATTCTTCCAACAACCTTCCGAAAACAGGCTGTATTATTATCCCCCTTTACATAGAGGGAAACTAAGGCAGAAAGTGCTTGAGTAATTTGCACAGTGAATGGCAGCCTGGCCCAGAGCCTACCTGCTTAAGCACCACATATGTTGCCTTTCAATAAAATTTGGGGCAGGTGCCCAACGACAGAGGCTCAGATGCCCAGTAAAGCAATAAGCTTGCAGAGCCCAAGGAAGCAGAAGCGTGCGCAAGACCAGGGACACGGGAAGGAGAGGAGAGCCACAGCCCAGTCGATGGCCTGTCCACAGCGACTCTGGGCCGTGCGTCACAGGCGGGAATAGGAAGGCTTGACCTTCAAGCCTGAGGGGTTTCTGCTCAAATTCCTCCTGTGCGTCCTGGCCGCGGCCAGATGCCAGCAGAGCAGATTCTGCGGTGAAGCGGAGCGGAGGCGGTGTTTAGGGTTTGCGGGAGAGGACGGAGAGACGGGTCGGCCGCCTCAAGGGAGTCAAGGCGTCACTGGCAGTCAGCCTCAGGGGAAACTGTTGCCACACACACCCTGCCCTCAGTGGGCCTCTGCAGCCTGTCCTCCTCTGCCTGTCCCCGGCCGCTCTAGGAGCCCTGCACACTTGCCCCCAGCCCCAGGCCCCTCATGCCTCTGACTCCTCCTGCACATGGGCTGTTCTCACTCTCAGTTTCGGTCTCGCAGCCTCTTGCCCATCAGCCACCCTCCAGCCCCCGCCGCGCTGGTCGGAAGCTGCTGGGCCAGCAGCCGAGGCCCTCCGATTACCGCTCCTCCCAGCAAATCAGACCCAGCACCTCCTCACTTTCAGCGAGGGATGTACTGTGCGTGTGGTGCTTCTCGGCGTGGTGTTAGGTGCGCGCTCGGAACGAGAGCGGCCACTTCGGTCGTTTGCGAGAAGTCAGCCATGTCGCCGCATAGAATTCCTGGGTATCTGTTATTTAGCCCAGAGCCCGAGGACCCAAAGCTGTTCTTTGACAAGAATACAGAGACCGTTTTTAGGTCTGGTGGAGAGATGGCTTCCAAGTGTGGACCCGATCCTGTAGGAAGCCCCCTTGGGGGACCTGGAAGTCGCCGCGGTTGGTTCTCTGAATGGGCTCCGTGTCAGTTAGAATACCGGCGCACGGCTGTCCTCTTCTACAGCTATTAGCACTCTGGACACACGAGGAAATGCTTTTTTGTTAAAGGAGGGTGGGTTATTGTCAAACAGGTGGGGAGGCATTTGGGGCCCAGGTAGAGAGGGACCCCACACGTCGCAGGCCCGGGCGCGCCCAAGACGGCACCGTGCTCATCGGGGCATCGGCACCAGCTCCGAGATCGGCCTCAACTGTCTCAACAGTCTCTGAATGAGCCCGCTCTGCTCCGGGGACGCCTGCGTGGCTCAGTCGGTGAAGCGTCTGCCTTCGGCTCAGGTCATGATCCCAGAGTCCTGGGATGGAGCCCCGCATCGGGCTCCCTGCTCAGCGGGGAGCCTGATTCTCTCACTGGCTCTCTCTCTTTCTCAAATAAATAAATAAAAATCTTTTTAAAAAATAAAATAAAATAGGGCACCTGGGTGGCTCAGTTGGTTAAGCGACTGCCTTCGGCTCAGGTCATGATCCTGGAGTCCCGGGATCGAGTCCCACATCAGGCTCCCTGCTCAGCAGGGAGTCTGCTCCTCCCTCTGATCCTCCTCCCTCTCATGCTCTCTGTCTCTCATTCTCTCTCTCTTGCAAATAAATAAAATCTTAAAAAAATAAAATAAAATAATAATAAAAAAATTAATGAACCTGCTCTGGTCCAAAGTGAGGAGCGAGAATTTGTGGCACCGGCACTGCAAGCCAGAGATTCAGGGAAGATAGGAGACTGGTAAGGAGAGGAACTCTTCTATTTATCAACCGTCATTTCCGTCTCCAAACTGCAAACCAAAACGTAAAGTAAGATATGAAATAAAATAAAATTTAAAATCCCTCCCAGTGCTTTCAGAGGTAGATCAGTCCGGGCCTCTCCCCAGCAGACACTACACAAATGCTCAATAACCTCCTTCGGTTTTGGTGCAAGAGCAACTGTCTATTTATAATAACGTTCAAGGTCCCTGCTAAGAACAGGGGATGAATTAATAGGAATTTCTCTTCTCTGCAAGTGTCGTGCTATTTTTTAAAAACTGCCATTTTGATGATTCACATTTCCCTCAAAGAGGAGATAAGCACCTTGATTCATACCCATGTGAAAACGCCCCCATCATGCATGGAAAGTGGTTCATCTGAAGGGCTGGAGGTCTGAGAAGCCCCTGGTTTTCGCTGAGGACTCTGCCTGACCCCTGCTGGTTTTCGGGAAAGAGGAGGGGGCATCCGGTCACATTTACTGGTTCCTATTTCTTCGTTCCATGCTTTCATTTTAGCTTTTACTTTGTAGAAAGTGAGAAGTGTTTTGTCTTTGTGAATCTTTCACCCCAAATAGTATTTCTTCTACTCTCTATTTACTCCAGAAAATACTGCAAGAAAATTCTTTGTATGTCTTTTAAATAATAATATTCAAATTCTTGTTGAGGAAGTAAGCCATATTCATTATTGGAAATTTAGAGGAAAACAAACTGCCCATAATCCCAGGATCCAGAGATAGTCATGATTCATAATTTGGATGACCGAAATAAACCTGTCTAGGTCCTGATGTGTTACCTTTTTATTCATATTGCTGGATGTGATTTGCTAATTTTTGTTAAGCATTTTTGCTTGTGTGTTCATGAGGAATTTGGGTCTGTAGTGTGTGTGTGTGTGTGTGTGTGTGTGTGTGTGTGTGATATTTTGTCTGGTTTTGGTGTCAGGGAAATGCTTCCCTAATAAATTGAGTTGGAATGTGTTTCCTCCTCTTCTGTATTCTGGAAGATGTTGTATAGAATTGGTATTATTCCTTAAATGTTAGTAGAATTTGCCAGTGAAAATATTTAGACCTAGAGTTTATTTTATTGAAAGTTTTAAACTATATATTCAATTTCTTTACCTGTTATAAATTTATACAGAATTTCTCTTTCTTCTTGAGTCAGTTTTGGTAATTTGTGTCTTTTCATGATATTCCTATAAAATCCTTTCATTTTATCAGGGGCACCTGGCTGACTCAGTCAGTAGGGTATGTGATCCTTGATCTCAGGGTTGTGAGTTCAAACCCCATGTGGAGCGGTTACTTAAAATAAATAAACTTAAGATAAAATAACAATTAAATATAAAAATAAAATCTTTAAAATAAAAGAAGTACTTCATCTTACCAGATTGGTAGTGATATCCCCTCTTTCATTGCTGATTTTGATAATTTGTGTCTTACCTCTTTTTTTTAATTGTTCACTCTAATTAAAGGTTTATTTTTTTTAAATCTTTTCAAAGTACATAGTTTTGGTTTAATTGGATTGATTTTCTGTGTTACTTTTCTTTTTTTATTTTATTGATTCCTTCATCTTTATTTTTTCCTTTCTTCTGCTTACTTAAGGTTTCATTTGTTCTTCTTTTATAATTTCTTAAGATGAACGTTGAGGTAATTGGCTTGTAATGTTTCTTCTTTTTTAAAGATTTATTTTATTTATTTTAGAGAGAGAGTGCATGCAAGTGAGCATGGTGGGGAGGGGCAAAGGGACAGGGAGAGAGAATCTCAAGCAGACTCAGCGCTGAGTGAGAGCCCAACTCAGGGCTCAATCCCACGACCCTGAGATTACAACCCGAGCTAAAACCAAGAGTTGGATGCTTAACCCAACTGCACCACCCAGGTGCCCTAATATTTCTTCTTTTTTAGTAGAAGTATTTAGTGTTATGACTTCCTCCCAACCACTGCTTTAGCTGCAGGTCATAAATTTTAATATGTTGTGTTTTGTTTATTTTAAATTCATTATGTTTTGAAATTTCCCTTTTTAAAAAAATTTATTTATTTATCTTATTGAGAGAGAGATCGGGGAGGGGCAGAAGGAGAGGGAGAGAATCTCAAGCAGACTCCACCCTGAGCATGGAGCCCGAGTGGGGCTTGATTTCACAACTCGGAGATCACGACCTGAGCCAAAATCAAGAGTCAGACACTTAACTGACAAAGCCACCCAGGTGCCCCTCCTGGTTTTTGTTTTTTGTTTTTTAAGTAGGTTCTACGCTCAGCATGGAGCCCAACTCAGGCCTTGAACTCATGACCCCGAGATTGAGACCTGAGCTGAAATCAAGAGTTGGATGTTTAACAGACTGAGCCACCCAGGCCCCCCTGAGATTTCCTTCTTGATTTCTTCTTTTGTGTGTGGGTTATTTAGAAGTACATTATTGAACATGCAAATACTTGGAGAGTTCCCAAGTTTCTTACTGTTGATGATCTTTAACTCCATTGTGGTCAGAGAACATCTTTTGAATAATTTCAGTCATGTTAAATTTACTTAGCTTTGTTGTAGGACCTAGTATATGATCTATCCTGGAGAATACTTCATGTGCAGTCTAAAAGGACATATATTCTGGGGCACCTGGCTGGCTCAGTCAGTAGAGCATGTGACTCTTGATTTTAGGGTTATAAGTTCAAGGCCCATTTGGGTATAAAGATTACTTAAAAATAAATCTTTAAGAGGGCGCCTGGGTGGCTCAGTCGTTAAGCGTCTGCCTTCGGCTCAGGTCATGAGCCCAGGGTCCTGGGATCCAGTCCCGCATCGGGCTCCTTGCTCAGCGTGAAGCCTGCTTCTCCCTCTCCCTCTGCTGCTCCCCCTGTTTGTGCTCTCTCTACCCCCCTTCTGCGTCAAATAAATAAAATCTTTAAAAAAAATAAAAATAAATAAATCTTTAAGAAATATAAAAGGATGTGTATTCTGCTGTTGTTAGAGTTTTTAAGACTCATTCTACCCTTATTTCCTGTCCAGTTATTCTGTCAGTTATCAAAAGGTGGGTATTGGAATCTCTAACAATTCTCTTTTTATTTATTCTGGATCTCTTTTTATTCTGCTTGGAGTTTGTTGAGCTTCTGGGTCTGTAGATTATTGCTTTCACCAAATTTGAGAATTTTTCAGCCATTATGTCATGAAATTTTTCTGCCACTTTCTCTTTTAGCCTTCTGGGACACCAATTACATGTATGTTGTTATGCCTGCTGCTATCTCACCAGTCTCTGAGGCTCTGTTTACTTTTCTCTAGTATTTTTACTCGCTGTCCCTCAGATTGAATAATTTCTCATGAACTGTATTCAAGTTCACTGATTTTTTTCTTCTGTGACCTCTTCTAGTAGATTTTTAAATTTCTGTTTTTATATATTTCAACTCAAAATTCCCATTAGGTTCTTTTTTATAATGTCTACTTCTCTGTTGTGATTTTCTACTTGTCAAGTCATTATCACTGAACTGTTCCTTAATTCTTAAGTACAGTTTTCTCTAGTTCTTTAAACATATTTATAACAGCTATTTTGAAATTTTTTTCTGCTAAATCTAGCTTCTGGGCCTACTCAGAGTTTCTGTTGTTTTGTTTTGAGTATGCGTCACATTTTTTTAGGGTATGAATCAGATTTCTTGTTTCTTTTCATGTCTCATCATTTTTCTTGAAAATTTGACATTTTAGAAAATATTCTATAGCAACTCTGGACTCTAATTTCTTTTTCTGAGGTGGTTATGTTGTTTTTATTAACTTGTCTGGACTTAATCTGTGGAATCTGTGTCTCCTGCAGTGTGTGGCCATGAATGTTTCTGCTCAGTTTTTTGTTTTTAATTCTTATGTTTAATTTTTAGCCTAGCTCCCAAAGCATTGTCCCTGTGTCTGCATAGTTTCGTGGTCAGCTGATGACTGGGCAGAGGTTATGCTCAAATACCTTAAGCCTATAAGATCCATCCTCTGTTGATGGATCTGTGTGTGGGTTGAGGAATGCATTCAAAGGTCAGTCAGTTTTCAAGTCTGCCTGACTTGTACTTTCTTCCAGGCTTTCTTGGCTCTTCCCTGTACATATGCAGTGTCTTAGTCAACTAGGGATGCATGGAGAGCTTACATAGCTTTATTTCTAGGATTTCCCCATTGAATGTCTGACTGGTCAGCCACTCACTCCAACCAGGACTGCAATCTCAGGCTAGTAGCACTGCGAGGTTTCCTTTTTAAATCCTACTGAGTTTGCTGCTTTTACTGACAACACTGCTGGGTGTGGGTTTTCACCTTTCATTCCAAATCAAAACTACCCCCCTCTGACAGTGAGGCTGCTGGTTTTCACAGCCAGTATGGTGCTGGTAAAATTACCAGGCTAGATGTGCTGGGGGCACAGGGAAGGGAGCCCATGAAGGCCACAGACTCTCATCATTTTAACATAAAAGGTTAGCAGCTTCTCACGACTAAATGCTTCTCAATTTGTTCTTTCCCTTTGTTTGATTTCCCAAACCCTGAAATTGTTTTTGCCATTTTGCTCAGTTTTATATTTTATTTTTTAGGGTGAAAATTTGTCAGCCTTTTCACTCTGCCATAGCCAGAAGTCCCACCCAATATATATTTTCAAAATACAATCACACTGCACATTCTGTTTTCTATACTGAAACGACTATCTATTCTAGATTTTTAGTTTCGTTTGTGCATTTGATAAGTTGTCTTCTTTTGGTTGCTTTTCTGAATTCCCAAATTGAATTTTGAGGATCTTTACCTCCTTTGACCTAAGATCACTTTGAAAAACTCAAAGAAATTGTAAATGACCACGTAGTCAGGAGACTTCTAACCAGGACCCCTTAAACCTTAGGAGTAGGCGAAGTAGTGACAGGGACAGGGAGGGGCAATTAATAAGATAATTTCAATATTTGAGAAACACCACATGAACATTGTACAATTACCAGAGACAAGGCAAAGCTTACCACAACGTCTCATTTCTAAGTTCTGGGCTGGAATTACTTCACCTCAATATACGGATTCTGGTAATCTTGTGTTGATCAGAGGTTTTTGCTGGTAGTTATAAATAGTGTCAGTTAACAAAAGTGGGAGAGTAAGCCAATTATTACCTAATAAAGCAGTTTATTTTAAACATGGGTGTGGGTCCAAGGGAACAAAGTAACAAAGGGACCTTACAGATAAAATAGATAGAAACCTCTGATGTGGCCCCCACCTCCCTGGTACAGATGAGGAAACATGAAGCCAGTCCAGCAGGCCACATGGCAGGTTAATATCAGGACCCAAACCTATATCTATGGGCAACTCAACTTCCCCTTCCAGCCTATAAACATATTATAGCGCAGAGTCCACAGTCACTATCAATTAAGTCCAACAATTTAAATAATATAAAATATAGACCAATGTTGTCTAACAGAACTTTCTGCAATGAAGGAAATATTCATATTTGTATTGTCCAAACGGTAGCCACTAGCCGCATATGGCTATTGAGTACTTGAAATATGGCTAGTGAAACTGAGGAACTGAACCGAATTCTTTATTTAATTTATAGTGACTAACGTTTTGGAGAATGAAGATGTAAACCTTTGAGTCATTCATAAAATTAAATTCCTCCTCTAAGCTATTCAAAGCTTAAGGCAGTTAAGTAAAAAAGGTACTTTGCTTTTACATAAGCCATTCATTTTGAAGTTCTCTGCCAACTATGTTTGAAACCTTACAAATTACTAAATTAAGAGTATTGCTAATACTGACCCTTGTGAGAACTTTGAAAGTATTCACGCCATCATCTCCTGCCCTTTCTATATCATCCATCAGGTTGTCTGTAGAGCCTCGAAGCACTAGGGTCGAAATGGCACCATCTTCCTTTTCTGCCAAGAAATTTAAATATATTAATACAAGCAAATGGACACCCCACACTTACATAAACATACTTGACCATTTCTACATACCATGCTTAAAAACCTCCACCTGTGTATCACCAACTTCTGAGAGGTAAACACTGTCACAATGTGCCATTTCTTCAAGAACAGGAGGAGTCTAAAAGAAAGTGACTGTTATAATAAAAGTAATTAAAAAAAAAAAAGCTTAAGGCAGTTATTTTCAAAGTTTTTTAAGATTTTATTTATTTATTCATGAGAGACAGAGACAAAGAGAGAAAGAGAGAGAGGCAGGTTCCCCGCAGAGCAGGGAGCCTGATGTGGGACTCGATCCCAGGACCCTGGGATCACGACCTGAGCCGAAGGCAGATGCTTAACCAACTGAGCCACCCAGGCGCCCTATTTTTTTTTTTTTAAGATTTATTTATTTGCAAGAGAGAAAGAGCATGAGAAGGGGGAGGGCCAGAGAGAGAGGGAGACAAGCAGACTTCTGTGTGAGCAGGGAGCTCAATTCGGGGCTCGATCTCAGGACCCTGAGATCATGACGTGAGCCAAAGTCAAACCCTGAACCAACTGAGCCACCCAGGCACCCTTCAAACTTTAACTCACAGCATCCATTCTTTAAAAAAAGAAAATATTGTTCCCAAACTAATAATACATACCAGCAGGGCTAACGTGAGGGTGGTCATGGAACCAAACTGCTCCCTCCTCTGCTTTCCACCTTTATTGAGGCTCACCTGCCAGGCCCACCTGGGCCCTTGAGCACCTCCTCAGAAGCCCTAAGACCGCACTGAGCGTAGTGTGACGATCACCAACAAAAAGTGCAGAGAGAACAGCCGCAGGTAATTCCCCCAACAATATCTACTGAGCAGCAGCTGGGTCTAGATACTCTAGGAATGACACAGGAAACATAGCCCCTGCAATGAAGAGACAGGAGAAGACAATAATGCTTATCAATAATATCTTAGCCAGATGCTATCTATGCCTTATCTCATTTTATCATCATGTTAGCTCTGTGATGTGTTATGATCTTTATTCCCAGTTTAGCACACTAACTAGGCTCTGGAGAGAAACAGCTCCACCCAAGACCACACACACAACTGGTCAGGAGGAGCTGAGAGCCAGGTCTGCCAGACCCAAAGCTGTGTTGTGCCCCCATCAGGACTCACCAACCAGATGGGGGGAAGGGCTTGTCTGTACCTGGGGGCTCAAGTACACTCCCTTGGGAACTGGAATGAGAAAAAGAATATTATTCTGAGGGTTAAACTGTCATTGGATCAAAGAGGACAGAGTCACAAGTAGCTCCCAGAAGCTTCTGCTGTCACCAGATGGAGATAGGGGTAGGTCAGCCATAAAGGAACAGGAAAAGAGAGGCTGAGGCTGATAAAGACAAAGCAGACAGAATCACACAGCAGACAGAATCTCACATCGGGCTCCCTGCTCAGCGGGAAGCCTGCTTCTCCCTCTCCCACTCCCCTGCTTGTGTTCCCTCTCTCGCTGTGTCTCTCTCTGTCAAATAAATAAATAAAATCTTTTAAAAAAACAAAGAATCTCACTGAGCCCTTAAACTGTGGGGTCTTCACTAGATCCAGGTAATTAGTATCCAAATTAAATTAAATTATTAGACATCCAGTTGGTGTCTACAGAGAATTGAAGAATTCTTGGTGTAGAAAACCCCCACGTTTGGTGTCGCAAGTGTTTTGAGTACAAATGGATCATATTAATCAGTATCTTGAGCTTACAACCAGAGGGTCTTCTCATCTTCCAGCTTCCCAGATTCTGTGTCCAGGCTCCCTGTGCCCTTTCTCATGGGTCTTCTACAAGAAGGATGTGCCAGCAAAGGACACTCTCTTTGGTGATACTTGTACTCCAGTTCTTCCAGAAGGCCATGACCTCTGAGCCAAGCCACCCAGCCCTAGTTCATATTTCTTTCTTCCCCTACAGCCCTCTATGCTTAGCTGTTCCAAGCCCAGAGGAGGGTGGGAACTGATAAGCAAGTCCATAACCTGAGAAGTTTCTGTCATTGGACAGGGATTTCTCATGGTTTTCCATAAAATTATGACCACAGGAAGTGAATGTGCTGATTGAACATTGAGATGCGAGATTCAGAATTGAGTGACTAGCAGAGATCGTGGACTCTGCTTGGGCCCAGAAATTATATTAAGCAAAGACTTCAAAACAGCTATTATAAATATGTTCAAAGGATTAATGGAAACTATGGTGACAAAGACTGAAATATATACAGAGTCTCGATAGAGAAGTAGAAACTACTAAAAAGAACCAAAGGGACATTCATTTATGGCATGATGGAGTGAGGAGGTCAACATTTCCTCTCACAGAAAATATAAATCTGGACAAAACTGTCAAAACATATATAACATTTACTTCTTGAAACTGAGGAGCCCTTTGCTCAAACAGAAGTATAGATGGGAGCTCATCTGGTAAATGGAACAAATGAATACATCTGCTGGCGAAGCAGACCACCCTCCACCCCCAGCTGAACTTGCTGCGTCCTATGGTTCATCCACAGCACCCCCTTCAGAACTCTGGCAGTGGACTAGTAAACCGACATTTTGGAGCTCACCTCCCATTCTTAGGGCCTTTAAAGCTGAGGGTCAGGTTCTGGATTGTCTAGTAGTAATCCCAATCCCCACTGGCCTTGGTTTAGCTCAGTGGATGTCATTAGAACCAGTTCCCCCAGAGGTCTTTTTAGAAATTTGTGGGGACTTTGGGGGTAATCTAATGATTGGAGGGTACTGCTGGCCTGCAGTGGGTGAGGGCCAGAGCTGCTGAGCACACTAAAATGTGCAGGACTGTGCCCCACAATGAAGAATTGTCCTGCATCCATTGCAACTTTTGAATGTCCTCTCAGTCATTCATTAGGTGAATTTTTTTTTTTAAGAGAGAGTGCACAAACGGGGAGGGGGGCTGGTACAAGGGGGAGGGGGAGAGGGAGAGGACCTTAAGCAGCACAGGACCCAAGGTGGGGCTCAATCTCACAACCTTGAGATCATGACCTGAGCTGAAATCAAGAGTCAGATGCTTAACCGACTGAGCCACCCAGGTGCCCAGGTGAACATTTTGTTTATAATTATTTGAACCTAGAACCAAACCTACCTTATATATATACAAAAAGTATTTTTGCATTGTTTTAATATACACTGAATTGCTAGGAATGAGACTATCACATAAATCAAAGTAAGTTGTACTTTTTTGTTTATCATTTAGATTGTTTATCATTCATTTATCATTTGAGAAAGTCCCACCACTAATAGCAACACGGCTTGTGGCATTTGAGCTGCCAATACCACACATGACATCAGTCTGCATTTCTCAGTAATTCACTGTGGCTTCTCCAGCCGTCGTGACAAACATTATACATATTGATATATATATCACTTTATCATAAATTCCTTTTCCTTTTCTTCTCTTTTATACTACAACTAAAGCATTGAATTCATAAACGGTTGACCTTGAACAACATGGGCCACTTACATGCAGATTTTTTTAATGCAGTACAGAACTGCAAATGTATTTTCTCTTCCTTATGATTTTCTTTCTTTTTTTTTTTAAGATTTTTTATTTACTTGACAGAGAGGGAGAGAGAGAGAGAGTACAAGCAGGGGGAGCAGCAGGCAAAGTGAGAGGGAGAAGCAGGCTCCTCGCTGAGCAGGGAGCCCGATGCGGGGCTCGATCCCAGGACCCTGGGATCACGACCTGAGCCGAAGGCAGACGCTTAATGACTGAGTCACCCAGGCGCCCCTTCCTTATGATTTTCTTAATAACATTTTCTTTTCTGTAGCTCAACCATAAGAATACAGTATATAATACATATAACATACAAAGCATATGTTAATTGACTGTATATTTTTTATTTTTAATTAATATATAATGTATTATTTGTTTGGGCGGTACAGGTCTGTGATTCATCAGTCTTATATAATACTCAGTGCTCATTACATCATGTGCCCTCCCCAATGTCCATCACCCAGTTATCCCATCCCCCCACCCCCCTCCCCTCCAGCCATCCTCAGTTTGTTTCCTATGATTAAGAGTCTCTTATGGTTTGTCTCCCACTCTGGTTTCGTCTTATTTTATTTTTTCCTCTCTTCCCTTATGATCCTCTGTTTTGTTTCTTAAATTCCACAGATAAGTGACATCATATAATTGTCTTTCTCTGACTGATTTATTTCACTTAGCATAACGCCCTCTAGTTCTATCCATGTCATTGCAAATGGCAAGATTTCATTTTTTTGGTGGCTGGATAATATTCCATCGTGTGTGTGTGTGTGTGTGTATATATATACATATATATACACACACACACACATATATATATACCACATCTTCTTTATCCATTCATCTGAATCGACTGTGTCTATTATTGGTAAAGCTGCCAGTCAACAGCAGGCTATTAAGTGGTTAAGTTTTAGGAGAGTCAAAGGTTATACAGGATTTTCAACTGGGGGGTTGGTGCCCCCAAGCCCCATGTTGTTCAAGGGTCAACTGTATTTTAAAGTTATATGTATAGGCCAGTTGCCTTATCTATGAATTTCATGCTAGATAAAGGGGTGTTACAAAAGTATTTTTCTTTTTTTTTTTAAAGATTTTATTTATTTATTTGACAGAGACAGCAAGAGAGGGTACACAAGTGGGAGCAGTGGGAGAGGGAGAAAAAGACTTCCCGCTGAGCAGGGAGCCCGATGTGGGGCTCCATCCCAGGACCCTGGGATCATGACCCAATCCGAAGGCAGACGCTCAAGGACTGAGCCATCCAGGCATCGCTACAAAATTATTTCTTATAGGAGCGCCTGGGTGGATCTGTCGGTTAAGCGCTATACTCTTGATTTCGGCTCAGGTCATGATCTCAGGGTCACAAGATTGAGCCCCGCGCTCAGTGGAGTCTCCTTGAGATTCTCTCTCTCTTGCTCTCTCTCTCCCCCTCTTCCCCCCCATACCCCACCCCCGCTCACATGCACTCTAAGTAAATAACTACAGAAAAAAAGAAAATCTCAAAAAAAAAAAAAAAGGCATTTCTTATAAAATGGGTTTGTTGGACTGGACAGAGTTGAGCCACTGACCTGCACAATACTCTTATCATGCCCACCTTCCCTCCACTCCTTTCATCCAACAGGTGGCCTAGACAAAACACAAAGGAATAAGAGAAAATGTAGGGTGTTTCAATTAAATGCCAAAGTGAATTGTTCAGACTGGCTATCTAGGAAGAACCCTTCCAAAAGGCTGTTTAGTGGAGGCTGGAGTAACTGGGGAGGTTCCTCACGGATGGGACTTCAGCAGGACTGTGATGGGAGTAGGACTTGGAGGAAGGGGATGGGACCTTGCCCAAGCTTTGCACACGGGGAGAACTCGATGCAAAGGAGAGAACAGTCTTGGCCCTGACAACGTGCAGCATACGCTGGGCAACCGACAGGGAGACACAGGGCTGTTGTGTGCGTCCTGCTTCCGAAGTACAGCTCTGGCCCCGGGGCTTGTGGTGAGTTAGGGATTTCACTGTTACAGTACTTTGATGATTGTTTATCATCTTAGCCTGCCCCTGCTGTGAAGGAATACATGTTTCATTTTCTAATTTAAAGCCACTAAAAATGGTAATATTAGAGTCATTCATTTAAATATAAAGGTTGCAGATCCTGGTAATAATGGTAGTAGACACTCAGTTTATAATAAGCTACTGCCTTTTAACAATTAATATTTCAAAGAAAATTAACATTTTCAGAAACAATGCTTTGAATGTTCTGTACTTGTGCCAATGGTATTAAGGCTCTGACTGGTGAGAACCCCATATGTGGATGATTTTGAATGCAAATATTAAAAAAAGAAATTGATGTTTAAAGTAAGGACTATTTATAATGTCCCAGAAGAGAACTCCAGAGAGAGGGCAGTTCCAAGGCTGGTAAAATGGGTGATTCAATGCAGTTCGCAAGACTACAGGCTCTTTCCATTTTTCTTTTCAGTGATCCTTGGTATTTCTGTGTGGCCTCCAAGGCTGGCTCCCTTCATGGTCTTGAGATGGCTGCCACAGCTCATATTTAGAAGTCCAGAAATAGAAAATGGAATGTTGGTGTCTTGGTTATCTTTTTAAGCTTAAAACAAATCCTCCTAAAAATCCTCCCTGAAAGTTTTCCCTCAAATTTTATTGGCCAGGATTGCATTACATGCCCATGCTTGAACCAGTGGCTTAGCAAAGGGAATGAGACCAATGTGTTGGGTTTGGTCCAATCACAATTCATCTTCTGGAGCTGAGGAGGGGCCCAGCCTCCATGGAAGGAGAAAGCCACTCTGGACAGAGTAAACAAATAGGGCTTCTGACAATAAGGAGGAAGCAGGGAAAGGGCATGGAGGAGGCAACAACATTGTCTGCCACAACCAGGGATTTCTAAATTGGTTTCCACAGAACATTCTTTGGAGGTGCAAGAAATAGGAGTTCGTTGGTCAATTAAGTGTGGAAAAGGGTGCACTAGATCATCTTCCTGGGAATTCACAATACCATCAGCATATTAAAGGCTCTGAGAAAACCGGTACTTCATGTTAAACCCAGAATTTTCCAGATGTGTGTAAACTTTTTATTGTGAAAACCTGTGAACAATCCAACAGAAGTAGTGTTTCATGAAACATCTGTTTGTGAGACACTGGGTTGGCTATTGGATCTTTGTTCAGCTATTATAACATTTTAAGTTGGATTTAGGTGTTAATAGTTTTATGTTAACAAGTTTATGTGTTTATATATAAACAATGCGTTTATAAGAAAATTTTAGACAGTTTTACTTTAGAATGTTTTGCTACTTTTTTAAAAGACCTTAAAAATGTTGCAGAATTCATTTGTTCCCCTCTCCAAATTAGAAAGGGTGTGGTGGCGGTGGTAGGCTGGAGACCAATTCGTTTGCTGAAACTAGATCTGGTGTAAAGATCTAGATTCTAAATCTATTGTTTTCATTACTTAGCCTTTGGAGCAAACAAAAGTTAATTCTGTTGGCCAGGGTAAGCTCCAGATAAGATGTCCAGCCTTTCTATTATTTGTTTTCCCACAGAACACAGGGACAGGAAAAATCCAAAGAGACTATCCAAGTCACATGGTACGTAACCCACTCCAAGGGCAATATAATGGTTAATAGTTTCCAAAATGAGGGTATGCGGCCTCGCTTAGGTTCACTAACCAATTAGAGCAGTTTCAACTTAGGACGTTGCTCCATATACTCAACCTGAATCTTCTGTACAGCTCATTCACAAATGCAACTGAATGTTCATTGTATGTGTAAGGCCCTGGGAATTTCAAAGGTGAACAAAACCAGAAGCATGGTCCTTGCTTTAACAAGTGCACTATCGGGGCGCCTGGGTGGCTCAGTCAGTTAAGCATCTGACTCTTGGTTTCCATTCATGTCATGATCTCATGGTCGTGAGATCGAGCCCCACGTGGAGCTTTGAGCTCAGCACGGATTCTGCTTAAAATTCTCTCTCCCCCTCTGCCCCTCCCACTTGTGCTCTCTCTCTCTCTCTCTCTCCCCCTCTGAAATAAATGAATAAATCTTTAAAAAAACAAAACAACAACAAAAAACAAGTGCACTATTTAGTTGGTGTCAAGATACAAGTCCAAATGTTAAAATGATACCAGGATAGCTAAATGATGCAGGGCAACTTCACCAGAGAAGTCACCAGAGAATATTAATTAAGACTACATGAGACACACCCTGAATTTCTGCCTAAAAACTTATTTTCCTTTGTCCAATCCTCACTGGAAATAAAGAACGTGTTACAACAAATTGTACAAGAATTTTTCACATAATTTAGTTGTTGGAAGCCCCCACTTAACCTGTAGTTCTTTGAATCATTTTCATATGAAAGTTCTTATGAATTACAAATAAGTAATTATATGTGAAAACTATGCACACACATATATCATATCAATGCTAAGCTCTTTGTTCATAGTGTGGGTGGGGAAGCAAACATAAATCTATTCCTTGTTTATATGGAAAAAAGTGTGTGGGATTTTTTAAGCCACTGGAAAAATCAAGAAAGTGGTTTTTGAAAAGGTTTTTAGATACATGTATAGAATTGAAATGATCATGATTAAAAGAGCTTAATACATTTCTGCAAATACCTTAGGGGGAATATGCCTCTGGATTTTCTGGACCCATCTCCTCTGCTCCATCCCCTATTTTCATTTGGATCTTCTCTTTCCCTTGGCCCTGTAGCCTATGCCCTGCTCAGTTTGGATGATGATGGCTTTCTGGAAGGGAACTTTGTTTTATTGGTTTGGCGTTTGGGCTCAGACTGCTCCAATTCCAGCAGGCCTTTCCTCCATGGCACTCTCCAGCAGACTGGAGTCTCTGAGTCTCCCAGACTGGGAGTCTCACCTGCTAAGGGCTGCTCTTCTCAGGGGGACCCCTCATGTTGTCTATGTACAGAGAGAGGAGCTCTTTCTCTCTTCCCTCCTGTCCCTTGAGCAGCACAGACCTTCCAAACTCAGCCTAAAAGGGCTAAAAAGCAAAACTCAAGAGCTACCTTTAATCCTGGTGATCTTTCTCCAATGAATGATACAAAAGTATTGGTAGCAGAGGGGTTTTGCAAATCTCTGGACCATGTCTTTGTGAGATGTGATGACTCAGGAGTTGGAAGTACAGATGGTAACTTATGAGAACCACAGTGAGGAACTGGAGGAACATGTTCTCTTTGGACCTAGACTCTGGATGGCTTCTGCTTCATGTTGCAATTTCATGTCCAGAAAAGATAGTTGCTCTCATTGGTGTAACCATAGCTATAGATGGTATGGAAACACTATCTAATGCATTTATTATCTTTTTAAAAAGTTTTTCTTTTTTTTTTAAGATGCATTTATTTAGAGAGAGAGCATGCACGTGAGCGGGGGGAGGGGCTGAGGGAGAGAGAGAGAATCCTCAAGCAGACTCCCCGCTGAGCACAGAGCAGGTCGCAGGGCTTGATCCCAGGACCCCAAGATCATGACCTGAGCCAAAACCAAGAGCCAGCAACTCCACTGACTGAGCCACCCAGGCGCCCCTAAAGTTTTTATTTCAATTCCAGGTAGTTAACATAGAGTGTAATATGAGTTTCAGGTGCACACTGTAGGGAACTGTGGGAAAGCAAGAGAAAAGGTGATGGGTAATACCAACAGAACACAGTGAAAGAGCCCCTCATTTTTTGATAGTGTTTCCTCAAAGAATGAACCCAGATGCCTGTTACATAGCCCCCTGCTTAGAAGAGTGCTGCTTGGCACAATGGGTGGGGTCTTTGGCACTCCAATGCCAGACCAATAATCTGTGCAGATATAGATGTCATTCTCTGTACAAAGAGAGATCATAAGATAAAGGAAATAAAGGATAGTAAACTTCCTATTTATACTAGAAACACATTCAAGCACATAGAAATTTCAGAGGGAGGAGAAAACCCATGGAATCCACATTTACTGAGCGCCTACTATGGGGCAGGGATTCTTCCAGGTACAACACATATTAAATCATTTAATCCTTAAACTCTATGAGGTAGGAGCTATTTTTTGCATTTTATAGACAATAATGTAAGATCAGAGAGGTTCAGTAACTTATCCAAGGCCACATAGCTCAGAAGTAGAAGTGCTGGGTTTCAAGCCTAAATTTGTCTCCAAAACCCATGTTCTTTCTGTCATGCCATGTTGATATGACTGATGTGGAGGTGAATATCACAACTCAATAATTATTAGAGACTATAAATGGAAATTAACCCAGTGATTTTTTTTAAGTAATCTTTATGCCCAACATGAGGTTCAAACTCATGACTCCAAGATCAAGAGTCCCATGCTCTACCAAATGAGCCAAACAGGTGCCCTAGCTCTGTGATATTTAACCAGCTCAGTTTTTATGGGGTCTTTTCTGCAATGTGGTGAAAATATAATGGGAAACACCATGAAATCAAATCATGGGGACCTTTGGTCAATCAAGGTTTTTCTGTTCTTGGACATGAGAAAGGTACTCCCTCCCCCCAAAATGTCAAGATCAAGGATTAGGTTACCCCAAACACTTCTGAAGCTATCACTTGGGGTGACTACGAATCTCTGTGCTCCTACACTTATTGTCCTCATTGATATTCAGTACACGGGCACCACAATGCCAAGAGGTACACAGAATTTCAAGGAAAATACACATTTTAGAAAAGGATTGTCATTAACAAAAGCTGAAGAAGACTGTATTTCATGCTCAGGAAAAAAAAAAAGATTTTTATATTTATATAAAATAACCTATTTGCTTCTCCCCACTCCTAAAGAATGAGATTAATTTAGCACTCAAGTACCACATGGTTGCCTGACAAGGTTAGAAGGGTTAGAATTGAGAACCCACCGCCAAAAAAGGAAGGTCAATGGAGTCAAAGGCCATGCAGAAGAGAGGAGGCCCAAGCAGGGCAGGAAAGGGGACAGAAACTGACTCTCACTAAAAGGAGAACCAAATATATATATATATATATTTAAAATATATATATATATTTTAAAGATTTTTTATTTATTTGTTTGACAGAGAGAGAGATAGCAAGAGAGGGAACACAAACAAGGGGAGTGGGAGTGGGAGAGGGAGAAGCAGGCTTCCTGCTGAACAGGGAGCCCGATGCGGGGCTCCAATCCCAGGACCATGGGACCACGACCTGAGCCAAAGGCAGATGCTTAACGACTGAGCCACCCAGGTGCCCCCAAAATATATTTTTTAAAGGAACAAGACAGGAGCACCGGGTGGCTCAGTCAGTTAAGCATCTGACTCTTGATTTTGGCTCAGGTCATGATCTCAGGGTCCTGGGATGGAGCCCTGACTTAGGATGCACACTCAGTGGGGAGTCTGCTTGAGGATTCTCTCCCTCTGCCCCTCCCTCTATGCTCTCTCTCTCAAATAAATAAATCGATTTTTTTTCCTTAAAAAAAGGGGGGCAAGACACTATTCTTTGCCTATCAGATTGGTACATAATTTAAAGATTGCTCATAGTGAATTTTGGTAAGGCTAAGGGACATGGACACTCTCATATACTACTGGTGAAAGTAAATTAATCCAGCCTTTTTAGAAGGTAATTTGGGAGTATATGTAAGAAGATTATGGTGCAAGTCTGGGGTTCTCATGCATCACTTTAGCATGCATCAGAATCACCTGGAGACTCATTAAAACACAAACTGCTGGGCCCCACCCCCAGAGTTTCTGATTCAGCAGTATGGGGGAGAGGTGGAGAATTTGCATTTCTAACAAGTTCCCACATGATGCTAATAAGGCTGGTCTAGGGAATACACTTTGAGAACTACTGGTATAAATGGTTGGGAATTTGGCTCTAATGCTTATCAGTTGTGTGACATATACAAGTTACTTAACCTCTCTCAGTTTTGTTTTTCATTTATTAAAAATGAGGACAACAGGGTACCTGGCTGGCTCAGTCAGTGGAGAGTGCAACTGTTGGTCTTCGGGTTGTGAGTTCGAGCCCCACCTTGGGTGTAGAGATTACTTAAAAATAAAATCTTTAAAAAAAATGAGGACAATAAATAGTGTCTACCTCATATAGTTGTGAGAATTAAGAGTTAATAAATGTAAAGTGCATATGGGAAGTGCTCACTAAATGTTAGTTCAATAAATGTTTTAATGTTTTTTTTAAAGATTTTATTTGAGAGAGAGCACACGCAAGTGCACACATGCACAAGCAGAGGGGAGGGGCAGAGAGAGAGGGAGAAGCAGACTCCCATCTGAGCAGAGAGCCTGACGTGGGGCTCTATTCCAGGACCCTGAGATCAAGACCTCAGCCGAAGGCA
Organism: Phoca vitulina; assembly: GCF_004348235.1. Lineage (NCBI taxonomy): Eukaryota > Metazoa > Chordata > Mammalia > Carnivora > Phocidae > Phoca > Phoca vitulina. Next base: position 50,089,098 of record NW_022589712.1, on the reverse strand, counting down.
GACGCTTAGCCTACTGAGCCACCCGGGCGCCACTCAATAAATGTTTTCATAATTTAAAATGTTCATTCTTTTTGATTGGACAATTCCATGTCTAAGTATATATCTCCAGAGAAACATTTATATTACAACCTAGATGAAATAAATTCATTTTTTTTTATTTTAAGATTTTTTTTTTTAATTCATTTAAGACACAGATACAGAGAGAGAGAGAGAGAGAGAGAGAACATGAGTAGGGGGAGAAGCAGAGGGCGGGGGAGAAGCAGGCCCCCTGCTGAGCAGGGAGCCCCATGCGGGGCTCGATCCCAGGACCCTGGGATCATGACCTGAGCTGAAGGCAGAGACACTTAACCATCTGAGCCACCCAGGCGCCTGATGAAATAAATTCATTTAAAAATATAACTTAATAAAATATTCTTCACTCAAGAATAGAAAATCTGTATAGCTCTATAACCTTTAAAGTAATCCAACTTATAATTAAAATGTTTCTCATAAAGAAAACTCCAGAAGTCCTCCCTGGTGTCTTCTACCAAACTGCTTAAGGAAGAAATAATACAAGTATTGCACAAACTCTCTCAGACAACAGAAGGAGATAAAACATTTCCCAAATCATTTTATGAGTCCTGCATAACCTTGACACTAAACTTGACAAGGACATCACAAGAAAATTATAGACCAATATCCTTCATGAATATGGATACAAAAATTCTTAACAAAATATTAGCAAATCTGTTGTCAAAAACCGACCTCCCTGCTCCGGAGCCAAAATATGTAACGCAAAGACAGAGTTTGGGTATAAAGAGGAACAATAGCTTTATTGCTTTGCCAGGCAAAGGAGGCTGCCTTCAAAACTGCAAACCCGGCCAGAGGAAGGGGCTGGGAGTTTATAGGGAAATACAGGATCTAGCCAGTTTTGGCAGGAATTGTGTACGTGCCGCCAGCCTCCTTTGCCATGTCTTCAGGGTAGTATCACGTTCCCAAAACAAAAGGCTAAGGCGGAAGGGGAGGTTTGCTGAAGAGAGGGAAAAGGTTACTTAAAGATTTATGCATTTATTTTAGAGAGAGAAACAGAAAGAGTGCACAAGTGGGGGTAGGAGCAGAATCTTTCAAGCAGACTGACCGCTGAGCACGGAGCCCCACTCGGGGCTCAATCTCAACCCTGAGATCATGATCCTGAGATCATGACCTGAGCCGAAACCAAGAGTAGGATGCTTAACCGACTGTGCCACCCAAGCGCCTGAGGTTACTTAGTTTAAAATCAAGCTTTGCTGAAGCAATAAGTGCAGCCATTTTGATTTTGTTCCACTTTATGTTTTAAGCAGTTTCAAATCAAACCTAGCAAATTAGAAAAATGGTGATACACCATGACCAAAATCTGTATTAGTTTCCTATGCTTGTTGTAACAAATTACCACAAACTTAGGGGCTTAAAACAACAGAAACTTGTTCTCTCTCAGTTCTAGAGGCCAGAAGTCAGAAATCAGTGACGGCAAGGCCACATTCCCTCCAGAGGCCAAAGGAGAATTCATCCTTGCCTCCTCTAGTTTCTGGTGACTGACAGCATTCCTTGGCTTGTGGCTGCATCACTCCAGTCTCTGCTTCCATCTTCACATCGCCTTCTCTCTGTGTTGATCCCAGGAATGCAAGGTTGTTTTAACATCCAAAAATCAGTCAGTGTAGCCCCCGATACACACCCTACACAATTCCCCTCACTTGAGCAGGACTTGCAAATATGATGGAATAGTCACATCGGTGATTACATTATATTATATAAAACTCTACTGTAACAGACTAAAGAGGAATTTCCCTGGCAGCCTTGAAGAAGCCAACTACCATGTTGTTGAAAAGGCCGCATGGCAAAGTACAGTCTCTAGGAGCTAAGGATGGCCCTCTCCCGATAGCAGACAAACCCTACAACCACAGGAGCTGAATTCTGCCAAAAACTAGTGATCTTAGAAGAGAACTCCAAGCCTTAGATGAGCTTGAAGTCCCAGTTTCCACCTTGAGATCTGGGGAGACTCCAAGCAGAGGACCCAGTCAACACATGACCACACTCCTGACCCACAGAAACTGTGAGATCATAAATTTGTGTTGTGCTAAGCCAAAAAAAATTTTTTTAAGTTTATTTATTTATTTAAGTAATCTCTACACCCAACATGGGGCTCAAACTCACAACCCCAAGATCAAGAGTCGCATGCTCTTCCGACTGAGCCAGCCAGGTGCCCTTGGCCAAAAATATTTTTTAGTGTAATTCATCATATTAACAGCATAAAGGAGAAAAATCATATAATCATCTCATATGCAGGAAAGGCACTTAACAAAATGCAGCACCTGTTTGTGATTAAAACTCTTGTCAAAATAGAAGTGGAAAGGAAACTTCCCCCATTTGATTTAGGGCATCTATGAGAAACGTTCATCTAACATCATACCTAATGGTGAAATATAGAATACTTTCTTTCTACGACTGAGAACGTTATAAGGTGTTCATTCATACCAGTTCTATTCAACATTGTATTGGACCTGCTAGCCCATGCATTTAGGCAAGAAAAATAAAAGTTATTTAAATTGGAAAGGAGGAAGTAACACTGCCTTTATTCACAGATGACATGATTGTATATGTAGAAAATCTAGGGGAAACCTCTCATATTAGAACAGTGAATTTGGCAATGTTGCAGGATATAAAGGCAATATGCAAAAAACAATTGTATTTCTGTATACAAATAATTACAAAATGAAATTTCACCCCTCAAAATTTCTACCTTCCATTAAACACTAGAGAACAATTCAGCCATGTTCTTTGCAACTTTGTAAAAAGAATTGCCTTTTCTCCAGTTTCCAATTACCTGTTCCTCATTTCCATCTGAGACGTCACCAGAATGGCCTTTATGTCCATATATTTCTACCATCATTCTATTCATGATTATTGATGTGTTCCCTAAGAAGATGGAAGCTTTCTCTCCAGCTCTCCTCTTCTTTCTAAGCTCTCAGCCGAATTGCCTCTAAAATTTCTCATTTCTAGCATGCACCTCTGACTCCTTCAGCCTCCCCCCAACCCCCAGTTCCAAAGCTGATGCCACACTTAGGTACTTGTTACAGCAGCACCCCTTTTCTTGGTACCAAAATCTGTATTAGTCTGCATGAGTTGCTGTGACAAAATACCACAGACTGGGTGACCTCAACCACAGAAATTTATTTTCTCACAGTTCTGGAGGCTGTGAAGTCCGAGATCAAGGTCTGGCAGGGTTTGGTTTCTGGTGAAGGCTGTCTTCCTGGCTTGCCAGTGACAGCCCTCTTGCTGTGTCCTCACATGGTAGGAAGAAAAGGCTGTGGGGAGAGAGAAGAGAAAGTGGGGGAGGGGGGCGCAAGGTAAAAAGGAGAGGGAAGAGAGCTCTCTGGTATCTCTTCTTGCAAGGAAATTAATATGATTATATCAGGGTTCTATCCTTCCCCCCCATCACAGTCTTATCCTTATGACTTCATCTAACTATAATTACTTTGATAAAGGCCTTATCTCCAAATATAGCCACACTGGGGATAAGGGCTTCAACATAAGAATTTTGAAGGGACACAAACATTCAGTTCATAATAGCGCCTTTATGTGAAAAAATTCAGCAGTACTTTCTGAAAAAATCTAAGCTGCAGAAAAAGCCTGAAAAAGCAGAATGCACTTAATACATCTTAATGTTTTAAGTCAGTATTTTCATCTCTTTCCCTTATACTATATTCTCTCATTTAGAACAAATGAACAAATGTTCCTGTTAAGCTTGTGTTTTGCTGGTCCAAGCTGGCTTTCCACTGCCTGCAAGATAAAATGATGCTATTTGAGGTTTTAAAATGCCCACCATTTAATATGATCCAGGAATTCTATGCCAAGGTAAAAAAAAAAAAAAAATGATGCTAATGACTTGCTCTATTAATTGCCTGTTCTGTGTTGGGTATCATGACAGGTGCTGGGAATGCAGGAAGAATAAAACCCGGGGGCTGTCCACAAAGAACTTACAGTTGGACAAGGACATGGACCCATCCTTTCAAAGTGTTCTTCCCAGGAGCAGTAAGAGGTTTGTACCGTCCTCCACATTCTCTTATCCAGGTGGCTGGTTAGAAAGGCAGCTATGGTCAAAGAATAGTTTTCCAAGGGAAGCTCTACCCTCCAAATAGCACTGTATTGAATATACATACGGTCTGTGCCAAGCTGTGAAGCAACTGGACGTGTGCAGAAATGGAAGTTTTGTGTTTGTGCCACTTAAACATTCTTCAATTCACTCCATGATGCCCTTGACCATTGGGGTAACCACATTAGGTTCATCAAGTAAGTTATAAGGGACAGCCAGGTAAAAAAGAGTGTTCTTATAAAAAGGAGAAGAACCCAATGCCACTCTACCCACAAAATGCTGCCTATTTGTTCTTTTCTAAAATATCATTCTAATCTTCATTTTCTTATAGAAAGGATGTTTTCCCAAGAAACGTTTTTAAAACTGTCATTTTGCCTCTGAGGTATATGTAAGCAGTGTGTCCGTGGTTTTGTGACATCAGAAGCATCCTGAATAAAACAGCATATTGCAACTCGCAGGGAGACTTTGCATCTCTGCAGGACAAGTGTTATCTGAAAAGCTTCTAGGCATGCAGATAAAATTTTGACACTAAAACGTATTAACAGGAGTTTTTCTAGACTTAAAAAAATCCACAGAGGAACAAAGTCAATTAAATTTTATTACAACCAAGAATATAAAATAAATGCAATGTAATTTATTTTAGTTTTAACAGTCATTTCAGGAAGGATGTCAGGACAACTCAAAAGCGGGGAAACACTCGGGCTCCAAAGTAGCTGCTCTCCTGCCCCCCACGGAGCGCGCCTCGCTGAGGGGCAGCCGGCTCTGAGCGCACGCCTCGCGCCAGAGTGGGGGAAGCATACACGGTCATCTCTATCATCATAGAAAGAGGGGTGCGTGCAGAAAATGGCTGAAAGAAGAGACAAAGACAGGTACACTTCACAAATAGGAATTATGGGAATTACAAACTAGGCAGTTTAGAAAGGATTTACTACATAACATATATAAAAAGTACTTTAAATTGTTGTTAAAAAGGACATCTTCAGTCCAGATTTTGTGTAATACTTTTAGTGTCTACACAGACAAATCTTTAAAAAAATTAAATAGTATTAATTTACTAAATATTTAGGAGATAACAGTGCATTAAGGGTTTTTTTCATATAATACATACATATCACTCCTTTGCAGTGATAGCATAGAAGAGTAAGTATGGCCTTAGGTACAACACATTTTTTTAAAAATCCTAAAACAATGAACATTGCTTTATATGATATCTGTGACTACTCTTGAAGATGATGGGGGCCTAAACTGCTATGTTTGATATAAAATATTACTTATACTTGAATCCTTCGAGCCTCCTTTAGGTTAACTGCTATTTTATTGCCTTTCTCCACTCCCTAGAAAGATATCACCAGAGAGTTCAGGATTTGCAATTTTCATAGAATTCTTCCTTCATTGTATAGTTTCTGCCACATCATTTTATTCAAAGCAGATTAAGCTGCAAATCTTATTGTCCGACGATGTTTCCTTTTCCCTTGAGCAGAGAAAACAGCATCATTTCAGAGGTATACACCCAGCAGTTGCTTCACCAGGAGTGAGGCAGTGAACATGTAGGTAAACGTCGTCCCTTTCCATTCTTCAATGTAAATTATGTTTAGAAGAGCGAAAGAGTAGTGCAGAAGGCCAAAGTTCTAAGTACTAAAGTTTTAAAAACACACAGATATAAAAATATACATGCCCTTGGTTTTCGTAAGTTACTGCACGATCTACTTTTATCACAAGGATTGCTTCAGCCTCATAGTAACAGCCCTGCCACCAGGCTACCTTCCCCTTGAGCTCAGCTCCCCTGAAACTCTAGAATCCCTTTTCTCAAACACACACCTCACCAGAAAGCTAATTCGAAAAGTGATTTGTAATATGGAGGGCAGAGAACCTTCACTTGTATTCCCTCCTTCCTTTCAAATAACCTCCCTTGGTTTGGGTGTTCTCATGGGCTGAGGGGGTGGGGGCCCTTCCTGCATTCTCAGGGAACAAGACAGTAATATGTTTTCAGAGAGGAATGAGGTCATTTGGGGACCACAAAGGTAAATTTTAACCTCAAAAAGCTTCACAGATCTCCCTCGAGGTCCCACAGTTTAGGGTCCAAAAGAAGGTTAAAGACTTTGTTCCCCTTCACAGGGAAAAGGGAATCATGAGCCAAAATTATTTCAAGGGTGCTGGGCCCAACTGGGCATCCCCAACTCCGAGGCAAGAAGAAGAAGAAAAGGGCCAGTACCAGCACAGTGACCAGAATAATGGGGATATCTGGCTGTATCCTGGAGAACACCGTGGACTAGGAAAAACGGATGAAATCCCCTCATGGTTTCTCTATCAGTTCTGCCAATAAAATTAGCTATCTTCAAGGAAAGCAGGGTAGTTCTGTGATTATATAAGCACATATCACAAGAATAGTGTATCAAAGTTGCTTATAAAGTACTCAGGGGCATGGTATTTTGGTCTATGCACATAGGTGGGCTTTCCTCTTATTAAATGTAAGTGCCCCCCAAAGGCAGCAACAGAGCTTCTGTTTTCATTGTAATCTCCCACAACCACTTAAGGAGTGCGTTCTGCTTATAAGGGCCACCCAACTGTTGCTGAAGGCTGCTGTGAACATTTCAGATCCGCACTAATGCCTGTTGTGATAGTTAATCACTGGCTTTCTCTAAGGTAGATAGAAACCTCTGGATAACACTGTTTCTCACACAGCAGAATCTGGAATAATAAGTCTATCCAAGTGAGTTTAGAAGTAAACCAAAGGACCTTCATACTCTTATAAGCCACTCCTCTCATCCCAGGAGAACTTACTGTCAATGGAATGGATCCTAAGCTCCTTAAGGACAGGAAGTGTGTCTTGCCCTTTGAGTCTTCCGGCCAGCCTGGCACTGGGCACGTGAGGGTGCAGGGAGCATCTGATGACCCGTAACTCTGGACAGTGAGGCTTCAGGACACAGGATAGAACTTTATACAGGTAGCTACGTTATGCAAAGGGCTATTAATTTCCCATTTAAAAAAAAAAACAAACGGAAGGGGTGAATTACCATTGAGACGATCAGAAATTCCTTCCAATGGAGCAATGCCGACTGTTTCATCTTCGATGTTCATGAGTGTCACTATATAGCTTTTATTATTAATAAGCATTATTATACTGAGATCAGGAAGGTCCTTGCTGGCTACAGTATCACATTAATAGTGCAAAATGTATACTGGCTTCTGTCTAAAATCTTATTTTGCTTGTGTATGGACCCAGAGTATCATAACCAGGTAGATAAGTTCACAAAGAATAGTTTTTAAAAAATGCATATAACTTGCATATACAACAATCAGCTATTTCTTCTAGCTCAAGAAAACATTTAAAACAAGGCTGGTGCTGCTAGTAGCATTCAGAGGAACACAAATTTCTTGCCCCTTACACTACAATGGGAGATCTAAGTCTTTACATTTCCTGTGACTCTGGGGAGTGAGGGGCTCCTTTCACTGGCTAAGAAAGAACTCAACCTCTAATTCATAGATCGTGGAAATGCAAATATGCACTTTATCTAGTATAGTCGTGTATACTATCTGCCCATAGTTTTTTAGGCACAATTATTAAGTTTTCTCCTAGGGGCAAAGAAAGCATTCAGTGCAATGAAAAGATCCTTGATAGAACTAAGTTTCAGTAACAACAGCAAAATTATGCATACATAATACATACTTGAAACATGAATAAAACCTAAATTTTTAACATGCTTTAAAAATAGTCACTCTATGTCTAATGCAAATATGAATGCAGAACACTGCTCTTTATTTTAAAAGCAGATTAATTTGCAAATTAATTTGCAGGCTTCTATTTGAGTACTCTTGATTATGTAAGAAAGTTACTCAAGCTAACCCCGACGTGAAGAAACCAACAGTTCTTTAGAGAAGCCAACTTTATATACAATACACGCTAAAAGCTTTTCCTTCAAAGGTAAGTAACACATCCTTTGATCAACATTACTCCTTAAAGAAACCCTAGTGCAGTTAATACTCTCTTCTGCTTTCTGGTATGGGGCACCAGAGGGCTGCAGTTCATCAAAGCTCTTGAAACCCTTTTTAAGGTAGACTTAGCTACATGAAGGTTAAAATGAGAATTCTTAAGTACTGAATACTCTTCAGAACAAGGTGATTCTGGGAACTACATTCCGTATGAATGACTGATTATATAAAAACTAGCACATACTTCAGTTCTTCGTAGCATAAAGCATAGTAACTGTAAAGATCTAGGCTGTTTTTGGTTGTAAGTTCCCTCTGTCCCACGATTCGTCTTTTTTTAGACCTTCCCTGAAACTAGATAAATAAAAACGTAATAGTAAAGTACTTTGGGACAGTAACAATTTCTGTTTAAGACTTCCATGAGCAAAACAGTCATATTCTGTGAAAACAACGTAGTGCTTTAAAAGGTGCATTTTTACCTGTGTTGCTAGATCAGTTCATGAAGTATAAAACTATACACCACTGGAGTCCTGTGTCTAAAACATTAAAATCCTATTAAAAGAGCTTTGAAAAGATAAATCATAGTGATTGCTACAGCATGAGAAAGGTGCACCAGGAAATCCTTCCAAAAAATGCTGAAGGTTACAGAAGTTAAGTGCTGGGATTAGATCAGACTCTGGATCAAAGTCACAATGGAACACATGCAGGGAAAGGGTGTTGGGGAAACTTCACAAAAATCTTCTTTAAGCCCATAAAGAAGAGACATCAGTCAGTCCTGCAAAATGCTCAGGATGGAGTCTTCCTCCTAAGTGGACGAGTTTTAAACGGCATCATCGTTTGCATTTTTTGGTTCTTTCCAATGCGGACATCATATTGCTGGAGTCTGGGCTCTGGGCCGCGGCGGTCAGTAGCGGTGGCCCTGGTGAGACGGGTGGTACTGTGCACTCTGCTGGGACGAGGACGAGTAGCCGAGTGTGCTCTGGGACTGAGAGGACCCCTGAACACTGCTTTGGTAATTCAGGCGAGAACTGGAGTGCTGGGGGAAGGAAAGGGAAAAAGGGAATCACTGGGGGAGGCAGAGAACAGCTGAGGGTGTTCATCACGACAGGATGGGGTGCAGGAACCATTTTCAGAGGCTCCTGGTTCAGAGTGACAGTAGCGGACAGCTGATGTGAGCTCGTCAATACATTTTGCGTACTTGGAACCACGACCTGCCACCACTGTGACATGTTTTGGCAGGCATGAAGTTTGGCTGGATTTCTTTGGGGGCATACGCCGCAGTGGCAAAGAAAGGCAGAAGGGAAATGTAGGCCGGCCCCCTGCTCTTGGTACTGACTAACTCTGCTTAGTTGTTCTGTGTGTAACTGAGATTTGCAAACAAGAACGCTCAATGTGGCACTGAATTAGTGGTATTCGTAATGTATACGGATGTGCTGTTAATTTCCTCATTATAAATAACAAAGCGATGATTAAGAAGTCATTTCTAGAGAAGAGAATTTTCAGAGGTGGAGGTTCCGATACGACAAAGCAAGGCAGGGTAGGCGGGGTGAGGTGGCAGTAAGTGTGCTGTATAAACCTCAGGTAACACTTAGAATGAAAAAAATGTTCATACATGAAAATGCCCTCAAGAGAAAGCAGAGACAAATGTACTTCAATTCAATGTTTTTTTATTACCTTAAATGAAACATTCATCTTCATGGTACCAAGGGCAAATATGAAAAATATGTTTAAAAAATCATCTATAGAATAAGAACATGGTGCCTAGTTAGAGATAAGCAGAGCTGGAACCAGGGTCTTCAGCTAAGCTCGGAAGGCTGGTTTTTCCCGTGAGCAAAGTGGGAAAGATCTTACTAATAAAACCATTACTTGGAGTAAAAAATGTAAATGACCTTGAGGTGGCACCGGGGGTTTAAGGAAGGACAAATCAGCAGGGTGCCCCCTACTCAATGTGCAAAGGCTGCCAAACTGAACTTGCAACATCTGGTCTAAGACAGCAGGGCCATAAGATAGTCTCGGTGAAAAACAGCTCTGCTTAGCTCCTTCCCCATTACAGAACTCTGGCTAGTTGCAGAGAGCAAGATGGAGTCACTCATGTCAAGCAGGGGCCTGTGTCAAGCAATGACACAGGAGCTAAGGGACTGTAACTCCCAGATATTGCCGAGACCAGCACCAGCAGATGACACCTCAGATGACACCTCAGATATTGCCGAGACCAGCACCAGCAGATGACACCTGATTATCAGCGGATGCAGAGGAGGTTGGCAGGGGCCCAAGACTGATTAAATCCCTTTAAAAAGGGAGAATTTTTGCAGCAAACTGTCCCACTCCTCAGACACTGACCCTTCTATGTCTGACCACTTCAAAAAGGCACCTGTAGCCAAAGGCTCTGCCCGACTGATCTCTGAACAGAACTGAGATCCTTCGCTGCTTGAACATCCAAAGCACGAAGTGCTGAGAGCTGACCGGGACCAGACTGAGGCCTTATCTCAACTCTGCGCCCACAGACTGACTTCTCATCTGGTTCGATAACTTCCTACCCCTTATGCTACGTCGTTTGTTGTGTGACTTGGCTTGTGTTCTGCTCTGTGTGCCGTGTAAGGAGCCAAGTTAATCATGTGGTGAAAAGTCACTGAGTTTGGAACCCTGCACCTGCTTTATAATGTTAATCTTGCTTTATGATTGAATAAAGCCAACATGTGGCAAGACGGAACTGTGTTTGTGCCTTCGTGGCGTGCTCATGACACTAGATGTGTTAGTGTAAGAAGCCTTTCGGGCTTCCAAATTCACATGTTTTATTTTTAAGTTTATTATGAAAAACATATTCTTGCCACTCACATGACCTACAATTGCTACGCTGGCTATGATTATTTTACTTTTGCAGATTAAATTCAGCACGAGAGTTCCTCCACTCTAGGCAAAGAACAAACATGTTGAAATGTGAGTCGCAGGTAGGTGCAATGGGGTTCTCCCACCCCCACGTCATGCTGATCTCTCCAACTAAGTAGCTGAAATATCTACCAATTCCATAGATACGCTGTTTTATTTTTAAGTAGATAGCACAGTACGGGACAAAGAAACATTTTGAAGAATTCTTGGATTTGAAAGGAATACAGTAGGAAGGTAATCTGTCCATAATGGACTATACTCAGGTTAATATAATAAAATCAGAGACACAAAGATGAACCAGTATATAATAGAGGTCTGGTGCTCACATAATAGGAATAAACTAAACTACAGTCGGGGAGGGGGAAAGGAATTTATAATAAAATTCAAATAATGTTCATGACTACTACCCAAATAGCAAGCTGTTTTTAGTAGATCAAAATGAAGCCCTTGATTAGTTTCATTGTGTTTAGAGAAGAAAACCACAGGCACCAAATGGTGTCACTTAGGCCAAGTCACCAACCCAGAGCTTAATACCTAATCTAACTGCAGTTTCAACTTTCCCCAGAAATGTAGTTTACCAGGTCAGTCAGGAAATTTTCTGATGGTTGCCAAAGAGTCTGCCACCTGGGCCCTTTCCATTCCCCCAAAGGAAGATGAGGTAATTCGCACACTCAGACCTCTGTTCTTCCCCCATAAGGGAAAGTGACCCAGCCTGGAACAATCTTTTCTTCTCTTTTGCTAATAACTTTCTTGCCCTGCCCTCCTTCCTATAAAAACCTTCCATTCTGCACAACTCCTGGGAGCTCCCCTCTGCTTGCTAGATGGGGTGCTGCCCAATTCACAGATCATTTAATAAAGCCAATTCGATCTTCACATTTACTCTGTGGAGTTTTGTTTTTTCGCCAGCAGAACCAATGGAAGTACTATTGTGTACTCCTCTGCTTGCAGGGACTCTTCCAAGAGAAGTTTTCAGAGAAGAGGTTGTGCGAAAACACATTCGTCTGCAGATATATTCCAAATGTAAAGCCAGCTGAGGCAGCTACTTATTATGTCTTTCTCGTTAATGTTTCTCTTGATTCCCGTTCCTCATCAGTGAGTTTATGACTCCCTTGCCTGTGATTTTGTTTTCTATTATCTCCATCGTCTTGCTCCTCTTCCACCAGCACCCTGAGGATCTACATCTACAAGTTTTAAGGGTGTTCCCCCCCTTTCTTAGATCTTAGCTGGTTACTTTCCTTGAAAATGAGAGCTTAAAAAAAAAAAAGAAAGAAAATGAGGTTTTGTGGGGTTTTGTTTTGTTTTGTTTGCAGTATTCCCTATGGTTTTCACAGGTATTTTTACCTCTCTCTCCCCAAATACTAATAATCCTTAGACTTTTTTCCCTTTAGTTTCCCAAATTAGTAGTACAACCTGTAGAGGCCGCTTTTAGACAATAGGCTTGAGCAACAAAACTTGATCAAGGCAAAAGAGCCCACAGCGACCTCCTGGCTGCTGAACACAGCCCCCTCAGGGGACCCACCTCAAGATATCCACAGGCCCTAGCTGACCAACGGGCTACTTACAACCAGGCACAGTCACCCAAAAAGGGAGAATTCCATAGTCATCATACCTCCTCCCCTTCCCGCTTTAACTACAGCCCCCACCCTCAGCCTCCTGGCACACGGCCTCTCCTCTGTGGTCCTGCCCACTGCTCTCTTGCACTGTATTCAGTAAACTTCTATCTCCTTTGTTACCCTTTCACCGCCTGGACCACCAGCTTCCACCCATCCCCACCCCACACTCGGGGAGCCCCCAGCCCATCAAGAGAGACACCACATTTAGACAGATACCACACAATTGTAGGGTTTTTTTTTTTTATCTTAATAATAAAAAGTATTTTCTAGTCTCAAAAATACTTACAATGAGATTTAACAGTGATTTCTGAAAAGTCTCAAGCTTAATCCCTTTCTATGTTTTCATGGCTACTGACTATTTCCTCTCGATGACAGCAAATCTTTCTCAAGTATGCAGCTTATTTTGTCCAAAATAAGCCGCTGCTCCGCTCTCTTTCAGTTGCTTATCTGTTATCTTTTTCTGACCCAAAGCTGACAGGCAGCTGGAAGGGTAATATGAGAAATCTTCTTTGAGGGGGGAGATGCCTGCCTCACCTTCCCTCCTCACGAAGTCCGGAAAAACAAGTCAAGAAATGAAATGTTTTGCAATTACATGAAATATGGCCACAATCTTCATTTTCATATAATGACCTAGAAATAAGATTGTACCATTTGTACAAACTTTAGAGTCAAGTACTACTTAAGTCTAAAAGGCTCTATTATAAAATTGATTTCTGGGGCGCCTGGGTGGTTCAGTCGGTTGAGCGTCAGCCTTCAGCTCAGGTCATGATTCTGGGGGGTCCTGGGATCGAGCCCCTCGTGGGGCTCCCTGCTCAGCCTGGCGTCTGCTTCTTCCTCTCCCTCTGCCCCTCCCCGCTGCTCGTGTTCTAGCTCTCGCTCGTTCTCTCTTAAAAAAAAAAAAAATCCTACTTCCCATTTCATAAAACGTATGGCCGCTAGCAAGAACAAAAGCGAGGGCCGTACCTGATAATCTGACGGCATAACAGGCCCGCCCGAGTTTGCGCCCGAAGGCCCCAGGCGGGGCTTCTTGTTCGGAGGCACCTGGTTGAGGCCCGCGTCCTGACTGTGCTGCAGGCCGGCCCCCGCGGCCCCGGCCCCGGCGCCCGCCCCGCCCGCAGTCCCGTTGGTCTGGGTGCTGTTCTGCTGCGGCGGGGGCGCCTGCGGGGGGGCCGCCGCCTGCTGCGGGGGCGCTGTGGGCTGCTGATGTTGGTTCTGCTGCTGCTGCTGATTCTTGGAAGAAAAACCAAAAGGCAAACTCGGTATGAAACTACATTAACAGGACAGTGCTTTCTTTTTCTTTTCCTTTGTAACAGGACATTACTTCGATTACTGGATATGCACACGTGACTGCGACCGAGCTGGAGAGCGACCTAGGTGGGACACGGCAGTGACTACAGCCGGGGCATGCAGCATCCCCAGGGGTCCGAGTACTGAGTCCTGAACAGGTTTCATTCTCTGGGGTTCATTTAAGATTGCGCAGTCATCCTCCAGCCCAGTCGCAGACAGCCCGCTGGAGAGCACGCGGCACCCAGGAAGTCGTTCTGCACGCACGGACCCAGCGGTCCTGGTCTCCATCAGGAGTTTGGAGAAGTAGAGGGATACGGGGAGGGCCTGATATATCCAATTACAGGCAAAGAAGAGAAAGATGCTTTGAAAGCAGGCTGCTATAAAGTGATGGTGTTGACACCGAACAAACAAAATGCAACAATTAAGAATCCTGGAATGGGGCGCCTGGGTGGCTCAGCTGGTTAAGCGACTGCCTTCGGCTCGGGTCATGATCCCGGAGTCCTGGAATCGAGCCCCACACGGGCTCCCGGCTCAGCGGGGAGCCTGCTTCTCCCTCTGACCCTTCTCCCCTCTCACGCTCTTTCTCTCTCTCTCAAATAAATAAATAAAATCTTTAAAAAAAAAAAAAAGAAAAGAATCCTGGAATAAAATGGGCTCTAAAAGAAATCAGAAGTTCATTTATCTGTAAACTTATTATATTTCAAATTGCAAAGTACATCTGCAGTTACGTCAATACATACTTAATTAAAGGCAGTTAAATACGTAGGAATCAGTACATCATACTTCCCTAAATTCTCTTTTTGCCTCCCTTACTCTCTGGAAGTGGAGTGTACCCTAGCTTATACCTTGTCGCCTTTCTCTTCAGGTTCATCTTCATTAAGGAATTCCCGTTTGGGGTATGGAATCTGGCAGCCAGCAAACACACTACAAAATCATTAAAAAAAAAAAAAGAATATACATCATGACCTAAAATCTACAATATCATTGACCTTAAATGTTAACTTAAGATTCCACTTTTTTTCCTTAACATATTTTCCACTCTTCCTCTATAGCTAATATTTGCTGGATGCCTCCCAAGACAACTTAATTCAAGCAAATAAGAAAAGAATTTGTGGTATGCCTGGGTGGTGCAGTCAGTTAAGCATCCAACTCTTCATTTCGGCTCAGGTCATGATCTCAGGGACATGAGATGAGCCCTGCATTGGGCTCCCACCACGCTGGGCGTGGAGCCTACTTAACATTCTCTTTCTCCCTCTGCCCCTCGCCCCCGCCCCCCCCCCAAAAATTTGTTGTCTAAGTTTTATACTAATTGTATAAACTCATCTGGCTGACTGATCTAAAAGTCCCACCTGTTCTCAGCTTTAGTTTTTTTCTGTAATACTGAATAATGGTCATTCCTAAAATACTTGTTTCATTCACACCTCTCTATAGCTTTGCCTGTTTCCCAATACAGGCCCTTTTTCTTGAGTACTTTTTCTCCAAGGTAGTATTAATGGAGAACTTCAGTAACACTGCAGTAAAGTGTTTCTCTTACTTTCAGCCACCATCCGACACCCTCAACCTGGAGCAAAGGACACAGAAAATGTAGGATACATACTCTAATGTTGGCAAGGGGTCCTCCTGAAAATAGGGATCCTGCAGAGCCTGCTCCGAGGTAATTCTCTTGGTTGGATCCATAGTAAGGAGTTTCTGAAGCTAGAGTAACACATGAGAAACTGATAGCACATGGAAAGATTGCTTATAAATCAATGTTTTGACTTTTGTATAAATGTCTAGCAGGATTAATATCAATGCCATTTTGTAGAGCTCATCGCGCTATTAGTACACTACACACATTGATGTGAAATTGGCAGAAATCAGTAGCGTTAAAGCCCTTCAAAAGTTTAACTTTTCTTCCCTGCTGATAAATCATTGGAAAAAATTAAGTCTAGAAGTCAAGGGTGACATCTCAAAAGAAAAATATTTCATTTTGCCTCAGCATCCACCAATTTCTTTTCTTTCTGAAGAGGAGGAATAGCTAGGACAATCTCATGGTGAACGGGACAAGGTGGCCTGTGCCACAGATCCAACGTCCCCGTCTGGAAGAGAGGCACCTACCAAGAGGAACACTTTGCTGTCAGGCTTGACCTTGTGTTTCTCCATGTACTTTATGAGGCTACTGTTGGCGTACCTGCAAGAGGACATGACAATCACACATCACTGGGAACACTCACACATTTTTTTCCCCATAAAATGTTTATTACTGAAGTACAGTTTACACAATCTGTATTTTTTAATGGAAAGCTCCCAGATTGGTTTTCCTATAAGATACATGTTTAGGCCATTGTTTTTTCTGCTTAATAAAAGAACACATAACCGAATACTGGCAAATGTGTGAAGAAGTAGGAATTGTTAAACACCCTGCGCAAGAGTTTCTATTGTTACAACGGCTTTGGAAAACAATTATACATTAACCATTAGAGTTGAAAATGTGAACAACCTAAAATCTAGCAATTCCTTTCCTAGGTAGGTACTCTACGAGATTCCTTTGTGCAGGTATATCACAGGATACATGAACAAGAATGTTCTTAGCAGCATTTCTGTAGTAAAAAAAAAAACTGTAAGCAACACAAATGTCTATCAATTAAAGAATGGCTACATTGTTATATATTCACAGAATGGAAAGTTACACAATAGTAAAAATGAATACAGAGGTTGAGTGGGGAATAAAAGCAAATAAAAGCAGACTATAATTTATAAAAAGTTCAAAGATATATTAAACTGAAACAATAATCCACTGAGAGATACATACATCTGTAGCAAAACCAGAATAAAAAATGTGGGATGATAAATACAAATTCAGAACCATGTTGACCCATTGGGAGGGACATGAACCGGAAGGCAGGGTACACAGAGCACTTCAGTAATCTTAGTAATGTTCTATTTCTTATGTTGAAGGGTGAGTAGAGGAGTATTTGTTTTATTATTCTAAAAAGACTACGTATCGTGTTTTCATCATATGTTCTTTCCTATATATGAAATATTTCACATTAAAAAGGCCAAAAAATAAGTAATATATATGTTTATGGTAGAAAATTTAGAGAATACAGAAAAGTATAGAGAAGAAAACTGAAATCACTCAGAGTCCAGCCACTCAGTGATTAAAAAAAAAAAACAAAACAAAGCACCCAAACACTGTTGAGATTTTGCTAATTTTCCTTTGGCATTTTTGCTATGTATCTATGTATGATACAAACACAGAGGGGTTTTTGTTTTGTTTTTATAAAATTGGGATCATACTATACAAACTGTCCTACCTCTTTTCACTTAATAATAATAATGTTTCATAAACATTTTTCCTTGTCTAACACTACCTAAACTACTAATTTGCAGTGGTTGTATATTCCTACTGTTACTGATGTCGTTTGTTTCACAATAGTTAAGAAATATGGGTCCTTGTAGGTTCATCTGATCCGCACGGTAGGGAGACAATGCTGCACAGCAGGTGAGAATCAGGGACCCCTTCTAGACCCTGACTCCTGGCATTTACCAGCTGTGTGATCTTGGGTAGTTCGTTAACCCCTATGAAAGCCTCAGGTTCCTCCTCTGGAAACTGAGGATTATAATCATACCTATCTTACAGAGTTGTTGTGAGGACCGTATGAGAAAATGTAGGTCAGGGCTTAGCACCACGTCTGACACATAGTAAGGACGTAGTGAGCCATTTGTGGCTGCTCTGACTGCTTCCATAGGATAAATTCTTGGATTTATTAGGTCAAAGGATATGTACATTTCAAAGCCATTTTAATGTGCTCTAGAACCTTGCTACACAAAGCTGGCCCTCAGCTCAGCAGTATGGGCCCCCGAGAGCCTGCATTTTTAACAAGGTCTCCAGGTGATTCATATGTACGTTAAAGTTTGGGAAACATTGTGCTCAGCAGTCGCATACAAGGGAGAGTGCCCATTTTATCGTACCCTTGCCAACACTAGGTATGTTCATTTAAAAAATCTTTGCCATGTGTATTCATTTAAAATTGCCTCGGAGTGCCTGGCTGGCTCAGTCAGTAGAGCATGTGACTCTTGATCTCAGGGTTATTAAGTTCAAGCTCCACAGATGGGTACAGAGGTTGATTAAAAATAAAATCTTAAAAAAAAAATTTTTTTTTTTTTTACATCTTTTCCCCCAATACCAGGAACATTTTTATTAGCAAGGTAGCCACTAAGTTTGTTAATGGGAAGAAATTTTAAAGTTTATATAGAAATGGAGTTTGTCCACATATATGTCTTTGGTCTTCATGTTAAATCAACTGATTTCTTGGGTTAACTCCAGATTCTAAGTTATTTATTTCTATCATAATATTGGACCATGCTTATTGGAACATTCAATTTTAAAGTCAACTTAGAGATTTCCTTTTAATTCTACTTTCACCTTGCCTTCTACTGAGCTAATAAGAGCTCTGGGAAGATTACAGAAACTTCTATTCACTATCCTTCCCAATTCACTAAAGAGTAATTTTTTTGGTCCTTTTCATCTGATACAATGAAAGCAAGTTATTTTACCTTTTATGTCATTTCACATCATGTTTTCTGAAATTTTTAAATTATATTTTACTTTAGTGACTTGTATGTACTCTATTAGATTTAGCTAATTTTTAATACAGTCCTTTCATCTTTTGTATCAGTAGCCTGCTTTCACAGGGGTAGAACCATTTGCATAAGACATATGGGCTCTTATCACTGAGCTTTTCCTATTACTTTTCCAACTGAATTTCATTTATCTTTTAAAACCTCTCTCCTTTTATTTCTGGTTACTGTAAACACTATCATTTTATGTGAAAATTTTCCTTTGGTCTTTAAACACTAAAATAAATGTTAAGTGCTTACATTAATTTTCTCTTTTACACTATTACCGTGTCTTCAATTACTTGTACCACTTTCATTAATACCATTTGACAAGTAACTAATGAGCATGTACTATGTACCAGGCCCTGGGGATACATATAATGGTGTACAGAGTAGACATAACCCATACTATCTAGAGGGAAAGGCAGAGAAGCATTCAAAAGCAAACTGTAGTGCAAAGTCATCAGTGCGGAGAGAAGCAGCAAGGAGGCTACAGGAGAACTGAGGGGGACGACCTAACTCAGACCTAGAAGGTCAAGGGAGACCTCCGCAGGCAAGTGATGCCTAAGCCAAGACCTAAAGGATAAGTAGAAAGGAAAAATGGGAGTTAATCTGAGGAGTTAAAATGAGTGGGAGGAAAGTACATCCTAGACTGAAGGAACAGCATATATAAAAACCCAGAGGTCAAAAAAAGCTCTGGGTTTTTCAGATTCTTAAAGAAATTCATGATGTCCAGACTATAGAATACAAAGTGGACAGTGGCTTAGTAGATGAATTTGGTGATGTATAAGCCAAAGCTCCATAAGCCATCCTAAAGAATTGAGGGCAGTGGTGATTTAAGAGCAACTAGGAAACCAACATGATCCAATTTGCTTTTGGCAATGACTGCAGTATAGACAGTGAGTTGGAATAAAGACTGGAGGTAGCAATACCACTTGGAAGGCCACTGCAGGATCCTAAGTGAGAGATGGTGGTCTGGACTGTAATAGTGGCAGAGTAGATGGAGAGAAATAGTAGGTGGTCTGGACTGTAATAGTGGCAGAGTAGATGGAGAGAAAAACAGTTAGTAAGTCTGCCTAGACTTACTAACTGTTTGGACCCCACAAGGTGAAATGGGAGAGAATGGGATAAGAGAAGGATCAGGGATATCTCAGGTCTTGGGCTTGAACAACTGGGTGAATCATGGAGTCATTTCCTAAGATAGGAAATACAGCGGGAGGACAGTGTGGGAGGATAGATGATGAGTTCAATTTTGGACATGTAACTTGAAGTATTTATGGAACATTCAAGTTGGGATTCCATAAGGCAATTAGACAAGTGGGTCTGAAACTTGGAAAAGAGATCCTACTCGGATGCATAAACTGGGAGTTATCAGCATAATCAATGGTAAATTGTCGCCATTAAAATCAGAGAAACTGCCCAGGGAAAACGTCTAGAGTGAGAAGAGAGCCCAAGACAGAACCTTGAGCAATATGAGTGTTATCTTTAGGAGACAGATAGAAGAAAAACACTCCACCAGGGACTGTGTACAAGAGGGGCCAAAAATGAGTGCCGTTTCCTACTTCTCTTTATCATGTCTGCTTTTGTTCCTACAGCCATCCTGTCCTGAAATTTTCCAGTTAAGTTGCCCGAAAGAGAACCTCTTTCGCCTTTTTTCCTCTAGGCGTGTGCATTTATAACAAACTCCTCTCACGGTGTCACCCTTATTCTTTCATTTCTGTTCAATATACCACCAGTGTGTTTTACTCAGCTTCTGGGCCATGCATTCATCCTTCTGCTATCCTTCCTGGTTGCCTAACCCAGCATTTCGGTCACTAGTCATTATTCAGATAAAGATAAAATCACAGTTGCAGCCTTGAACTCAGCCCTCATCATGCTAAAATAGGAGAGACGTTTAAACACTATATTGACCCTTAAAATTCTTAAAAGTTTGTAAAATACTACAGCCTAAGCCTCACGTGTACGTTACCAACATCTGGGATATTGTCTTTAAATCATAAGCATAATTAATATATTAAAATCTAAATTTCTGGCTTAAATACTAATCTATATCTGGTTTTTAAAAGGATTAATTTAAATATTCCCATTGAAGTTACTACTTATATTTAATATGAAATTACTTACGTTGTTCTTCTAAAGTCTTTCTGAAGTGTGGGGTATTCTGGCATCTTTCTAATATCTTCCCAATCTTTATCTTACAAAAAAATATTGAATATTGTTATAGAAAATAAGGTTACTTATATAAAAAAATCTACTTATGTTAGCTTAAAAATATACATAAAAATACTCAAAATATGCTTTTGAAAAGGAATTATTTTGAAATATGACTCCAATACTATTTTGGAAAGAAAAATAAATTACCTGCAGGAAACCCCATGACACTAAATATCCGATCTAGTTGATCATGATGAAAGGGATTGCTTGTTTTTATATCTTCCTGACGACAGTGAAAAATAGGTTCTGAAGTCAACAATTCAGCAAATATGCAACCTATTGCCCATATATCTATGAAGGAAGAAAAACAAGTTTTTATACACATTTATTATAGTTCTTGGGTTATAATTCCTGAGTATAATCACAACCTACATATAAAAATACTTTTCAGTGATGGAATATACAAAGTCTGACAACTATATTAAGAAAACATATATATATGACATGAAATAGCTGTATCATCACATAACAGATTAAATGCCAAATAAAAAACATTTACTTATATATTTCCTAATGAAGATATACTTGGGAAACTCAACTTAGCAAGCAATGAATTTATATTTAGGCAAAAGCCTTTCTAACCACTATTAATAATGTAGTCACTGAAGCATTCAATTCTAATTTAATGCAGGGTTAAATACTCATGACAGAATAAAACAATACCATCATCATGTATAGGGATACATTCCTTTAAAGCAATCAAATGCATAATGATAGAGCATAATTTCTGATTTGTGAGAATAGACAGACAGTATAGACCATATAAAATGATTTGGAAAAACTCAACTTTTGTATGCAAGGCTACCAACTTCCATTTTTTCAACAAATTGTAAGGTCTAAAAGCTGATAAATACAAGTACCTACAGGTACAGCATGACACCCGTAGAGCTCGGTGTTATTTGAATATATTCACTTGGATTAAGCTGCTCCAATCCTCCGACACTCCAAGACAAAGTTAAAAGTTAAAAGTTTTATTAAGTATTTTAAATCACCAGTTATAGATTATTCTATTTGGATTTTACACGTTGAAAAACTGTAATTTCGATTCTGACTATAATATTATATTCACGTTTTGCCAAATGTACAGGTGAATTAATTTTTGTAAGATATATATTCACACTTGCCCACTTAAATAAATGCTATTTAATAGTTTAAAAAAAATAATGCACGGGGGCGCCTGGGTGGCTCAGTTGTTAAGCATCTGCCTTTGGCTCAGGTCATGATCCCAGGGTCCTGGGACTGAGCCCCGCGTCGGGCTCCCTGCTCGGCGGGGAGCCTGCTTCTCCCTTTCCCACTCCCCCTGCTTGTGTTCCTGCTCTCACATCTGTCTGTCAAATAAATAAATAAAAACCTAAAACAATAAATAAATAACACACAGACCACGGTATAGTATAGAAAAGCAGTGTTTAGTAGCCTACTAAATGTGGGAATCACATTCTGTAAACAAGCTAAATAAGAAAAAAGTCTAATTATATCCATTAGCTAGAATTAACATTGGTATGCTATTTCATAAAACAAACTGCCAAATGAAAAAAAAACATAGAGTAATGTCTTACATAGCTGACTCCATTCAGGAGTGGCTTCCTTTCACGTAATGTAGTCTTCTGGATAATGGAAACATATCCCTTCAATAATTGTTTTTTATTACACCATTACCTGCAATCTTAAGAGGCTATAAAATAAAATCTTTCTTAATGACTCAGAAGGGTCATCACAAACATCCATCATGAAAGAATAGAGCAACAATACTCTTCAGTGTCTACTTTTAAATTCTTTTCTCTCTCCCGCATCATGTTGTTGTCACTCTTGCCTCTGACACAGTCCCATCTCTCTTCCTGCTGGCTGCTTCTACTATGCAGTCAACTGGGGCTGGTACTGCATGTTCCTGGTCATGCCAGTTCCTGGTTTGCCTTCCATTTAAAGGACAGAAGCCAGGATCTAGATTCCCTGAGAACTGCTAAGAGAAGGAACCTCAGTGTAACAGGTAATGTTAAGTTCTAGGCTTTCTTGCTTCATATTAGCCTCTAATTTTAAATGGTCATCTGGCTCTTGTATCATCTACACCATTTCTCAGCTCTCATTCCTCTGTCAATGACTTGTTTCTCCCTCCCTCCCTCTAGACACACACACACACACACACACACACACGCACGCACAAACGCTGTCACTCCCCTCCCTCTCTCAATGTTACTCCATAAAATTTCACTGATACCAAATCATCAAACTCTTCTTTTATATGCTCTGACTAGAAATAATACTCATTTCTGACATGAACCAGGTATGGAGGAGAGTAAGAACGAGTGAATGTGTACATATTATATTTATAATGTCTGCTATGAATATATCTGAAGCCTAAAAATAACTGATTTGGGGATTATTCTTTTTCTGTGTCTTTTTTCCTAATCTCTATCCAGAACGGATAATTGCAACTTGACTAAACTTGGAAATTAGTGATTATATTTTTATCTTTATCTGTAAGTTGCAAACTGGTTTAAATTCAATTTCAGTTGTCCTTGCCCTGAGGAAATAGGAAACATAGTTGATTTCCAATTCATACCCAATTATCTTTATTTCCCCCCAAAACATCTAGTTTTATTTCAATAGTAGAACAGTTAATCAGAAAATATTCACAGAACTGCGCTTCTCAAAGTGTGGGCTGTCAAAGTGTGGGGACCACATACACAGAATCATATAATGGCACATATCAAAGATGGGACTTACTACCATGGATTTGCTCTGTAAGAATCTCTGAGAGTAGGACAGACTTTGGTAGGGAGTCATTTAGTTCAACGGAAGGTTTTGGCTGAATGTGCCTTTTCTTACTGGAAACCTCCCTTCTAGATAAAGACTGTATGGAGCTTGGTAGGAGACCAGCACATGTGGATTTCTACTGTTACCATGTCCTCTACTCGCTGCCCTGTGCCCTGGGTTATCTCGTCATCAATTCTGCTCTGAAGCACCGCCTGTTACTTCCCAGCTGACAGACCCTTTCTCTGGCGCATTTTCAGTCTCTTCCTATCCCCTGGTGCCTTCTGAGATTGTCTAAGAGACTTTACTGTTCTCAACTGAGAGATCTAACAGAACAAGCAGACAATTCTAAAAGTTGCAAAGATACAGCTCCTCAGTGAAAATCACTCACTGGAATGTAAGTAGAGTCACGCTCTGATTTTAACCCCTCATTCTGAGAGCACTCCATTCCTTCCGTCTGCTTGTGTAGTTCCCCTTTCTGCAGCCTCCACACAGCTGCCATGGTCCGCCCCGATGCCGGTAGCCTGGCCTCGGCAGCCTCTGAATGCGGCCTTACTCTGGGCTCAGCTGCTAGCAGAAGGGTCGAGGGTCGGTCTCCCACTGCCCTACTGTCAAACACTCATAGGCTTTTTCACGAATTTAACAAAATCTTTCAGCAATACTTATAAAGTATTACAAGATTCCAGCACTGTCCTGGCATCTCAATCCTTGGACAAAGTATAAATATATGCTAGGTGTCAGAGTTTTGCAGAAACCAGATCTCCGGATGAACGAGGACATCACTACGGTTTAATCTTTGTTTCTCCTTTTACCCACAAATAGGTTAATTAGCGGTCTAATCTTTTCAAACATAGGAACTACCTTTGTAGTTCTTTGCATGCCATCAGGTTTTTTTTAAATAAATTTAACAGAGAAAGGCTTGTGCTCATCTATTTTTAATAATTTTATACTTGTAGTGCCTTTATTCAATGGAACTTAACCAAAGCAGCTAAAGGTAGTAAAAAAAAAAAAACAAAAACAAAATGATATTAGTCTAATACCAGTAAATGGAAAATTCAACAAAAGGAAAATTTCAAGAAATACACCTGGCAGATTTCGGTACCTTAGAGAACTAGCTCACCACAGTGACAGGGCTATCTACCCTTCTCTATCCTCTCTTTTTATCTCAGTTAAATAAATCTCATGGTTTGAGGAGAGCTCTCTCTTCCTGACTGCCCCAATTCACAGCTGGGCCCTCCGCGGACACTGGAGTGATCAGGTAGCAAAGTCTCTGCTGTCTCCGTTCGGGAGCAGACTTGAAATCCTGGAGAGCGTGTGTTTGTAACAGGTTTTCTTACTCCGTTGTTTTTTCACTTAGTGAAATGTCAAGATGCTGGGCACAGCTAATCCACCCAGACTCTATTTCCTACTGTGATGGAGAAACCGCCACCCTGATAACGGCAATGGCAGGAGACAG
Source organism: Phoca vitulina (assembly GCF_004348235.1). NCBI lineage: Eukaryota > Metazoa > Chordata > Mammalia > Carnivora > Phocidae > Phoca > Phoca vitulina. The sequence continues at coordinate 50,064,257 of NW_022589712.1, read as the reverse complement.
AAAGTAGTCACATTATTTCTGGTTGAGGAAAGGACTGACTGACTGACTTTTCCCCAGATAGAAGGGGCTCTCTTCCACACCACACTGTGCCTGCTTTCTGTTGTTCTTTTTGTGGAGAAAACAATTCTAAACCTCTCTCCAGGTCTTCTGATCGACGGTAGGTACGTACAAAATAAAGTTTGCACATTATCATTTCCATAGCAACTCAACAGGGTCTGATAACTCGATTCCCTAAAAGAAAATGCTTTCTTCTTTTTAAAAAACCATATTCTCCTATAAAGTGAAAAATCCTAATCTACCAGAATATAATATCTAGGAATATAGAAGACAATAGGACTTTTACAAAGAGATATAAAAGTGGTTTTTACAAAGCAGCTTCATTATTATTATACCATTTGGTATTTATGATAATTCGATGCTATGACAGTAAATCATTTTAGACTAACTTACCAATGGCCTTTGTATAATGCCTTGCACCAAGCAGAAGTTCAGGAGCCCGATACCAAAAAGTCACAACTACTGGATCCAAATCTGCCAGTGGCTTTAGAGGAGAATTGAATAATCTGGCAAAACCCATGTCAGCTTAAAAAAAAAAACAAAACAAATTAATATATAGCTCAGTTTGGCATGCTACTAGAACCATGCAAGGTTGATGACAATAGCCACTAGCCTTATAAAGCAATCCTTTCCTCCCTTTTCAACCAGGGGTCTGCACCAGGCACCAGATTCCCTCTTCTGAGGTAGATATTATTACTGTGCCTATTTTACTGATAAAGAAACTGAGGCTTAAAGATATTCTGACTTGCCCAAGGTCATAGAGCTAGTAAACACAGGGTCATAATTAGAATCCAGGTCTGACTTCAGTCCCCTGGCTTTCAGAAACATTGCAATAATCTTAAATGTCTATAAAATTGAAATAGTCTAAAAGTTTCCATGATTAATTACGGCCTCTGTATGCCTATGCATCTAAAAACTGATGCATCTTAGTTTGGTGTGAGCTGAAGTTGGCTCGTGGACACATGAGAGCCAATTTGTACACATTTCTTCCCAATTTTGGGTTCAGTGATGTCATGTCAATGACTTGAAATTGGCTATGATTAGGGAATATCTGCATCATGATAAAGAGCAAATGCTACAAATTGGGGCTTTTTCACCCGAGAGAGTCACTGTTGTATAATTACCAGCACATCATAAACATGTTTCCAAAGACATGTAAGAGATTATTTGTTATAATTTGTTATAATTCACGATTTAACAAAGGTCTATACCAAAGCTAAGTGATTTAAATCTTAGAGGTGTACGCGAGTAGTAAAAAGAATAGTTATTACTATAATAAGTTCCTGGAGACTATCTAATTTTCTTAAGATTTCATAAATAACAAATGCCTTTTATCTATCAAGCACTTTAGAGTTTACAGGTGGTTTTCACATATATCATCTATCACTTCATCTAATCCTCATACGAATGCTGGTTTAGTAAGTATTTTGCTCCCCACCTCTGAGATGAAGAATCTAAAGCCCATGGCAGCTAAATGACTTGCCCAAGGTCATAAGGATAGGAAGTAAAAATGCCAGTATTCAAACAAACCATGTTATAATTTAGCAGCTATATTCTGAATCATTGATCTGACATCCAATAGAGATACTCCCATGTCACAAAGATAAAATCGCGAGAATGAAAACCCTCTATAACTTGAAATATATGATATACACAGTATATTTTGATTGTATAAGGGATAATGTACATTATGTAATAGTAACTGTTTCAACTCTAGAGAATTATTTAATCTAAAATTAACATGCTATGATATAATATACATTAAAATTTTAATTTACAGTGATTTTGTTTCTTTGGAGCTTGAATAATTTACAAGATTTTCTGAGAATGCTTTGGAGAACACAGCTAATAAAAAATAAAGCTATCCAAGGAAGCCTGTGCTATGCTTACTCTTTCTTAACTAAATTTCCCTAGAGCAAACAAAAACATTCAAAATCATTCTACCAATACTACGCCTACTTCAAAGCACTGCTTTATGTATTTAATAGATGCTGATTGTTACTGATGGCAAAGTAATATGATGCAATGCTGTTTATCCATTGAAAAGCATGTTATTTTTAAGTAAAAGCTAAAGCCAGTATTTCTCCCCTTATTCTCTACCTTCCTAGTTTTATATAAGCCTCATCTATTCACTGTCAGATGACATTAAGTCGAAATCAAGTCCAAAGGAAACAATGAACATTCTTAAAAATAATTCCTGTCTATTGTTTGAATTTTAAAGGAGTTTCAAATCCTTCCTCAAATAATACTTCAGACGTAAGGTAACTAACAGTTGTTTTCCTAAAATTAGATATGAGTGAAATTGTTCGATTCAATGGACTGCAGTAATAAAATTCTGGTGGGAGTGCTAATTAGATAGTAACAAAGGACAGAGACAAGCAGGAAAAGGCAGTGTCCACCACCAAGGAACTTACACGAAGGTGAGGTGACAAAATACACGGAGTAGATAAAAACAAAAAAGGGTAAGGGCTGTAAGGCTAAAGGACAGCTGCCAGTGGCTTGTACTAGACTCGACGTCCTTTGAGGGGAGGGCTTATGTCTCCTTCCTGGCTTTCACTGGAACCGTGTCTGGTAAACCTCTGTAGCACTGGACTAAATTGAACGTGGGACTTGAGCTGTAGTTCTGAAGGGTGAATCACTGTGAACAGTAAAGGGGACACGCAAGCACTTCAGGGAAGGCCTGAAGTCTTTAGGCTGCTGGGGTGGGGGAGGAGGCTCAGGTGCAGCGAAAGTCACGTTGCATTTTCTATTTGCGTTTTTCTTTTCACTCAAAAAAGGACTGTATTAAAGTGTTAAGCATAGGCATCCGAGCATTACTAATTTTTAAAAACTGATGTGCTATTAAAACAAAATTCAAAAGCAATTTTAAAAACTAGATTGTTCACTAGACTATTGGTATTGCTTATTGCTTATTTTAACCCTGATTTTACCCCTAATCTTGGATAGAATTACAATCCTAAAACTTTTTTTTTCCCCATTGGAAAGGAATTTGAGTTTTATTCAGGAGGCTGGTCCCCCAATCCTAAAACTCTTAACAGGAGGGCAACGAATGGGCCTGGCTGGAATACAGAATTTATGGTGAGGAGTACTAGAGATATCTGGGAGTGGTGAGAAGAAAGTAAGTGTGGGTGACCAGGATAAACGTGATGACTGGTACAAACAAGGGAGAGTACAGGATGGTGATGAGGAATTTGGTTTGAAACAACGGAGGAGAGGTTGCCAGCAACAAATAAAAGTAAAGATTTCGGCTAGGGTGAGAGAAGAGAATCTGAGATTCAGATCGTAAAATGATTTTTATAGAATCCATGATTTTAAGGCCACAACTTATCAATTCCTTAAAGGAATAATTATAGAGGGGCGCCTGGGTGGCTCAGTCGTTAAGCGTCTGCCTTCGGCTCAGGTCATGGTCCCAGGGTCCTGGGATCGAGCCCCGCATCGGGCTCCCTGCTCTGCGGGAAGCCTGCTTCTCCCTCTCCCACTCCCCCTGCTTGTGTTCCCTCTCTCGCTGTGTCTCTCTGTCAAATAAATCAATACAATCTTTAAAAAAAAAAAAAAAGAAAGAACTGTAGAGGGAGGCCATGCCCCAAGCCAGTGCCTAGGAGATCTTGAAACAAACGGCTAATAGGAGTAAAAGCCAATAATGAATAAAATGCAGAAGAAAGAGCAAAAGTGGTAAATAGAAAAATAGAATTCTGTGATGCCATATAAGGGAAAAGACAGCCCTGAAGTCAGACTGGTCAGAGGAAGGAATGACTAAGGCAATAAAGGAAAACGGTGACTAACTACGGGCCACTGGCTCTGCTGAGACAGAGGTCATAGGTGACTGACTGTTGGGAGAGCAGTTTCCATAGAGGGATGGAATTAGAGGACAGATTATAACAAATGAGGGTGGGTGGAACCCGTGGGTGAATACTGTGTGTTCTAGAAGTAGAGGAACAAGGGGGGAAAAATGAACACATGGTAAAGAAAACACAATGGATATGAGAAGATTTATTCTAGAATTGGGAAAAGGGTTATGAATGTTGAAAGGTGAAGAGGAGAAACCCGGGAAGTGGAGAGTGGAGACACAGCAGTGTGAGAGCTTTTTGGTTTTTGTTTTTTTTAATTTTTATTGTTATGTTAATCGCCATACATTACATCGTTAGTTTTTGATGTAGTGTTCCATGATTCACTGTTTGCGTATAACACCCAGTGCTCCATGCAGAACGTGCCCTCTTTAATACCCATCACCAGGCTAACCCATCCTCCCACCCCCCTCCCCTCTACAACCCTCAGTTTGTTTCTCAGAGTCCATAGTCTCTCATGGTTCGTCTCCCCGACCGATTCCCCCCCTTCATTCTTCCCCTCCCAGCAGGAAGATATTTAGAAGCTGGGGGTGGGCGGGGCACCAGACTGGACTCAGGAGGGGAGAGTCACTCTTTGTCGGAGACCCTTTCAAAGGCAGCGCTGTGCTGACAGAAAGTGGTTGGTGAGGTACAGCAGACGGCTTTGATATGGCTGGGCAGCAACACTTGTAGGGAAAGAGACTCCGGACGGGGAACTCAAGTCCTCCCTCGGAGCGGCTGCGTAAGCTGCAACCTCTCTAAAGCCAGCTCCCCTCCTTGCTCGCATCCCACCAGGCAGGGTGCTTGATTAAAGTAAGTGAGGAAATGTGTGACGGCATTTACCACATGGGACACTGAACTGTCTCTGTCACTGTCCCTCACAGGGAGGGCGACCCGTCACTACCGTTTCCCTGTCACCAATGTCTAGCAAAACGTAGGGCCTCAAATGCCTACAAGAAAATGTGTGAGCGTAAAACGGGAGCAAGTGAGGAGTGCTGGAAAGGGGGTGGTAAGGGGGAAGCAAGGAATACCTGGTTCTTAGTGACCATCAACAATATTTTTTTAGGGCTCTGAATCTCAGTAAACTCAGCGTAGAGGTTTAAAGAAAGGGAAGTTGGTTTAAAACAGCTTCTTCTGGAACTGGGGCTAGCAAACTAATTGAAGAAGTAGAAAACCAGGCAGGAGGCAGGCTCAGTTGTAGCAGGACAGAACAGATGGGTAGCTGGTCAAGTTAGCACAATTTTGCATCACCCTTAGTATGATATATTCTAACAGCAAAGAAAGCAGGTTGATGAAACAAAATTTCTTTTAAAATCCTTCTAAAAACCATCAAACATTTAACAAAAGTAATTTCTACTACAAAAAATTACAATAAAGCATTTCTTTAGCTCATTTTCTTCCCCAATATGTCGCGGGTATAGATGATGCCAATTTCTTTTAGAACAACCTTCAGGGTTGCAAAGGAAATTTCAATATATAGATAGGATTCCTGCTGGTGCCTTAACCTAAGACTACCAAGTAAGAGAGTCTATAAACATGTATTCATTTGGAAAAAATATGTTGGTACCTGGCACAGGCATGCAGGGGGCGGGGGACAGGTATCCGGGAAGATGTGTGCATCAGGTCAGGTGAGAGACAGGCATTCAGGGAAAGAACATTGGTGAAGCTGAGATAAAAGCAAGACTTAGCAGATTATGTTTAGGGTAACCGTGTAGGACAGTAATCACGGCATAAGCACATGCTTGGGTACTGTATGGGAATAAAGTTTTTGGGCTTGCTTGCCTCAGCTTAGAATCACAGAACCTTCTTTGGGGAATAAACCTAAGGAGTTTTATAAACTATCTATCTACACTCCCCAATATATTTCCTAAAAATATGATAAGGAAGTCATTTGAAAATTAGCTACTTAACTAAGAGTCTTAAAAAGGGGATACCACTTTTGCAGTCACTTCAGTTTCTTAATAAATTATTTTAGAAATAATTACCTACCTATTTTGACTCTCCCCCTTTCAGGACCTTCTCCCATTACTAGGATATTTGCTGGTTTCTAGAAATAAAAATAGAGCATTCAAATTACTATGTTTATTCTTTTGACATGCTCTAAAATGGAAAGAAGTTCTTAAAATATGAAAATATCACTTCTGTATTTGCATCAAAACCACAATAGAATATTAAGTACCTTCTATATAAAAGCATTTGACATACTTGAAGTTAGCACTAAACTCCTATAAACATCTTTGCTTTGAAAACATCTTATTTTCAAAATTATATCATACAAGTAATTATAAAGAAATTGAAGCTATCATTTTTGTTTACCCCACAGAAGTAACAAGTAATAATAATTTTTTTAAAACCTGCACATATTATAAACTGTCCACTTGCTGCCCACAACAAAGAGTTTTTGGGGTTGAAAATTTTTATGTAAAATTTCCAACCACAACATCATTGCCTCCATTTAAATTAATCAAATGGAATATTCCTTGCTCAATATTTCTAAACTACTACAGGAAAACATGATCAACATTCAACAGACTCTTATTAAAATCCACATGCATTTTCAGCTATAGTTCATGCAAAAGTGAGAAATTCCAAATAGGGGGCGCGTGGGTGGCTCAGTCGTTAAGCCTCTGCCTTTGGCTCAGGTCATGATCCCGGGGTCCTGGGATCGAGCCCCGCATCAGGCTCCCTGCTCCGCGGGAAGCCTGCTTCTCCCTCTCCCCCTGCTTGTGTTCCCTCTCTTGCTGTGTCTCTCTCTGTCAAATAAATTTAAAAAAGAAAGAAAAGAAAAGAAAAGAAAAAAGAAAAGGAAAGAAAGAAAGAAAGAAAGAAGGAAAGAAAGAAAGAAGGAAAGAAGGAAAGAAAGAAAGAAAGAAAGAAGGAAAGAAGGAAGGAAGGAAGGAAAGAAAGAAAGAAATTCCAAATAGAATTTCAAAATGTAGGAAAATAAAAACCAGGGCTAATACAGAGCTATATAAAGAAAAGAATAAGCTGCAAATGCATCTGCTGTTTTTTAAGTCATCCTCATTTGTAGATATTTAGAAACAGAGGAACTGTGGAAACAGGCTTTTGGGCAAGTCAGTCTCCTCTGTAAAGTATCTAGGGGAAAATTTATAATTCATTTATTCAATCAATGAATATATTTTTAGCATCTTCTAGGGACAAAAAACATATTAACAATAAAGAGGAAACACAAGCGCCTGATGAACCAAATTCCTAACCTCCAGATGCTCATTATATAAATAGAAAGAAAAAACAGGAGCTTTGTATCTTAAAAGCTAATGCCATTTATGAGTTACAGAGAGGAGCGAGGTCTTGGGTTAGAGGTTAAACCAGATTACTTTTAGATCCCTTTCAATTTGCTGGCTCTTTTTGAAGTTTCGATGAAAACAATAAGACTTAAAAAAAAAAAAAAAAAAAACCAGTTCAAAGGGGGAAGTGATTAACCAGAGTTTCCATTGTTGAGGGAAATATTCATTGGATGTGAGGGCAAGGGTGGTGTCCGTTATCCAGATCCTGAAAAATGAACAGGAACTAGCGTGGTGGAGTAGAAGGGCAACAGAACGACAGGAGGTGCAAAAGGCTATGAACGAGGTAGGCTTAGGAGACAGTAACCTGGACAGAACTCTGGACAGAAACCAGAGGACTCATGTTGGGGGTAGTAAAGTGCACCTAGACTCAGGATAGTCTTAAATGCCAGGTGAAGTCATCTGACCTTTATATGACAGGCCGTGAGATGATAGGAAAGGGGGCAGTCTCAGAACTAGGTTCTGTCCAAGGTCTTCTCCACTGAAACAGAGGGGGAGGTATGGAGCTGAGTAACACTCTGAAGGAGAAATTAACAGGACTTTGTGACTAGTTGAAGTCAGAAGACTACGACAAAGGGTGATAAACATTTCAAAAAGGTTTTGAGTTTCTGTAACTGGAAGAATGATGGTGCCTGTATTATAAAAAAGTTATGAGAGGTCCTGGTTAGGAAGGGGGAATAATGTGAGATGCCTAAGTCCCACTAGCCAGGGGAGTGGAAATAGGAAGATTTGGATTTGAAAGTCATTGTCACTGGAGTACGATGACTGAAGAAGACGAGACAAAATTAGTTTATCACAGCCAAAAGAGAAAATAGCACTAGACGAAACCCAGACCTGCAAGGTTCAAGTTTGACAACAATTTATCAATGATCCATTATAGATAAAACACTGTACTGCAGACTTTCTGGAAAGAAAGAAAAATAAAACATGAAGCTCTTGACTTCAAAGAGCTTTCAAATCTAGTAAGGAAAGACAGACAAACTGCTTTTTGGAATATTAAGCAGGTTATGAAAAGTACCAAAATAAACCAAAAGAAAGTAGAAGTAAAAAGATAACAGTAAGGGCAGAAATCTATGAATGAGACGGTATTTATGAAGCCTCTAGACAACTACTGCAAGAGAAGAGAAGGTACAAATAAACATTACAAATTACAAGAATGACCATAAAAACAGGTTAGAAGGATAAAAGAACCCCACAAAGAACTTTATATTGATTAATTTAAAAATGTATACAAAATAGACAAAGTCAAGAAAATGTAAGCAACAAATTGACTCAAAATGAATAAGAAAAGCTTAAGAAACCAATATGTGCTAAATAAATTGAAAGTTAAAAATCTTCCTACCAAGAAAACACTGGACCTCAAATCATCACAAAAGCAAGTTCTCCAAATTTTCAATGAACAGACTGTTCAATCTTATTCAAACATTTGCAGAGAATAGAAAAAGAGGGAATGCTCCCAATACATTCTAGAAGGCCAGTATAATCTTGGTAGCAAACCCAAAGTATGAGAAAGAAAAATTTCAGGCCAACCTCATGAATATAGATACAAAAATACTCATGAGTATAGATGCAAAAATATTAAACAAAATATTATTAAGTCAAAAGCCATTAACAGGAATTCCAGGATGGCTTAACATGAGAAAGCCTATATATGTCCATCACCATATTAACATATTAAAAAAGAAAGATGATATAATTATGTTGATAGAGGCTGAAAAAGCAGTTGATAAAACTTAACAGCCATTCTATGATAAAATCTCTCAGCAAGTTAGACTAGAAAAGTACCTCCTTAAACTGATAATGGGTATGTATCAAAAACTAAGAAGTAACATGGGAAGCATTCCCTTTAAAATCGGGACTAATGGGGTGCCTGGGTGGCTCAGTCGGTTAAGCGTCCGCCTTTGGCTCAGGTCACGATCCCAGGGTCCTAGAATCGAGCCCCACATCGGGCTCCCTAAGTGGAGCCTGCTTCTCCCTCTCCTCCCCACTTGTGCTCTCTGTCACTATCTCTGACTCTCTCTCAAATAAATAAATAAAATCTTAAAAAAAAAAAAAATCAGGACTAATGCAGGGATACCCACCATTACCACTTCTAAAATCAACATCGCACTGTAAGTCTAGTGCTATAAAACAATAATTAAAGGGATATGGATTGGAAAGGTGGGAACAAAATTATTGTTCATTGCAGATGATGTAATTATTTACATAAAAACTCAAAGTATTTGGGGCGCCTGGGTGGCTCAGTCGTTAAGCGTCTGCCTTCGGCTCAGGTCATGATCCCAGGGTCCTGGGATCGAGTCCCACATCGGGCTCCCTGCTCGGCGGGAGGCCTGCTTCTCCCTCTCCCACTCCCCCTGTTTGTGTTCCTGCTCTCGCTATCTCTCTCTCTGTCAAATAAATAAATAAAATCTTTAAAAAAAAAAAAAAAAGATATGTTTAAAAAAAAAAAAAACTCAAAGTATTTATAGACAAATTATTAGCAATAGTAAGAGAGTTTAGTAGGATGTTTGCCTAACTGAAAAATATGAAAAAGTCAACTGTATTTCTATATAACAGCAAAAAAAAAAAAGGTAGGAAATACAATTTTTCAAAGGCAGCATTTCCATAGCAATAAAAAAAACTATTAAGGCACCTAAGAATAAATACATTAAAGGATGTACAAGTTTTTTATACAGAGAATCTTGAAACTTGATCTTAAATGACATTAGTAAGTCCTAAATAAATTAAGGGGCCATGTTGATAGATAAGAGGACTCTCTATATAAAGACATCAATTTTCCTCATACTTATCTGTAAATTCAATGCAATTTCTTTTTTTTTTTTAAAGATTTTATTTATTTATTTGAGAGAGAGAATGAGATAGAGAGAGAGAGCATGAGACGGGGTAGGGTTAGAGGGAGAAACAGACTCCCCGCTGAGCAGGGAGCCCGATGCGGGACTCGATCCCGGGACTCCAGGATCATGACCTGAGCCGAAGGCAGTCATTTAACCAACTGAGCCACCCAGGCGCCCCAATTCAATGCAATTTCAATCAAACTTCCATCAAAGTTTTGTGTGCATGTGTGTGCGTGTAAACATGAAAAGCTAATTTTAAAATGTACGTGGAAAATAAAATAAAATAAAATAAAATATATGTGGAAGAGGAAAGCCCTAAAGATGGCCAAGATACTCATGAAGTGCTAGGGGTAGGGGATGAGGAGAGGCATCTGGCTCAAAACAGGACATCACAATTTATTTTAAAGCCACAGTAATTAAGACAGTGTGATACTGTTACAGAGAGAGACAAATGGATCAATGGGATAGAATGGAGAGCCCAGATAGACCCATGATACTGGGAGAAGAGGAACTTCAGGTCAGTGGAGAAAAGAGGAACCATTCACTAAATGGTGTTGGCACAACAGGTCATCCAAATGAGAAAAAAAAATAAAATAAAATGAATGCTCGCCTCATACCATACACACAATTTCAGGCAGATTAAGGATTTAAACATGCAAAACTTTAAAACTGGCGGAGGGAGGGATAATGTAGAGAATATATTTCTGACTCTCAGGTAGGAAAGAATTTCTTAAACAAGATTAAAAAAAATCAGAAAAGAAAAGACTGATAAATCTGGCTATTATTAAAAATAACTTTCAATCATCAAAAATAAAGAAAATAAAAAGACAAAGCACAAACCAGCAGAAGTATTTGCAATATACATCAGTAACGAAGATTTTGTATCCAGAATAAAGAACTCCCACAAATCAATATAAAAACAACCTAAGAGAAAAATGGGTAAAATGTCCAAACAGGCATTTAACAAAAGAAGAAACATTTAACCACCAAGCATATGTAGATGCTCAACCTCATCAGTAATGGGGGAAATGCAATTAAAATCACAGTGAGATACCATTTTACACCTAGTATATTGGTTAAAAGTTAAGAACTGTTGAGTAGGAAGCGGGTCAGGGGGTAATTCCAATACATTGTTGGTAAGAGAATAACTTGGTACAACTTCTTTGGAAAACAATTTGGCATCATCTTGTAAACCTGAACAATTACATACCCTTTGACTCAGTAATTCCATTTTTAGACACACCAGAGAATGTTCATAGTAGCATAGGTTGTAATACAAAAAAAAAATCTGTGGACACAACCCAAATTCCTAGCTAATAGAAAAATGGAGAAATTAATTTTGGTAGAATCACACAATGAATTTTAAAATAGCAGTGAAAATTTTGGAGTTACTAATAAAGGTAAAAAAAAATTTGAATCTTAGAAGCATTATGTTGAGTAAAAAAAGCAAGTTTAGAAGACTATATACAGCAGAATACTATTTTCATAAACCTTAAAACCAAGCAAAGCTAAAGAATATACTGTTTAGGCACACAAACAAATGTGATAAACCTATTTTTTAAAAAGGAGTGAATAATGGATTCAAAACTTAGGAATATTTGTTACTTCTTGAGGAGGCAGGATGATGGGATGGAGGGGGGAAGCATAAATAGAAGCAAGCTATCGGTAATGTTCCGGTTACTGGGATAAGTGACAGGCTCTGGACTGTTATGCTTCGTACAGTACATAATGTTCCAAATACTATTTTGTATATATCATATATTAAGACAATGATAATAAAGACAAAAAACAAAGCGGTGGGGGGGGGCACCTGGGTGGTTCAGTCGGTTAAGCATCTGCCTTCGGCTCAGGTCATGATCCCAGGGTCCTGGGATCGAGCCCTGCATCGGGCTCCCTGCTCATTGGGAAGCCTGCTTCTCCCTCTGCCTGCCACTTCCCCTGCTTGTGTTCCCTCTCTCGCTGTCTCTCTGTCAAATAAATAAAATCTTAAAAAAAAACAACAACAACAAAGTGAGGCATGGGGATACGCATTACTGGGAGGGTGTCATTTTCAACAGTAATAAGCACTATTTTAAATTGCTCAGAGAATGCCTCCTTTTGAGAAGGTAACTTTTGGGATAAGACCTGAAGAAAGTAAAGTACTAAGCTGCTGGAATCGAAGGGAAGAGCAGTCTAGGCAAAGGGAAGGGGAAGCTGAAATGTTTGAGACAGGAGCTCGCCTGGTGAGCTGGAACTTGCTAGGGAGAACAGTGGGCATCTGGAAGCACAGAATAAGGCGCTGTTGACACCACAGAAGGAGAGTCAACAGAGGGCTTGCTTGCTGTTCCCGATGGTTCTGCTTTGGGCACAAGTCATTTGAGGACCAGAATTGGGTAAGTTCTTGAGCACGGTCTGGCCTGCGCTCTGGGAGTAGGGTGAGGGCTCCCGAAAGATTTGCAGAAGAGCAAAGCCATGGTAGAGCAATGAGGAGAAGCCGTGGTGAGCTAGCAGGCTGGTTAACTGGACAAGGAGCGAAGAGGTCAATGTGGCTGGAGTCAATGAGACAGGAAGAGAGGTGGTACAGGAGAAGTAGTGGAGAGGTCAAGTGAAGCTGGCGGGGGGCCTTCAATCATACAGAATGACGTAGGAACTTGGAAAGACTAGGTTTTACATGACTAGAACTAGCATCATTTTATTATATATTATCTTTCTGTCTTACCCATAATTTTTATAGGTTGTACAATATGGATTTTGTCATTTTGCCAAATCTCTGATAGAAGGATATGGAGAGACTATCATTTTGTACAACATTATATATTTCTATAATATTTGACTTTGTATTTTTTGGTATGGTTTCTCATTAGAGAAATAGTATTTTTTAATAAAAAATAAACAATGCTGAGAGAAATAAAAGGTGTTTAGAGGAAAACGAGCCTAATGAAAAACCCTATGAAGGAGGAGCCACGGTAAGAAAACAGATAGCATAGGGTTCTAGAAGCTAAGAGAGCTTAAAAAGGATGAGGTGGTCTTTAGGTGCAATAGAATGAAAGATGGGAAGAGGCAACTTCTGTCCATTTACAGAAGCCAGACACAGTAAATGAGACCCAATTAAGTAGAAAGAAGGTAAAGGCAGAATTAGAGTATACTATTGAAGGCCTTAGTGAGAACAGACTCTCTGGGATATAACAATTCTTGAGGCGCCTGCCTGGCTCAGTCAGATGGGCATGCAACTCTTGATCTTGGGGTCATGAGTTTGAGCCCCATGTTGGGTATAAAGGTTACTTAAATTAATAAAATTTAAAAAACAATTCTTAAAAATTATCAAATTATCAAATAAACCACCTTACATACTCTTTGCTACATTATTTGTAATTCCTAAATTTTGAACTTAAACCCTTTCAAAATAAATCTGTAAGATAAAAACACAAAGTATGTGATACGGGAGCAAAGTTGCTTCACATAAGAAATGAAAATAGATTACGAGCCTTTGAATGGGAGAAAAGCAGGAAGCTGGTCTCAGATCACTGTTAGCTAACTCTCAGAAGTTCCTACAGTCATGCTCTCTAGAAACAGAATATGAACACCACAACGGAATGAGGTTACAGAGAGAGAGAGAGAGAGAGAGAGAGAAAAGAGGATTCTAGCAGGTACTGAAGTTTGTAAGGAATACCTTTTATCTAAGACACTTGAAGCCTATGGAAGCTCTAAGTGTGGGGTCCCCCTGTAGAGCCTGAGGTGAGGGCAGAGGCAGTGACGTGGTTTGGGGAGCAGTGGCTATAAGCTCTTTTGTACAACCTAAGAAAGGAACCCAGGGCTTGGGCAGTATCCACAGAGAAGGGCTCCTGTAGTCAAGTTAAGATCTAGAATTGCACAGGAAGTCATTTTTAAATACGCACCCCTTAACTGGGATTACATATCCCCCTGCCCAGAACAAGTAAATAAACGTCCAGGTCACAAGATATGTGATATTTCAAAATAACAATGATAACAACAAAACAAATGTTCTAAGCACCATTAAAATGCGTTTACATTTTCAAAGCCTCTTCATATCAATCATTTCCTTTCCCTTAAACGGAAATATTCAAGGGCCTATAGGTCTGGGGCAAGTCTCAGAACTCCACCTGATACTCAAGATTCCAAACCGAGACATATTTACAGATATTATGCTTAGTTTTCAAAAAACTAACTTTAACAGTGATTACTTCAAGTGGATGTATATGCTTTAAAAAAAAAAAAAAATTAAGGCAACTGCAGCTCGTGCACACACACCCACACCTGAAAGAATGAAGAGAGGGCACCAAAATTGTTCTGACCTACTTACATCCCAATTAGCACGGACTATGCTTTACTAAAACTCCTCTTACTGCGAACACAAAATGCCAGCTGTGAAAGAAAGTGATACTGCTGGGTTTGCATACTTCTGTTACCATAGAAACAGCAGAGATGGCAGGCGCTGGATGCCTCGCATTTAAGTTATCAGCAATAAAATCGGACAGACAAACCAAGGCTGCAGGGTTCATTTTGGTTAAATTGCATTTGAAAGGCAAAAGTCAGGGAAATCATGTGATAAACAATATGATTACTTAGAAACTATTCTTGAAATATCTGCATCTTAGCAAAATTTAGCTAATTCTTTTTTTTTTTTTTTTTTTTTTAAGATTTTACTTATTTATTTGACAGAGAGAGACACAGCGAGAGAGGGAACACAAGCAGGGGGAGTGGGAGAGGGAGAAGCAGGCTTCCCGCTGAGCAGGGAGCCCGATGCGGGGCTCGATCCCAGGACCCCGGGATCATGACCTTAGCCGAAGGCAGACGCTTAACGACTGAACCACCCAGGAGCCCCAAATTTAGCTAATTCTTGAAGTTACATTCATGATGCTTTGCGTGTACTTCAGATTTGCTTTTTCCTTCTATAGAATCAATTTCTCCCCCCACAGGGTTAAATTTATTTTAGTTAATTGGCACCTCATAAAAGAACACCCTGAAGATACACAATTATCCTTTACTACATTTCCTTTTGCACTCCCCACCCCAGGACATTTGGAACAAAAATATGAAGCCACAAGATGACTCTTATCAAGACCAATAAAGAAGACAGGAAAACACAAACACAATTGTCTACAATCCTGAATAATAGGGACAAAACCAATCAGAATATCCATCGGACTCATTTCTGAACAATGAATAGTGCTGGTCTAATACTGATAGCTACAACTATTCCTTTACTTAAATATGGTAGTGGCACAACTCTCCTCACATTTGATACGGAAGTACATTCTCAGGAGAAAACCCTCCGTTTATGTTCCTTTCTTTATACTGTTCTCCACTGTTGACCTTAAACAAAAAAGATTTGTGTTGTAACAAACTGCGCAAAGAACTATGAGTGAGATATATGTGCTTTTTTTCCTTAGCAAACACAAGAGTCATTTGTTAAGACCATCAGTTTATCATAACTGTTTATGCCTTAAAATAACCTCCTTGAGGGGGCGCCTGGGTGGCTCAGTCGGTTGAGCGGCTGGCTGCCTTCGGCTCAGGTCGTGATCCCGGAGTCCTAGGATCGAGCCCCACATCGGGCTCCCTGCTCAGTGGAGAGCCTGCTTCTCCCTCTCCCTCTGCCTGCCTCTCTGCCTACTTGTGCTCTCTCTCTCTCTCTCTGTCAAATAAATAAATAAAATCTTTGAAAAAAAAAAAAATAACCTCCTTGATAGTAAAGGATTTAAAAATATGGAGAATCTGGTCATCGTGATTGGAACCTCCCAAAGGGCAAGGAAGATACTTCTATCACCACTTTCTGTATCAGCTGAAATCCAGGGACACAGTATTTAATAAATATTTATTGGAAGAATGAATAAAAATTGTCAATGGTTAGTAAACACGGTCCTTTGGTAGGCAAGTTTTCAACTTTTTAAAAAGAAGTTGCAGGGCGCCTGGCTGGCTCAGTCGATGGAGCGTGTGACTCTTGATCGTGGGGTTGTGGGTTCGAGCCCCATACTGGGTGTGGAGATTACTTAAAAATAAAATCTTTAAGGAAAAAAAAATAAAAGAAGTTGCCAGAAACTAGAGTCAGCGCTTACCCCAAAATATGCCAAGCTCACTTCTGAATATGGGTCTCCCCTGCTTTCTAAAAGTTGTTACACCCCTTTACTTTTACCAAAGACCTGCATTAATACCTGCTTTTTCTAATTGAAAGAAATACGAAGAAGATTTTGCTTTTACAAAAAAAGGTGAGAAGCGAAAATCGCGTTCAGCTTTTGCTGCACAGCAGCCCTTACCGAGGCAACGGGTCCCGAGCAGGGAGACTGGCTCCACCAAGCTCCTTCCCCCGGAACACTCTCAGCATCGACCTGCCATAGCCCTCGACTATGAGCATCATCTGGGCTTTCTCTGGATTGACTGTGTGCATCTGTTAGCAAGATGTGTCCTAAGGCATCAGAAAAGCCTGACAGAGGTTATTTTTGGGGTCTAGGAAAGCTCAAAAACTTTTCCGTATAAAGTAATGGTTACCACTTCTTTACTCCATTTCAGCCTATAAAAGATTTCACAGGAACACTCTACTTTCGGATAGTGGAGAAAACCTGTAGAGGTTTTTTTTAAAAAAATCATGATTTTAGTTTATTCTGGAGTTTCAGCAACCACCCATATGCTACTGATGCTCAAATCTATAACCATAGGTCTCTAAACTTCTATATGCTTAGAGTTAGGTCAACGGTATGTTGGCTGTCTCCACAATCATCTCCACTTGTTCAAACTGAATTCTTACTGCCTCTTTTTCTGGTATTCCCTTCTCAATCAACAAAAGCAGAAGTCTGAACACCCTGTCCTTTATCCTTCAAATCAAATCCTCAGATCTGATTATCTTACTTCCTAAATATTTAGCTGCTATTTCCCCTCCTGTCTATCTTGATTACCTCTGCCAGGTTTTCATCACTTCTCCACCACCTGATTACAACAGCCTGATAAAGCTGCTATCCCTGCACCCTCAAACCAATTCTCCATATCCCTGTGGAGTGTCTGAGTGGTCTTCTTAAGCAAAAACCTGACCAGCTCAGCTCCAACTGGCCACAGGAAAAGTCCACGCTTCTGAACATGATGGTGAAGAATCACGATGGTTGGGTCCTTCCTTTTCTCTTCTGCTTCGTCATTCACTACTTCTTGCTTCATTCCAATGATGCCAACATGCTTGCAGTTTCTTACCCCATGCTCTTACTCCTGCTGTCTCCTCTGCTTGGAATGCTGCCCCGCCTCTTCCCCCTTTCATCTTATAAATTTCTAGTCCTCCTTTAGATTCAGCTCAGTGTGAGTCCTCTCAGACAGCCCCCATCCCAACTGGTCGGATGTCCTCCTATGCTCAGTACTTTATGCATAGCGGATCCCTGACTATACCTCATAATGTCTTTTTTTTTTTTTTTAA
Source organism: Phoca vitulina (assembly GCF_004348235.1). Lineage (NCBI taxonomy): Eukaryota > Metazoa > Chordata > Mammalia > Carnivora > Phocidae > Phoca > Phoca vitulina. The sequence goes on along the minus strand of NW_022589712.1, from coordinate 50,046,847 downwards.
GATTTTATTTATTTGAGAGAGAAAGAGAGAGAGAGAGAGCACAAGTGGGGGGGGGAGGGTTAGAGGGAGAGGAAGAAGCAGGACGCGGGGCTCGATCCCAGGACCCTGGGATCACGACCTGAGCCGAAGGCAGACGCTTAACCAACTGAGCCACACAGGCGCCCCCATAATGTCTTTTTTAAACTTGTTGTTATATGACGATCCATTTGTGTATCTTCCCCAGCATGCATTCATTGAGGGAAGGGGTTGTATTTTATTTTTCTGTGTAGTCCTGGTGCTCAGCATAGCTCCTGGTACATAGTAGGAGGTCAAAATCTGTTTATAAAGCAAATATTCTGAGTCCTTCTTTCAGCACTTCCTCCACAGAGATCCAGTTATAAATGAATAATTTAGTTAAAATGACAATTAGGGGGTCACCTGGGTGGTTCAGTCCATTAAGCATTTGCCTTTGGCTCAGGTCATGATCCCAGGGTCCTGGGATCGAGCCACGCGTTGGGCTCCCTGCTCAGCGGGGAGCCTGCTTCTCCCTCTCCCTCTGCCTGCCACTCCCCCTGCTTGTGTTCAAGCTCTCTCTCGGTCAAATAAATACAATCTTAAAAAAAAATAAAATGACAATCAGGTTCCATAGTTCTATAAGTGTCACACTTTACTTATATTTTGGGTGAAATGGGCCTTTGTGTTCAGAGAACCTAACCACTGTTTAAGTTGCTGTTTCTAAGCAAAAGTGCCTTCTCAGGTCAAAATTATTTATCTACAACTAGATACAGACTATTTGTAACTCAGGAGCCGTCTACAGTATTAAATGCTGTGATTCATTTCATTTTACCTTAAAACGGTCTGGAGGTATCTATAATAGGTTAATCTGAATAACCTCTGTTAATCAAACCTTGGTGTTCATAGTAAACAATGCCTGCCAACCCAGGACTGCGCAACAGTTAACAATGCACTTCTTTGTTTTTGCCTTTTAGGAGTGGTTACAGGCCTGGACAGCAGAGATAAGGTTTTCTTTTCTCTAACAAGAACCAATAAAAAGCAGCCATTATAAAAAGCTTAATGCAAGACAAACACAGGTATCTAGAAGACTACTTACCTAACTAACTGCAAGGTCACTAAGAGTGTAATCAAGATAAATCCTACATTGATGGCAAAGCCAGGACTAATGCTACAAAGACATTCAGATTCTATCTTACTCATTAACGAGTACAATCTGTCCTCAGAGTACCCATGCTGGTAGGAAGTAGTTTTCTATTTACATTTGTGACATTCATATTTAAATCAAGTAATTCAGTCTTATTATCATGAGAAATTAAGAATGTAAGAGGCAGAGCTCCTCTCTCCTTTTCTCCCCCACCGTGGTGTGTGCCGTTGACTGTTCCTGGCCGTGTCTTCTCACAAGACTTTCAGCATCAAGCGATTCCTGGCCGAGAAGCAAAAGCAGAATCCTCCCATTCCCCCCAGTGCATTTGGATGAAAACTGGTGATAAAATCAGGTGCAGCTCCAAGAGGAGACTTGAGAGAAGAGCCAAGCTGGGTCTCTAAGGGATTGCGCATGAGACAGCACACGTGTTTACGCTGCATGCAGGTCACGTGCTCGTACCCTATCACTCCGTAAACATTGCGCCTACCTGAACAATAGACATGTTTTATGGGGGGGGGGGGGATGATTGTTCTCTGTTGGTTCAGCAATAAATATGGGAGACCTTTGGTTTGGGGAAAAAAAAAAAAAGGTCAGAGGTAGAAATTATGAAACTGAGCCCTCTCTTTTGACTCATGAAGACACGAAGGTGAAAGACCTACAACCCTACCCAAGTTCACTGTCCCCCCAACAGTGGCAGGCCCAGGCATGATTAGAACTCAAGTCTCTCAGAAAGGCACCACAGGCCAGGGTTATGAGAACAAAAGCACACCTGGAAAATGCACAACACTTAATTGATTTATGGCCCTTACCTCTAGAAGGCTTCTACTCAGATGAGTGCTTAGTTGAGAATACGATCACCCAAAATAATCATCATATGCAGTCTCCCAATGAAATAAATAATCAGTCCATGCATGTCAGATCCCCTCTTGATTAAGACACTGTCATTCTCAATGAGGGATCCTGAATCACCCTAGAGTGCTAGTCACAAAGGATGCCTGTGGTAGTGATTACCCTCGTATATACATTTGTCCAAACTGATCAATTTCTAACTAAAATGGATACATGTTATTGTATGTGAATTCTACCTCAATAATACTAATTTAATAAAATAGTATGCCTGAAATGATTCTTCAGTTTTAAACACAGGCCTCAAAGTGCTGGGACTCCTGTCTGTAGCCCTTGATTCTTAACCAGTCCCTGCCATTCCTACCACTGTGGAATATATCTTGACTATCACCTCTCAGTGACTTTGGAGTTAGTTTGGCAAACCACCTTCTAGATACACGTGTTTGTCAGTACAGGCTACTAAAACCTTCCGCTTAAGTCAGGGATCATCACAAGAGCCCTATCCCTGAGCTGAACCTTAAGAGGTCTCATTCCCTTTGAAGTGGGTCCTCTGGAAGTGTGATTCTTAGTGTGTATCACCTGTCTATGGAACAGATGGTACAGCATTACACTCCAGCTGACACCCACAGATGGGTAGGACTCTGTAGAAAGCTCCTGTGACTGGGTTATGGGTGTGCATGATGAAAACCTGTCATGCCAAAAAAAAAAAAAAAAAAATCACAGCCCAGGGGCGCTTGGGTGGCTCAGTCAGGCGTCCAACTCTTGATTTCAGCTCAGGTCATGATCTCAGGGTCGTAAGATTGAGCCCCACATCTGGCTCCATGCTAGGTGTGGAACCTGCTTAAGATTCTCTCTCTCTCTCCCTCTGCCCCCATCCCACTCACACATTCTCTCTCTCAAAAAAAAAAAAAAAAATCACAGCCCATATCTAGAAAACACCTCAGTAATACCTTCTCACATTTTAAGGTATGTCTCACAGTATCCAGAGCATCTTAAGAAACATTATCTCGCCTCATCTCCACAAGGCGCTATGTACAAGCAGAGTAAGAGTCCCTGCACAGGGGTAACATCACTACCATCAAAGGCCTTTAGGCTGCAGACATGAACTGCTGAGCCACAGACTCTCGAGGACCCAGCCCTAAGGAACTAGTAAGGGACCAAAAGTCACCAGCAGGAACCCCAGTGTGATTCATCAGCATGACAAGATCTGCAATCATCCAAAGTCACCTAAAATTGCAAGTTAGAAAATAACCAAGCCACATTTTCCTTTTTCGTTGCTAGCTCTGCATTCTAAAAGAAATTATGATGATTAAGTCATATTAAAATAAATACTACTTTCTGTCATAATTCTTTAAGTAGACTATTAACTTAATAAATCAAATAAAAAATAATAGAAAGTCATTCAATTAGCATGATTATTAGAATGAAAAGTAAGTTATTTGAGGCACTTATTCATTTTGATTTCACTTAAACAACTTTTTTTAACTCATATTTTTAAATATGAAGACTTGGCAAAAAATATTAGCAATGTTTAAATATAAACAGGATGAAACACAGTCTACTTTAAAAAAAAAAAAAAAAAAAAAAAAAAAAACACCAAGAAGCACGTTCACATATTCCTAATAGGGCTCTACTTTGTAAAGCAGAAGGGGCTAGAGTTTCAGGCTAAAGGAATTCTGGGGAAGAAGGCAGTTAAAAGAAAGGGCATCTTTGGACTGCTGATGGGATCCAGAAGCTTCTACAGAAGGGAAATTAGGAGGAATTCAGGAACTCTGGAGCTAAGACTGGGAGACCAACAACTGTACAAAGTACCTATCCTTATTCCCATTTCATAAATGAGTAAGCTGGGGTTTACGTATCAAGATCAGCTATCTTATGTGGTATATATATACGATGGAATATTATGCAGCCATCAAAAAATGCAATCTTGCCATTTGCAACAACGTGGATGGAACCAGAGGGTATTATGCTAAGCAAAATAAGTCAATCAGAGAAAGACAAGTATCATATGATCTCACTGATATGAGGAATTCTTAATCTCAGGAAACAAACTGAGGGTTGCTGGAGTGGTGAGGGGTGGGAGGGATGGGGTGGCTGGGTGATGGACACTGGGGAGGGTATGTGCTATGGTGAGCGCTGTGAATTGTGTAAGGCTGATGAATCACAGACCTTTACCTCTAAAACAAATAATACATTATATGTTAATAAAAAAATTTAAAAAGAAAAAAAACAATTAGCTATTTTAGAAATAATTTTTTTTTAAGTCTAAGATCTCAAAGCTCCCATTTCATAAGAACTAAGCAAGGCTAAACTCTAAAATATTACTAAAGTTCTTCAAAATGCCAGCATGATGGCTGCAGTCAGATTTTAAGGGGTTCATTGTGGTATAACACATTCACCTTGTCAGGCCCTGTTTAGCATAGACAAAATTAAAGACTTGATGTATCTCCTTGTCAGACAAGGTATGAAGAGAAGTTGTGCCCCACACAGAGATTTCTAGAAGATTCTCTAACCACCAAGCACTTATTTTAATCAAACTTTCACAAAGATTAACAGTACAGTACTTCTTCTCCAACTGAGTGGAGACAGAGGCCATCTCTGACTTTCATATATTGGTCTTTTATACAGCGATGTTCCTAAAGCACCTTCAAATGCTCTCTCTTAGTTAAAGGACGATAATATTTCATGCTTCCACATGGCGTCCTTTCACCACTTGTCAGCTACCTGTTACAACTGAGCAGCATTACCAATTTTTGGTAGTGGGAAACTTAAATTTTTCTTTGCATTTCTGCCTTCGTTTGACACAAATGTGTGAAAAATAGAAATAAGGAAGTAGTAGTGATAAGCATAGGCCTCAGACAGTGTAACAAAGGTGGGATCTCTAGGTATGTTCAAAGTGAAGAAAAATCCTGGATCTCAATTGAACATATCCTCTACATTTAAACAGATTAAACCTGTGGTTCAATAATGGGGAAGGAATGGAGGGGACAGGAGAGGAGGGGAAATGTAAGGAACATATACTGAATTCTGGAAATAAATCACTGAAGAATGTTTGCAAAAGGGAAGGGATAACTGGTACATTATAATATTTTTTAGCTCTTTAGAACCAGAACTATCCCCAAACTCTTGCCACCCAAGCAACTTTTCAACATGGAAAAAAATGATGTATGAAAGAAGGGACTACTTGCACTTTCTTATGTTTCCACTAAATAACAGAACAATAACAGGATCCAAACATCATATGAAAGCCTCTTAGAGTTTGTGGTAGGCAGCTTTGGACGTGGTTTCCAATATCCCCACCCCTAGCAAACACACCCTTGTGTAATCACTCCCCCTGAGTGTGGGCTGCACAAACAACTTCTAGGGAACAGGAGACAGCAATGGTAATGGGATGTCACTTCCATGATTCACTAACAGAACACTCTGACTTCCATCTTGCTAACACGCACTCTCTCGCCTTCTTGTTGGCTCACTCTGGTGGAGAAAACTGCCATGTTGTAAGACGCTCTGTGCAGAAGCCCACGTGGCAAAGAACCAAGGGAAGCCTCCACCTATCAGCTCCTGAGGAAATGAATCCTGCCGACAACCACGTGAACAAGATGCTTCCTAGTCAAGACTGGAGATGACTGCAATCTTTCAAGGAGACTCTGAAACAGAGGATCCAGATAAACCACAAGATTCCTGACCCACAGAACCTGTGAGATGATAAATGTATAAACATCTTTAAAGCCACTAAGTTTGGAGGCAATTTGTCATACAGCAATAGGTAACTAATACAGACTTAAAACGTACACAGCCAACAGGTCATAAACAACCTAGAATGCTGTTGAAAATCAAGTAAGTATTCTGCCTGAACAAGCTGGTGTCCTAAGGAAAAAAATAACAAACCAAAACTATATAGCTCTCTATCAGTTAGTATGACAAAGTATCCAGAGTCATATATTACACATTTCTCTGTAGCTAGAATATCTATTACACCATTTTCTTTAATCAACTGAAATATATCTGACTCTAAGTATTGGCAAGTTTATTATTATTATTATTACTATTAACCTCTAATAGAATAAGTAAGTCTTTAGGTCTGTGACAGAAGTGACTTTTTGACAATCTTAAAATGTTTAGTAGATGTTAACTAATAACAAAAGTCAAAAGATTACTGGATACAAAATTATTTTCTCCCTCAACCAGCTCTCACAAAATTTCCATGTACCATGTTTGCAGACGATATAGTTATTTGTGCCCATAGACTTCAAAAGAGTACAAGTTCACCCACTATTGTGAATAATAATTACCATTCAAACCCAAAGTTAGAGTTTTAGGATGGGACTCCCACAAATATTTTTTAAAAGACAGGGCAGGTCAGGGTCCTGGAGCGTTTACTCAGATCTTTCATTTGATAAAGACCTAGCATTTGTCATGTGTTAGGTACTGAAATATGAAAGTGACAGAGATAGTTTAACTTATTGTTCAGTTGATGCCATTGATCCAGTAGTAATACTGAGTAACTAAGGAGCCATAAATCTTAACAACACTATCATTTAGCCAGTATTTCTCTACCTTTGCTAAAGAACAATAGGCAATTGCCAGATGCTTTGCTGAAATTCAATTTAAGTAACTTAAAACACAAACAGTATACCAATGCTAGGAATACAAAAATTAGTAAAATATGATCCTTGCTCCCCCGAAGCTCATAATTTTGAAAAAGGGATAAACTATATCTTGGTAACCTTCCAGCCTACCAGAATAGTAATCTCATAAAAGTGAGTCATCCTATATTTCATCTTCTTACTCTTAGCTATATCCTGCTGTAAAATTAAAATACATCTTTTTTCCTGTGTGTTTACAAGTTCCAAATATTTATAGACTCATGTCTCTACTTCGCTGTCTCTCAGCCAAGATGAATATATTTAGCTCCTCTTCTCCTTTCCTTTTAAAGCAATTCCTTAATATAAGTAATCTTTTTAGTGACTTTATTTAAATTCTCTATTTCTGTTTTAAATTCTTGGATTCAAATGACATAACTAAATACTTACCCCAGATATGTAATCAATCACAATGAAAAACCCCAACTTCTTTGATGATATAATGCCTCTGTTTGTAGAGTCCAAAACACTGAATTTTGATTTTCTTTTTAAATTTGGGGGGTTAGACTATTACATTGCAAATTTACATTTACTCTAATGCCTTTAATTATATGGATCTTGCAGGTTTCTCACGTCAAATGAAAATTTAGAAATGGTACATACTCTGAAACAACTGTGACCAACAAATAGTATAAAGCCAAATTTCTCATAGCAATAGGAAATGAAGCATTAAAAGAAAACCACTCCTGACTAAAATCGCAACTCTATTAAGCTCACACAAAAAAAATAATTTTTCAAATGTCCCCATCATATTTTTAACACCACATTCATATTTGATATACTTTATATTTCTATACTGACTACAGAATACATCTAAAGTAAACATACAGTTTAAATCTTCTACTCCTGAAATACTTTGGCAGAACCATGACAATATGGTCCAGCTATCAGGATTCATGATCAGCGGTAAGAACTGAGCAGGCTGTCCCAGGGTAGATTCCTACTGGTTCAAAGTTTCAAATATTATTAGTTACTTACTTGAAGAGTAGAGGCATTCAGTGAATGTGAGTAAATTATGAATGTGCTATATAAGGTCAGAACCACATTCAGAATATATTTTTTTCAAAACCGTGTTCATGCTATGGATGAGGTAATAATAATCAATAGTGGCTTCTTTAGTGGGAGAAAAATTCTCATTCCGGGAAAAAATGTTCATTCTGTTGCTCCCAATTTTTTTTTTTTTAAGTAATCTCTACACCACATGCAAGGCTTGAAATCACAACCCTGAGATCAAGAGTGGACTGCACTACCCACTGAGCCAGCCAGGCAGCCCTGTTGCTTGTAAACTTTTAGTACTTAAGAACAGACAAACTCCTGACCTGCCTGGGTTGGCTCAGTCGGTTAAGGGTCTGCCTTCGGTTCAGGTCATGACCCCAGGGTCCTCGGATCGAGTCCCGCATCAGGCTCCCTGCTCGGTGGGGAGTCTGCTTCTCCCTCTCCCCCTGCTTGCGTGCTCTCTCTCTCTCTCCCTCTGTCAAATAAATAAATAAATAAATCTTAAAAAAAAAAAAAAAGAACAAACAAACTCCCTAGCCTGATATCTTGGGCTTCCTTGATCAGGCTCTAACCGATATCTTTCTAGTCTTTTTTTTTTTAATTTTTATTTATTTATTTGACAGAGAGAGACACAGCGAGAGAGGGAACACAAGCAGGAGGAGCGGGAGAGGGAGAAGCAGGCTTCCCGCTGAGCAGGGAGCCCGATGCGGGGCTCGATCCCAGGACCCCGGGATCATGACCTGAGCCGAAGGCAGACGCTTAACGACTGAGCCACCCAGGCACCCCGATATCTTTCTAGTCTTAACCACATACTACCACTAGCTTATCCATAGTGGAATCAGACAGAACTTCATACTCTTTCTGGGATAATTCAAGAGGTTTCTCACCTCAGAAGTTTTTACATCCAACACTCCCTTAGGTTACCCTCCTCTCTCAAACCTCTACTTAGGATGTCAGTATAGCCGCGTGGTCTAAGATGCCAAAGTCAAGCTTCACTTCCTCAAACCTCTATTTCAATTCTACTTATCCCTCAGTGTCTAGCTCAAGTGGCAGCTCTGTGAAGCTTCCCCTTCTCCCCTTGCCCCTCATAACCTCTTCTAACCTTGAGTAGCATTTAGTCTGTTCCTGTCACATGGTCACGATCACATTCTTTCTCATCTGGCTTATAGTGTGATTGCTTGTGTCCATGGCATATTTCTTCCCTCAGAGTAAAGCCCCGAGGAGAAGGTCTTCCATGCAGTCATATCTGTGCTGTCCCCATCCCTCATGCTTTAAACATACGAGGTAATAATAAATGTTTATTGCAGACAGTGTGCTGAAATGTGTAAATATGTTACGTGATCCAAGAGCACCCCATAATAATCAGTATTCTTACTCATATTCACTCACTGAGGAAATGTTTATTCAGTACCTGTTGTGTACTCAGGTACTACTAGTGTGCCAAAATGAATCGTAGACCCTCCTCTCTCAAAAAGTCTAGAAGATGTTCTAAGGCAGCTACATAATAGGCTATAATACTAACAGATAAGTGTCATAAGAGAAGGAAAGAAGGACAACAGCAACCAGCGCGAAGGAGAGATTATTTCCAAGTAGGAATGGTTATGAGGATAAGTTTTAACATTTGTGCAAGTCCTCAAAGACAGGTAGTATTTGAATATGAAGAGATGGGGTAATAAAGGCCACTGAGGCAGGAAATCTCAGGACGACACAGGGAACAATCAATAGTTTAATGGTACAGTGTAAATGAAAGATTGTAGGGATAAAGAAAAATTCTAAAGGCAGTTGGAGCTATATCTGTTATGACCTTGAAAGCCCAATAAGGAACTAGAGCTTTAGCCTGTAAGCAAAGAGGAACTATCTCAAAGTTCTTGAACAGGAGCTGTGTAATTATTCAGAAGGTCCAAAGTGGATGGAAGAGAAAGAGACTATTTGCGAGGAGACAAGGTGAGAGGCTAGTACCATCCTTCAAGAAAGAGATAATAAAGGCCTGAACTAGGAATGAGGCACCAGGGATGGAAATGGACAAATGGAGGAGAGATTTTAGAGGTGAAACTGACAAGACTAGGCAAGGTCTACATGTACAGTGCAAGGGTCTGCAAGGGGTAAAAGAACTTTCTAGGCTGAGAGGAGGGTGATGCCATAACTAAAATAGACACTAAAGCAGCAGCGAACCAACTAGGAGAAAACCGAGCCCTAGTCATACTGAGTTTTAGCACAGGTGGATACTCAGGTGACAAGATCAGAAATAAAATCTGTTAATCTATGCTTTCAGAATAAACTATATAATTTTTATTATATAAAAATATAATAAAAGAGTTGAAATTAATCTTCAATAAAAGATTCTGATCGATGATTCAAACATGATCATGAACTCAAAAATAACTCACATCGGTTATATTAAGTACATAGCAAATTAATATCTAAAACCATTTATGAAGAAGGTTTTGAACTGGAACGACCTCATGTACCCACGTAAAAATGTGCTGATTCATGGTTAGTAGTAAAGTGGATAGGTGGAAGTCTTTGAGAACAGTTCAAAATTATGAGGTGACATGCATCTATTGAAAGGGTAAGTCCATCTTTGTGGTCACTGTCATTTGGGTCCAATTTAACTTCAGTGTCATAGCAAGAGATGGTCAAGTCAGACAGCAAGGGTACTAACTAATGTCCTTTTGTATTCATCGCTTTCTATAACAAGTACTTCTCCTCAATTAGTAAAACCGAGTCGACCTAGATTTATCCCTACCATATCCCTAGAATCTCCAAAAGCCTAAGAAATAATGATCACGAAACCACTTTTTCGAGGAGCGTTGGGGAATAAAATTTCCAATTATAAACTCATGGGTATAACAACTATCCAGTAACCATGTTTTCTCACAAACAAACCAAAAAGATTTCATCAACATAAACTAACATGACAATAATGCAAAGATAACTAGAATTTGACATTAATAAATGCTTGTTACATGTGTACTGAAAAAAAAGTAAAATCAAACATTTGATTTGTTAATATTGATAACATTTATTGATAATATTGATAACAACATTCTATTTACTGGATGCAATGTCATTATTTCAACTTAGCTCTTAAGGAAAAAAAACAATGAGAACTCAATCTTTAATTATTAATTAGTTTTTACTAACAATGAGCAATAATATGAAAAACAAAATGGATTAAAAGGTACTTATTTCACATATGACTATTCCATTAAGATTATGCCAATCATTCATTGAAAACCACACTGACATTTTAGAGCTATGCATAAATATAATGGAAGAACATACACAAAATATTAATAATGGTAATCTTTTAATTGTAGGCTTATGGGTGATTTTATTTCCTTCCCTGTTGCTTATATGTGTTTTCAAAATTTTCTACAATTAATGTTTATAATAATTGCACTAAGAGGAAAAGGTATTTTTTAAGAGAAGGTAAAAAATCATATGGATCAATTTAAAAGAAACATACTTACCAGATCTCTGTGAAGCACCCAATTTGCATGGAGGTAATGGATACCATCAAGAATCTGGTAAAGTAATGATTTAACCATAGATCTTGGCAACTGCATGGGCTTTTTATTTGCTTTTGATGCACGGTGAAACTTAATAATATGCTAAAAATTAAAAAAAGTAAAACATACTAAATTATATATAGTATTTGCTAATATCTATATCAATAAAACACAAGTCTGCAATAAACTCTCTGTATTTAAAAATTACTTATTAAAGGCCAATAATGATGCAAAGAAAAATAATTTGAATAATAAGGTCAACCAAATGGAACCTATATTGGCGGTGAATGTGACAATGTTACTGAGGGTATGATGACTAGATTTACTGAAACCATTAAGATTTTCATTAAATAAGACCGAAAGGTAAAAAGCATTGATGTTTAAAAGCCTGCATAAAAATAGTACTAGTTGTATTTTCTATTGACAGAGTGAAAGACTAAAAAAAAGAAGAAAAGACCCTGTAAATCTTTACTGTTTTTTGTTTTGTTTTGTTTTGTTTTGTTTTTTAAGGAAACTCCATGCCATACATGGGGCTGGAACTCACGACCTTGAGATCAAGAGTCGCATGCTCTACCAACTGAGCCAGCCATGCGCCCCTATATCTTTACGATACTATAAAAAGTTAGCACTTAGAGCATTTGTGTAATGTCACTGACTATGTGTACATTTGAATTATTGGAAAGTTCTACCTTGTTTTGGCACAGAATGAAATTAAGATATATTCCTAGTAGTTAATATTAAATAGGAAATCACTAGAAAGGAGGAGGGAGAGAAAATTGGGGCATTCAATCCCATTGAAATAAATATAACTGCATCAATATATTCAAATTTTTATGTCCACATGTTATTTTGTAGGTCATGAAAACATTATAATGATAGGGAAGAAATGCTACCTGAACCCCAAACCTGCACCTCCATCTTCACCTCACCCCTATGCAAAACATGACATAAGGGTATTAAAGGCCATTTAAACCCCTATTAAACAACACTGTTAACATTGCTCTACTAACTTTAAAATGGCCAAATGGTAGGGAAACATTTTAAGCTATTTACATAGCTTTCTTGCTTTTTTATAAACTGTTCAACAATATGTACTTTATTTAAAGAACTAATAGAAAATTAGGGTTTATACTTTAGCATCAGTGCCCCCCCAAAAATATATAGTAGGAGCTACACATATATAACTTTCAACTTTTTACAGCCACATCAAAAGAAAAAAAAAGAAACAGCTAAAATTGATGTACTACATTTTAATTAACCCAGTATATTCAAAATATTATCATTTCAACATATAATATAACATATTAATGAGGTATTTTACATTTTTTTCCTACTAAGTCTTCAAAAGTCAGTGTGTATCTTATATTTATGATGCATCTCAATTTAGACCAGCTACACTTCAAATGCTCAATGGGCACACGCAGCTGGGGGCCACCATGTTACAAACAACACAGTTCTACAGGACCTGACTAGTCCAATGCACTACATGTTCTTTCGTCACATCACTGATGTTCAAAGTGAAGTGCACACGTTATCAAATAAACCTTGGCAGAAATATAAAAGATACAGAGAAATGGGGAAAACATAATTTTTATGAATATCCATGAGAGAAATTCATTGGACATTCTTGTCAATATGCTATAATAGCATAAATTCTGAAAGTTCCTTCAAGACCTGTAAGTCCGTTAAAGTTACTCCTAAACAGACCTGCCGTATATATAGATGACACACCAAACTATGTTAAGTCAAAACTTAACTATCAAAAATGTGGACTTACTGCCAAGTTTGAATTTTTGTACTTTTAGCAACTCCTTGGATAAAATGTTTAAATACCCTGATTTCTAACTTAAAAAATTTGGAATTAGAATTTTTGGCTAATATTTGTAAAACTATATATGTACTTCCATTTGGTGGAGTCAGTTTTAATTGGAAAAATGCTGCAAGAGACGGACCTTAACTTAGAAAGGGAAATTATTCACAAGTACATAACTGGTGAAATTTGAACTACTGTGTGTACCACGAAAGCAATTTTCACTACACATTACCGGTAAACTGTCATTGATGATTTGCATAAAATTACAATCTCACACACATTAACACTTTCTGAAGTGATATTTCTGAATGTTACAAATACCATCTTCTCAGTATATGACAGTGTTTATTGCTCAAGTTCTTTTAAATGTGCATTTGCATTTAATATTTATTTTAAACTCTGGTCAACAAAGCAAGTTTTCCTTTACGTGCATTAGCAATATGCAGTGCGTATATACATCTGTTTCTCTGTACCTAGAGGAAAGGGTCCTAAAAATAAAGCGAGTTTAGACTTACCCACAAATCATGTTCTGCATAATCAAAGAGCAGCCACACCTTCCTGTCACTGTGAGAAAGGAACACCTTCTGCAAGGCGATCACGTTAGGGTGCTTCAATTCTCGCAAAAGCTGAATGCAAGAGGAAGAGAGGGGTCACTCTCCTGTTCGCAAGCAGGGGGAAATGATGCACTTTCTAGTGAAATTTTTGAAAATTTAGACAATCCAGATAAGCAAAATAAAAGAAAAAAAAATACCCCTACTCCAAGATAAGCTCTGCCCCATCTTGGTGGATACCCTTCCAAATTCTTTTTCCACATGTATGTGAGTGTTTTCAAAACGGGATCATTTTAAACAGTAAAATGTAAAATGGTAAACAAAAGTAAATATTGTATCATGAAGTAATTAAATATAATTTGGAGTGTGCTTATTTTTTTTTTTTACTATCGGGGAGCAGGAATCACATATTCATTCTGTTTTTTTCTACCCTAGCACAGGAGGTGCTCAGTAAATATTTGACAAAAAAAGTAAAGAGATTTAACAGTCCCCACACTTATCCATGCCGAAAGCATGTCGTTGAGGTTTTTTAGAAAAACAGTGAGTATAAGGTAATGTCTCTCATACCCACTGATAAAAAAAAAAAATTGGTGTGGAGAAGAGGTCCCATAAATAGAGAATAAGGAACAGGCCCTCAGAGAGTAGAAGCTGAACCCTGATAGTAAGAAGGAAATCATAAAAAGATAAACCAGATCCACAAGTGAAACCTTAGCACTTGGCACATAACAGGCAGCTGCCTGATAAATTATTTAGCAACAACTTTCGTTGTTCGAGGGGAAAGCCTTATAAACATGCCTGCCTCAGGCGGTCCTTAACCAGCGTTCAAATTGAACACTAACATGCTCAATTTGATATTTTGAACGTCTTTTAAATGTAAAACTCTGTGGGAGATACAAAAAGGAAGAGGGAACAAAATTTCTACTGAATACTTTGTGTGTAGGATGATCATAGATACACGTTTTTCTCTCGTTTAATCCTTATAACAACCCTATGATGCACATGGAAACTGAAGTCCAGTGTTATAAAAATAACTTGACCAAAACCAAACACCTAGAAAGAGAAGTGGTTTGGATTTAAAGAGAGCTGCCCAGTTCCAAAGTCCATGCTTTGTCCACTATGGCTAAAGTCCTTGTCTTCAATTCCTACAGTGTAAGGGGCAAGACAGACCTACAAATTGATCAATGAGGCAAGAGAAAAATGAATTGCTTCCCCATTCTAATAACTTTTATTATTTTTTCCTAATAACTTTAAATGAGAAAAGTATACCTTCAGTGCCTGTGCTGGAATCCTATAAAAAAAATCATGTGAATTCCATCTCTGGAACTTTTATAAATTTCTTCGCAGTTGCCGAATTCTTCACTACTTTCAATGTTGTTTCCCAGTCCTTCAATTCTCTCATTTTGGCTCTGTACTTCAGCTTTTTCTCTTGACCTGCACTTTGACCACCTTGCTGGAAGGTGGTGCTCTACCAGCTATAATCTGGGCATGGTTCCCGGATATGACTCCCTGGGTTCTCCCTCAAACCACATGCCCTGGGACACAGCTAAGAAGCAGGAGTTAGGATGGGCTGGGCTGCCCCGAGACAGCCTTCTACTTTACGCAGTCTGCCTCAGGGTTCTATCCACATTTCCTACTGGATCTAGGTGGGAAAGGAGAGCTGGAAAGAAATGTCTAGAGAAGATATAATAGTCCTACTCCCTTGGTGGGGAGGGCAGGAGGGGGGCCACTAGGTGGGCGCTCAGCTATCGGCCGCTCTCTCTGCTCCCACTGCCTAAGAAAGGTGAAACAATCCTGCTTCTTGCTTCAGATGCAAATGTTAGACATAATATGCTCCTAATTAGTGACCGAATCAGAGAAGGTGGGGGGAGGGATGCAGAGCTATATCCAGACAGTTTTCTTGTTTTTGAATGGTTAAGGCTCCCAGACTCAGTAGCTTAATATATTTAATGACCCTATTTGCCATGGTCAACCTTCAAGCATTTGGACCCTGGTAAGAGGCCTCACTGCAGGTGCAATGTCTTGTCACCCTCTCTTTCTGACTCTTGGTATTAATGAACTTAAGAGAGTTTGGCTTTATTAAATCTCTACCCAGAACACGTTCTCTTTGTTGCCGGCAGTGGAAGGGAGGTGAAACTCACTGCTTCATCTAAACCACTCTCTGACTTGTCTGGGGGAGGGGATGTCACATGTAGCAATATTTCAATCAGTATCTCTAAAAAGTTGTTTTCTGGGGCGCCTGGGTGGCTCAGTTGGTTAAGCGACTGCCTTCGGCTCAGGTCATGATCCTGGAGTCCCAGGATCGAGTCCCGCATCAGGCTCCCTGCTCGGCAGGGAGTCTGCTTCTCCCTCTGACCCTCCTCCCTCTCATGCTCTCTGTCTCTCATTCTCTCTCTCTCAAATAAATAAATAAAATCTTAAAAAAAATAAAAAAATAAAAAAAATAAAAAAAAAAATAAAAAGTTGTTTTCTGTGGCTACAAATTGATGATCCCTCTACAATGAAACCACTTTAACTCCCATGTTTAAACATTATTTTGAATAGGTAATACATTCACATGGTCCAAAAATCGAAAGTACATAAAAGGATATTATACATTGAGATGTCTCATTACCACGCCTGCCCCTGGTGACCTTAGTCCTCCTTACCTGCTAGAACTAACAACTTTTATTAGTTAATCCTTCCAGTGTTTCTTTATGCAAATAAAAGCAAATATGACTATATATTTTTATCTGTCCTTATTTACTCAAAAGATAGCACTTGTTTTCAATACAATCTATCCTAGAAATTCTCTCCAATATCAGTATACAATTTTAGTAGGTAGAAATCTTTTTTTTTTTTTTTTATTACTGCAGCAATGTATTTCTAGGTCTTTTCCTTTCTAGGTTCTATTTTTTTTATTGTGGTAAAATATATATAAGTTTACCATTTTAACCATTGTTAAGTGTACAGTTATCCTTTGATACTCGTTTTGCAGAAATATCTCACTTGTACTAACATGAAGCTGTTACAGTCTTTATTCATTCAAGTAAAGCAAGGGATAAGACAAACGCCAAATAATGGGGAGCCCTGTAAGCCATGCAGAGTGTCACCAGCAAGGCTCTCCAATATCACTGGAAGTTTGCTGGGCAGAGGGGGTTAGTGGAGAAGCCAGCTGATATTAAAGGTCCCACACTTTGACTATCTTCTGTGCATGTCTCACGGTCAGGTCACCGAACGAGGAAGTTTGAGGGTGATGGAGTTTAAGATGACGCTCAGATTTGACTTCACGGAATCATCTGTACTTTATGTGTATTTATATTAGTATATTTTTATACTGCTTTAACTGTTTATAACTGCCCCCATTAAACCTTGAGAACAATTTTTAATTTATCCCTGTATCCCCAGGGACTAACGCAGAGCCTGGCCCATAGAAGAAGCCCTGTTTTTAGTGATCTCATCTAGTTTGAGGGCTTTAAATGTCACCGACGTGCATGAACTCCCCAATGTTCATCTTTAGCCCGCACATCTTCCCTGAACTCCCGCGATGTGTATCCAACTGCATCAGCATCTCTACTTGAATGTCTAAGGGCCCAAACTGAAAGGGTGATCTCCACCTCCCCTGCCCTCTACCTCAACTGCTCTTCCTCTGGCTCAGTTCATAGCAACCTCATCATTCCAGTTACTCAGGTAAACAACTTCATCTACTTTAACTCAACTCACAATATCACCTTCTCAGCAAGTCTTTCCTGGCTCCTCTATTTGAAATTGTAACCTCCCTCTGCACCTTTATTTTTCTGCAAAGCACTATCACTGTCAAATGTATTATGCTTCTATTTCCCTTATCTATAATTCTGAAGAACTCAGAAAACAAAGCTTTCTAGGAACTCATGTAGGAAAAAAAAAAATTTAACCTCAGCGAAAAAAAAAATGCACTGTCAAGGGCACATCCTTTCAGGTTATCAGATTCTAATTCTATGGAAGCTATTTTCAACTCTGTACATTATAGATAACTGATAACAATGCAGGATAATTCTTGTCTATACACATGCAAACTGTCCTGTCCAGAAGAGGTTCACTGACTTCCTTCTCCTGTTATGGAAGAGGTGAGTTTTGCCTCAATTTGCCCATCATTTTAATTTTCCTGATCTATAAATATGTCTGTTCTAAGGATTCTCCTTTGAATGGGCTATACCATCTATTGGGTTCCTTCATTTAATAAGTTAAATAAAATCTTCAGAATGCATTCATTTTATATCTGTATCACATCATAATTTTATCTTTTTTGAAAATTATCCTTTGATACTCATTTTTTTTTTAAAGATTTTATTTATTTATTTGAGAGAGAGAATGAGAGAGAGCACATGAGAGGGGGGAGGGTCAGAGGGAGAAGCAGACTCCCTGCCGAGCAGGGAGCCCGATGCGGGACTCGATCCAGGGACTCCAGGATCATGACCTGAGCCGAAGGCAGTCACTTAACCAACTGAGCCACCCAGGCGCCCTGATACTCATTTTGCAGAAATATCTCACTTGCACTAACATGAAGCTGTCATAGTCTTCATTCATCCAAGTGTGAATGATCATACTTCGATACTAAAGAATATTAAAAGGTTTGATTACTGCTTCCCTGGGTGTTAGGTAACATAATATATACACCATATTATCTTTCTAAAATCTTTTTAAAATTTTTGAATCTAAAACACATCTGGTTCCCAAAGCTTCATTTAAGGAATTGGGGACCTAGGTATTGTTTATTTATTTTATCTTGTTTATTGTCTGTTTCTCTCCATTAACACATAAGCTCCATGAAGGCAAAGTTTTTGCTGGTTTTATATCCCCCATGCTTAAAATGGTGCCTGGCACATGGTAAGCACTCCATAAATATTTGTCAAAAGAATTAAATCTACTGGGCGCCTGGGTGGCTCAGTTGGTTAAGCGACTGCCTTCGGCTCGGGTCATGATCCTGGAGTCCCGGGATCGGGTCCCGCGTCGGGCTCCCTGCTCTGCAGGGAGTCTGCTCCTCCCTCTGACCCTCCCCCCTCTCACGTGCTCTCTCTCTCATTCTCTCTCTCTCAAATAAATAAATAAAATCTTTAAAAAAAAAAAAAAAAAAAGAATTAAATCTACTGAACTTATCTAGTTCTTACAAAACAAATCAGTAAAGAGCTTGGAATATTATAAAACTTTGGTATCCTTCCAAAAGGTGTTTTGAACGATTTTGTTTTTAATAAACTGAATAGACTACGTCTAAAATAGTTTTTCTAAAGATACTGACTTTCTGCAAGCTACATCTATTTTAAGCTTAAAAAGGAATAGTTCTCTCAACTAGCGCCCACACTACCAGAAGCAGAAGAGAGCTGCCTTGATGTGAAGAGCAGAAACATAGCTCAGGGTGAGGTATTTCACCTGTGCAGAACCTGAAACGGAAAAGGGCGCTGCGAGGGTGTTTCCTGAAAGGGCTATGAATGAAATAAGCACTATAAAATTCTGAAGAAAATGTGCACAGGAGAAGGGGACCCGGGGGGGACACACCTGAGGAACAAAACAGAGATGAGTCACTGGTTACTTTCAAGGCTAGTTTACTAACGCAATGCTAGACCCTAAACAAATGCCACACAAGAGTGTATTCTCTACCCCAATTTACTGAAGCAGACAAATGAAAAAAAAAGGAAATTTCTCTACCACTATTTACTGAAGAAACAAATGAACAAAAACAGCAAACATAAATGTCCAATAATAAGAAATATTATTCACTGACAAGTCAATTACGGTATATCCACATATTGTAGCCTCATGCGCATATACCAAGAGTTTTTAAATACATGAGAACAGACTTATAATATTGTGATGTAGTAGAAAAAGCTGCAAAATATTAAATGTCTATAAAATAGGAAACACATCAAAACATTAATATAGTTATCTTTGGATGGTGGGATTAGGTGTGATTTTTTAGTTCTATTTTTCTATTTTACAAGTTTTCTATAATGAGCTCTTATAATTTAAAAACTTACTCTTATCATTTAAAAACTCACACACATGTACACACACACACCCAAAAGACAGTTCTTTCTCTCCAGAAAGATATCTCCTGCTAAGATAAGATACTATCAAACTATCACCGTTCCTTACGTGATTGATCTGAAAAGGGACCCGAAGAAAGGAGACAGTTGTGCTTGTACTTTCCTTCATTCTTGGCAATATCAGATTTTACCAATGGACTTGAATCTCTTGTCACACAAATATTTGTTCAACATGACATCATGCAACTATAGATATGCTTTAATCATATCTAAACAACAGTTAAGTATAATG
Source organism: Phoca vitulina (assembly GCF_004348235.1). Taxonomy (NCBI): domain Eukaryota; kingdom Metazoa; phylum Chordata; class Mammalia; order Carnivora; family Phocidae; genus Phoca; species Phoca vitulina. The sequence continues at coordinate 50,027,060 of NW_022589712.1, read as the reverse complement.
TGATTTTCCTGTGAAAATCCCACACTAAATGATAACATCTCCTGTGCAGATACTTAGAGTACTAACATAATCTCAAAGGAGCCTAATGAAGAATGTGCAATGAACATCCCAAGATTTTACCTGATCTTCAAGGGCATATAAGTGACCATAAAGAGTATCTACTTTTCACTATCCTAAACATATAATTCAAAGTTACAATCCTAATCTTCTTTCTCGAAGGCACTATTTAGGATCCTGACTCACTTTGGGGAGGCCTGGGCTAGACTACCAATTACAGAACCCATTCTAATTTTTATACACACATCTTTCTCCCCCTCTTACCCCTCTTTCTGCTCTCCAAGTCTCTGATGCCCCCCATGGGTTCCAGATTCCTCTTTTAGGGTATCTGAATGGAAAGGGTCCTCTTATACTTCAATGACTCATTTACCTCAAAGTAAATTCAATTTTCTATTCTTTTTTTTTAAGAGAGTGAGAGAGAGAGAGGTGGGGGAGAGGCAGACGGAGAGAGAGAGAGAATCTCAAGCAGGCTCCACACTCTGTGCAGAGTCCGACGCAGGGCCTGAACTCACGACTCTGAGATCATAACCTGAGCCGAAATCAAGAATCGGACACTTAACCGAGTGAGCCACCCAGGCGCCCTCAGTTTTCTATTCTTATTTGATCTGTTGAAAGTAACTGCAGGGAAAAAAAAAAAAAAGAAAGAAAGAAAGTAACTGTAGGATTCATTTGACTATCAATCTTTCCCGTGGTGAAAATGCCTTTACTTTAGGAAGCACTGAGTTGTATCATTTTTTTAAGTGTATGACCCCCTCCCACCCACCCCCACACACACAAAAGGAAGACAAATGAAGCAGTTTATTTTATGGCAAAGAGGGGACTCAGCTAATTCCAAAATGCTGCAGTATTCCTCAACTGCAAGCTAACAATTAGCATTTAGAAATCTGCCACTTCCACATCTGTGACAGCAGCCCTTTGGGAAGCTGGTCTTTGCAAGCACATAGATACATTATAACCTCCCAGCAGGTGGCACTCATACTCTGAAAAGGGGTCTATAAAACAGTAACCCAGCTCTGGTTCAAGGCGGCCCTAAATTATTTTGCTTTATTTTACTTTAGGGACACTGGTCAGATACCAGTCATAAGCTTCAGGAAGATCAATGCTCTGACTGCCCCAAAGGAGAGGCGACAGTGAAGCAGCACGCATAATGCAAAAGGTACGGGTTTTAGAATTCCCAGATCTGAGTTTGAGTCCTGACTTACTAGCTGCATGACATAAAGCAAGTTGATTTCAAAACCCCTCTGGGCCGCATGGAATAATGAATATCTACTGCCAAACACAAACACAGGGTCTGTAAGAATTAAATGAATATAAGTACATTGACTATGTAACACAATGCATAGGACATATTAAGTGCTTGATAAATTATAGTTATTACTCTTATTAATTAACTCTTATTAACAAGAATGTGATGTGGACTAAATGACATAATATATGCAGAATGCCTGGCATACTGTAAGTTCTTGATGAATAATAGCTATTATTGCCCACATACATGAGTGGAAGAGACCAACCACTCTGGACAGTCGGAGAGCCTGTTAAAGGGAGATGTGCTGCTGGGGCGCCTGGGTGGCTCAGTTGGTTAAGCATCTGCCTTTGGCTCAGGTCATGATCCCAGGGTCCTGAGATCAAGCCCCGCTCCCTGCTCAGCAGGAAGTCCGCTTCTCCCTCTCCTGCTGCCCCTCCCCCTGGTTGTGCTCTCTCTCTTTCAAATAAATAAGTAAATTCTTTTAAAAAAAAAGAAAGGAGATGTGCTGTGATGGGGAATGCCATAGCATTTCCTTACCAAATTCCTGAAACTCCCCTGGTACGATCTATAATAATACCATGGCTATAGGAAAGTTACTTTCCTTTCCATTTTATAGCAATCTGGTTTCCTTTTCTCTCTGACCTCAAGTACTACAGGTACTTGAGAGATACTTGAAACCAAATAAGATCTGTAATAAATAAATAAATATCCCCTCAACTATGATAGTTGATATGTTCTTTTTAAACTATGAGTGTTTTTTAAAAAGATTTAATTTATTTATTTGACAGAGAGAGCGAGAGAGCACAAGCAGGGGGAGCAGCAGGCAGAGGGAGCCTGATGCAGGGCTCGATCCCAGGACCCTGGGATCATGACCTAAGTCAAAGGCAGATGCTTAACCGATGGAGCCACCCAGGCACCCCTAACTATGAGTGTTTTATAAGCACTCTGAATATACAAAGCTTAAATATGAAAAACAAAACCAATGCAAATCAAAATAAAGAGTTTACAAAGTAAAACCTAAGGAACTGGAATTCTCAAGGGCTTTCTTAGTCAATGAGTGGTAATCAGAAAATCTTTTCTTGTTTCAGTGCTCCTGGTTGAAAATCTTCCCTACCTTCACAATTATTGAAACTGAATTGTCTTTGACTCTGGACATTGTTTTAGAGCCTTGGGGTTTCAATAAATAAACTTCTAACAAATGTTTATTTTCTTCTCATCTATCCTTGTTTTTGTCCTAGAAGCAAAATGAGGAAGGAAAAAAAAATCTAATTTAAAACCCTTAATTAGATCCTTGCTTTAAAAAAAAAAAAAGTATTGTCTTACTCTCCATAATTCTGTCTCTGGTCCTCTTTTCCTTCTCTATTCTGCAGTCCCTCTTGACATCTTACTCATGTGTCTGAGGTTTAGCTACTACTTTTATGGAGAATCCCAAATCTCTAGCTCTAGCTCTAACCTTGCCCCTAAACTCTGACAGCAATTTCCAACTATGCATATCTACATCCACATGAATCTCTCTGTACCTCAAAATCCACAGATCCAAGACTGAACATCACTTGCCCACCTCTCCCTCTTAGTGTGCCCACTATTCCTGCAATTACACTAATATTTCCTAATTACCAAGGTAAGCTCAAAACTTATCATCAATCAGTGTTCAGGCACTGAACAAGTGCTACATACCCTGCCTTTTAAATATCACTCATGAATTCTCACCTTTACACATGGGCCCCTGTCTCTGCCTGGAAAGATCTTCCCTACACTCTGTCTGATTAATGCCTACTTGCTTTTTTAGAAAGGAGTAGTTTAGGGGCGCCTGCATGGCTCAGTCATTGAGCGTCTGCCTTCAGCTCAAGTCATATCCCAGCATCCTGGGATCGAGCCCCACATCGAGCCCCACATCGGGCTCCCTGCTCGGCGGGAGACCTGCTTCTCCCTCTCCCACTCCCCCTGCTTGTATTCCTGCTCTCTCTATCTCTCTCTCTGTCAAATAAATAAATAAAAACTTTAAAAAAAAAAAAAAAGAAAGAAAGGAGTAGTTTATCACTCCTTCTAAGAAGTCTTCCCCGAAACTCCTAGTCAGAAGTAGGTATCTCTCTTCTGTTTCCATCCATCCTGTATTTCTTGTTAACACACCACTAATTAAATAAAATTATGATGTAGTTTAATTATCTATCTCCCTTAATAGATTGTAAGGTCCTGGAGTGCAGGGACTGTGTCTTCCATCTCTACATTTCCATTGTCTTGAACGAGCCAGACACACGGTAGGTGTTCAACAAATGCTGGCTGAATTAATGAGTGATGATGTATCACCTATCTCTTCTATTTTTTTAAAAGATTTTTATTTATTTATTTATTTATTTATTTGAGAGAGAGAGAGAACACAAGCTGGGCGGGGGGGGGGGGGGGGGGAGAGCAGAGGGAGAAGCAAACTCCCTGCCGAGCAGGGAGCCCAACACAGGGCTCCATCCCAGGACCCTGGGATCATGACCTGAGCCGAAGGCAGACGCTTAACTGACTGAGCCACCCAGGCGCCCCTCTCCTATCTCTTTTAATACATCCTATGCATTGACATCAAAATATCTTCCTAAAATAAAAAGTCTGATAATGTTAACTCTCCCATTCTAAAATCTTAAATGGCTTCAAAGTTAAAACTCTAAATAGAACATTCAAAACCATCCACCCCAAAGGCTAAATCTATTTTTCCAGAAATAATCTCTGGGGAATGGGGTGCTAGGGGGAGCTAAGACTCAAGATAAAACTGCACTGTAAATGAGGCAGATGGATAAGATCCAAATTAAGGACCAGTGAGCTTTTAAACTATGAGTGTTTTTTAAAAACACTCCCTGATAAAGGGAGTATCATAACTGCCATAGGTTGTGGCCTTCACCATAAGGATATTCCCTATGCCATCATCAGGAATGGGCTCCCAAGGTCTCCACTGCTCAGAATGCTGCCCATTACCCAATATCTCCCACAAAGCCTTGGCCTAGGACATGCAGATGAGGCAGAAGCATGACAGAAAATACCCAGCAGGTAGCAATGATAAAGAAAAAAAAAAGAAGTCAAAATTCCTTAATAAACCTGAGTGCCTAGCATACTGCGGGCACAGGGAGCCTCAGGTTAAGTTTACGGCATAATAGAGACCAAAGAGGAGAAGGAGTAAAGAAATAATTTTTAAATTAAAATTATGATGAGGTTATTAAGATATATGCATACACAGCAAACCTAACGTGCTCTGGGAAGTCAGAGAAGGTGCTCCTAATGCAGCATACTTGTTGGAAAGAGACCTGAGCAGTACAGAGCCTCCACCAGCCAGCAAGTGCACTAGCAGCTAGCAGTTACTCTCACTATGGCAGGAAGATGCCAACTCTAAGAACTCCTTCACCATTCATCTTTTAGGAGCACATATCAAATGAAATTCCCACTTTGTTCTAAATTTGCCATGGCAGACTTCTATCACTGTGTAACAGAGATGTGTCTTTTCTTTCCAGATGAATATTTATAAGACCACCTAGCACAGGACCTGGCACAAAGTAGACACTCGGCAGGTTTTGTTGAATGAGAAAACGAAAGCAGCAGGACATGAATTGGTTTTCAAACACATTGCTTAAATGACATTTATTCCACATAGAAAAAATAATATTTTCAAAACCAAGAAACAAAATTTCTAACAAGGAATTTGGTAAGTCTGAAAACTGAAGTTGGCGTCTGATTAGTTAAGCAAATAAAGTAGTAATTTTAGGGACGCCTGGGTGGCTCAGTGGTTAAGCGTCTGCCTTAGGTTCAGGTCATGATCCCAGGGTCCTGGGATCGAGCCCCGCATCGGGCTCCGAGCTCCCTGCTCGGCGGGAGGCCTGCTTCTCCCTCTCCCACTCCCCCTGCTTGTGTTCCCTCTCTCACTGTCTCTCTCTCTGTCAAATAAATACATAAAATCTTAAAAAAAAAAAAATAGCAATTTTATCCTAAATGGCCATAATAAACCTTATTTTTATTTCAGTGCACTCTCAAGCTATCTGGGTTCACACCTAACCCATACCCTTATAGCTTATACTTCTAAAATATATTGTTTACATTTTCTTTAATAAAAGCAGGCAACCAAGTAGCCCTGAAGGTCATCCCTTACCCACTCCCTCCCTGCCCGCCATCTAGATGGTTCCGGCTGAGGATCTTGAGGGAGAGGGAGAGGGTTTTGCTTTCTGAAGGAACTTGTTTCATCCATGTTGGATGTTCTGCTTTTCAGAATGACTGACATTATCAGTGGTCAGATACCCCTCCCATACAACTACAAGAAACTGCACTCACATTTACAATTTATAGCTAAAGGTTTTGATTAATTATTAATAGCTAAAATACCAATACCAGTAACTCAACGTTTTTCACATCACTATGCTTCCAGAGAAGATAAACACAGTGAAGTCAAGGCTCAAATAAATTAATCATTTATAGCTCCTGAAGACCTCACGGGAATTTAAACAGTAGTAATAAGTAAAGCTACTAAATGATCTGACCAAAATGCAATCCAGGAAATGTCTACTGTATTGTTTCCATTAAACAGAAAATCTACTTCCTTCCTACTCCGCTAAAAAACCTTTGTAGGCATTATAAGCAAACACAGAGGGGGGTGAGTTTCCACAATGAAATAAATGACTTCTTTTATATTAAACATCTACTAGAATTAATAAATCCTAAATATTTCTACTGAGTATTAACTTTACTTTTTTTTTTTTTTAAGATTTTATTTATTTGACAGAGAAACACAGTGAGAGAGGGAACACAAGCAGTGTGGAATGGGAGAGGGAGAAGCAGGCTTCCCACTGAGCAGGGAGCCCAACGCGGGGCTCGATCCCAGGACCCTGGGATCATGACCTGAGCTGAAGACAGATGCTTAACAACTGAGCCACCCAAGCGCCCCTAACTTTACTTTTTTAAAAGAGCTACATTGTGACATATGTGACTTTTATGAAAATATGTTAAAACAATTAGGGGAAAAAAACCCTAGTAATTACTACATTATAATAATGAAAGATAATTCAAAATACTATAGCTTTCAATAATATTATGTTTAGCAGAGCACAGATGCAAAAAAGGACATCAACTTTAAAGTAAGCTTTCTTTGAATAATCTTGGAGCTTTGAAATGTCTTCATTCAGCTGCTTGAAAAATACATATAAAATGTCAAATCTCACTAGACTCTCCTCTTTGAAATGTAATTCTCCAACATAAGTTCTGGTCACACTGAAAACAAACATCTGCCAAAGGGAGAAGCTCCTTTTAAATAAAATTCACAGGGAAAAGGTTGATAAATCTGACAACAAAACTGTCTTGTTCAGAAAATATATCCTAAACAAAGTCAAAAGGCTAACAACAAACGTGGAAAACATCACCAAATTGTAAGACATTAACATTAAAGGGCTAATTTGCTTGATTTATAGGGCTTACAAAAATCATTAAGAAAAAAAACCACTTCGGGGCACCTGGGTGGCTCAGTTGTTAAGCGGCTGCCTTCGGCTCAGGTCATGATCCCAGGTTCCTGGGATCGAGCACCGTGTCGGGCTCCCTGCTCAGCGGGAAGCCTGCTTCTCCCTCTCCCTCTGCCTGCCGCTCTGCCTACTTGTGTTCTCTATCTCTCTGTCAAATAAGTAAATAAAATCTTAAAAAAAAAAAAAAAAACACATCAATAAAACAATGGGCAGAGAATATGAATAGACATTTCACAAAAGGAAATACTAACTAAAATAGTAAAAAATTATATGAAAATATGACTATCTCACAATATAAGAATGCAAACTGAAGCAATGGAGATATCTTTCATCTATGAGATAGGGAAAAATTTCTGAAGGAAATTTTAAAGCTTAAGAGTATCTAAATGGGGGGCACCTGGGTGGCTCAGTCGTTGGGCATCTGCCTTCGGTTCGGGTCATGATCCCAGGGTCCTGGGATCCAGCACCATATCAGGCTCCCTGCTCCATGGGAAGCCTGCTTCTCCCTCTCCCACTCCCCCTGCTTGTGTTCCCTCTCTCGCTGTCTCTCTCTCCCTCTGTCAAATAAATAAATAAATAAAATCTTTAAAAAAAAAAAAGAGTATCTAAATGGTATCAATAGGAAACTGGCTGAATAAATTAAAGGCCCATCCCTATGGTGGAAATATTATATAGCCATTAAAAAGAATGCAGTAAGAATTAGATCTGAATTGTTGGTATGGAAAGAGTACCAAGAAAATATGTTAAGTAATATAGATAGAACAGAATATATAACATCTTTTGGTACTTTTAAAAGATACAGGGGCGCCTACGTGGCTCAGTCGTCGATTGAACGTCAGACTCTTGGTTTAACCTCAGGTCTGATCTTGGGGTCATGGGATCGGCTCCCTGTCAGGCTCCGTGCTCAAGGCAAAGGCTGCTTGTCCCTCTCCTTCCCTCTCTGCCCCTCCCCACTCACACGCACATTCTGTTTCTCTAAAATAAATGAATAAAGGGAGCCTGGGTGGCTCAGTTGGTGAAGCGTCTGCCTTCGGCTCAGGTCATGGTCCCAGGGTCCTGGGATGGAGTCCCGCATTGGGCTCCCTGCTCCGCCAGGAAGCCTGCTTCTCCCTCTCCCACTCCCCCTGCTTATGTTCCCTCTCTTGCTCTCTTGCAAAAATAAATAAATAAAATCTTTAAAAAAATAAAACAAAATGAATAAAATCTTTGAAAAATTTTTTTAAAAAAAGAAGATATATATGTGCTAATAAACACATAAAAATACATTGGAAAGGCCAAAAGAAGTCATTGTATTTTTATGTCTATATTAGCACATATATAGCTACTTTTGTACAGAAGCACCAGGCTGAGAAAGAGAGAGGTTTAAAATTTTTCATTTTAAATCTTTCAATATTTTTTGAATTCCTATTATGCTATATTTCTTCAATATTTCTGAAATGTCAACAGGAGTTACCCGAAGGAACAAATTATGCATAATTTGAATTTGCTACCTCATACTGCTCTGCATTTTTTAAGTTATATTAAGTTATATATTAATTTATAACTTAATATTAATATAATATTAAGTTATAACTTAATAATATAATATTAAGTTATATATTAATTTTTTAAGTTATAAAACCTACTCTAAGATACGGCATTTCAAACTGCAGCTTATAACCCGTTAATGGATTACGAAATCAGTTTAGTGAGTTGCAACCAGCATTTCTCATCCATCAGGGGAAATCACCTCAATTGGGACTAGAGGAGAAAATTATTGAAAACACTGTGTACCTCATAGGTTATAAGTAAGATAGAGCCAAAGCAAGAGTGGATCACAGTCAAAAAGAGCTTGAAAACCACTGCTCTTGGATATTATATGTTAATACTACTGAGTCAGGAAAAATCTTAATGACCTTATCATTTCCATTCCAAAGCCAAGAACCATCTTATATTAAACTGAGTTTTTATATGCCAATTCTTAGTATGACCAACTTGAAAAAAATACTAATAGTTGAAATGGTAATGAAGAAAAAATATAATTTCTGAAAAATCTAAAGAGATGTATTAATAAGATACCTATACAATGTACATGAAGACTTGAATGATTTTTTTTTAATGAGTGTATTTTTAAAAAATGAATCTACATACATTTATTGGGAATAGCCCTACATTTTAAGTTATAAACATTAATAATCTCTGGAATTGATAAGATCGAAATTAAAGAAGTTTGGTTAGGATTGTTTATCTATTAAGAAATCACCAAAATAACTGACTTTTTAAAAATGCTAGGCTATCTGAGCATTTCAGAATATTGACAGAAGATCACATAGCTTGAATATATATACAAAAGATATTCATGAAGGCATGTATTTTAGGTTCTTTTTGGTGTCAAAGGATGTGTTTATTCTGGTTACAAACACAATCTATTGCCCAATCACCTGTTTGATGAGGGTAGATAAACAACTAAAAAATGATTAGCCAGGATTAGGAACATAGTTTAGTCACCATAAATTAAGTAAAACTGAAGAACTACAGGAGAATGAAATCAAAAGACTTTTTTTCACTAACATGGCAACTAAACCCTATACATTATGCAGTCAGTGCATCCATAGAAAACTTGTTTTTTTTAATTTGACAAACTTTAATTTCATGTATCTTTACTCCTTCCATCTTTTTCTCCCTTTCAGCCGTGCCCCATCCTCCACTAACCCTTGCTGGCTTTTTGCTTCCTTTGTTCTCTTCCATTCATGAAGGGATTTACTATTAATGATCTCTCACTCTTCTAAATCCCTATGGCAATTACATTATACCACTCATTTTGAATTTAACATATGATGACTTATATTATCTACCTTTTTATATATATCCTAATACTTTGATATATAGTTATATACTTATGTTAACTCTTTGTTAAACTATATGGTCATTCCATACGATGAATATAGTAAACACCAATAAATCCTTTTAGTTATATTTTTAAGTTCTCATATAACCTAGAAGTCAAAAGTTGTTCAGGTTATGGGTTCCATGGCTAAATAGATTCTGGTAATCCACATACATCCCAGGAGTGTGGGATCATAGGCCAAAACTAATTTTGGAAGCAGTGAGTCCAATAAGTCTTTTAAAAAGAGATAGGTAGAATACTACTCAGCCATGAAAAAAGTGAAATCTTGCTATTTGCAATGACGTGGATGGAACTAGCAATATTATGCTAAGCGAAATAAGTCAGTCAGAGAAAAACAATTATCATATGATCTCAGTCATATGTGGAATTTAAGAAACAAAACAGAGGACCATAGGGGAAGAGAGGAAAAAATAAAACAAGATAAAATCAGAGAGGGAGACAAACCATAAGAGACTCTTAATGATAGGAAACAAACTGAGGGTTGGTGGGGGGGAGGGGGGTGGGGGGATGGGATTACAGGGTGCTGGACATTAAGGGGGGCATATGATGTAATGAGCACTGGGTGTTACATAAGACTGATGAATCACTGACTTGTACCCCTGAAAGTAATAATACATTATATGTCAATTAGTGGAATTTAAATTTTTTAAAAGGTTGGGGAGAGACAGGGAGGGAAGATATTACTGGACATGAACAATGGCAATAAGGATAGAAAGGAAGTCAATAAAAAGAGGGCTGGGCAGAATTAATATGATATGTTAAGGGTAAATGATCCAGGATGGTACAAACCACTGAATAGATAGTGGTGCAATTTTGGGGCGCCTGGGTGGCTCAGTCGTTAAGCATCTGCCTTCGGCTCAGGTCATGATCCCAGGGTCCTGGGATCGAGCCCTGCATCAGGCTCCCTGCTTGGCAGGAAGCCTGCTTCTCCCTCTCTCACTCCACCTGCTTGTGTTCCTGCTCTCACTATCTCTCTCTCTGTCAAATAAATAAATAAAATCTTTAAAAAAAAAAAAGATGGTGCGATTTCTTTGATTTTTTTTAAAGATTTTTATTTATTTATTTGACAGAGAGAGAGCGTGCACAAGCAAGGGGAGCCAAAGAGGAAGAAGCAGACTCCCTGCTGAGCAAGGAGCCCGATGTGGGCTCGATCCCAGGACCTGAGCGGAAGGCAGATGCTTAACCGACTGAGCTACCCAGGCGCCCCGACAGTTGTAAAATTTAGAGACAAGGAAAAGCATTACAGCTTTGAGGTTGGGAGAAATGTTGATTTTACTATCAAACATGATTGAGTTTGAGATGTTCGTGGGGCACCTTGATAGCAGTCTTGGATATGTGGATCTGGAACTCGGGAGAGAGTGTGCAATTGGAGACAAAAAACTGAGGTGTCATCAGCACAGGGATAAGATGGCTCCAGAAGTGTTTTGCATGCAAAGGTGAGAAGGGCAATTAGTAGAGAGCACTTTTGGGAAATAAAAACTTTTTTTTTAAGGATTTTATTTATTTGACAGAGAAAGAGAGAGCATGAGCAGGGGGAGGGGCAGAGGGAGAGGGAGAAGTAGGCTCCATGCTCAACAGGGACTGGATCGCAGGACCCTGGGATCATGACTTGAGCCAAAGGCAGACGCTTAACCGACTGAGCCACCCAGGCGCCCTGAAATAAAAACATTTAAGAGTCTGAAAAAGAAACATTTAAGAGAAAGAGGATGACACAAAGACTCAGAATGTGTACTCAGAGGAAAAGCCTTCTTCTCCCAGGAGAGAGGATATTGGTATAAAAACCAGAGGGTTTCCCTCCTCTCAGAAGGGAGAATAGATGATTTCAAGTGTTGAGAGAAGTGTCTATTAGATTTGTCAACATCTATTGGAGGTATTTAGGAAGCTTAGAAAGAACAGTTTTCTCCACTGACACTTCCAAAGGAAAAGTATCACAGCTGTCTTGTTCACTGTTATTTACTGCATGGAGAACAAGGCTGGTTATTCGGTGGGCACTCAATAATTTTTTTTTTTTAACTAAACTGAAAGTGGAAACAAAGTCAGATTGCAACAAATGCTAGGCTGCCCTTAATAGTTAGTGGTGAGGAGAAACTGACAGGCTATGAACGGGGGCACTAAGGCCTCAGAGAGGTGGTGTTATACTGTTTTGCTTTGTGTGATAGCAGAGTCTTCAATATTTTTTAAATATGGAGAGAGAAGAATCCACAGGGCAGGAAGAAAAAGTAAACATCTGCCCAGACTTCATATAAGACCCTTCCCAGAATTATTTGCTAACTTTGGCCCAAATGAATATCTAATTGGTTAAAGATCTGAAATTTTGTTTTAATGAGTAGGAAAAAAACAAATCAAGCAACACAGGATTATGATCCAGAACAGAACAGCCTCCTTATAAGCGAGCGAGTATGGCAAAATCAGCTACTGAACCACTACAGGTCTTTCCCCAGCTTCCTCCCTTCCTTTACTTCTAACTCACAAATTCTTTAAAGGTGTCCCTATAGCAGGGGCAACAAGACCTTGGGGGAGTCAGAGTTTGGTACAGGTGCAGTGGTAAGAAGGGGGAACTTAGGGAATAGGGAAGGGAGAAGGAGCTGAAAGAACCTTCAGGAAGGCTATTCTTAAATCAGGAAATACCAACATAGTTTCAGTTGTCAATTTAGTGATATGGTAAGATCCACATCGTTTTAAAAAAGAAGAAGGAGGAGGAGAAGAAGAAGAGGAAAAGAAAAAAAAAAGAAAAAGAAAGAAAAACCATGATCTCACATAAAATTTCCATGGTTCAGAACACCTCAAATCTAAATCTATGGCATCTATTAAATGTGAGCATTTTTTGGGGCGCCCGGGTGGCTCAGTCGTTAAGCATCTGCCTTCGGCTCAGGTCATGATCCCAGGGTCCTGGGATCGAGCCCCGCATTGGGCTCCCTGCTCAGCAGGAAGCCTGCTTCTCCCTCTCCCACTCCCCCTGCTTGTGTTCCCTCTCTTGCTGTCTCTTTCTGTCAAATAAATAAATAAAATCCTAAAAAAAAAAAAAAAAGTGAGCGTTCTTTAAAAGATCTGATCAAACAAAAAAATGGTCAGCAGTTTCTCTTATCCTAAACCTATTTCTGAAAACATCAACACTAGAGTTCCTTGACCTGATTCTCCAGCTTTCTCACTGGCTGGCCTCTGGCTTGTATTCTACCTCAAGCCACACCAACCCACCTTCAGGCTGCCCAATACCCCATGCTGCCTCAAACCACAGCTGGTTCACTGCCAGAAAGGCCTTGACCCCAACCTGCAAATACTGAGACACTCACCTTCAAGATCCAGCTCCACATCCTGGCCTTTTCTTGATAGCCCCTTTTTACCTTTCTCTGCCCACCATCCGCCCTCACTCAAAATATAATTGACCACTTCTCCACTGGTACCCTACTGTACCCACTTACTTTTATCATACCCACCTTTAACATCTGACTATTCTGGTTGTTTGATTGCCTACCTGGAAAGACTGCCACCTTTCTCGTTCATCTCATTCCCCAGAGCCTAGAACAGAACCTGACACATGTAAATTCTAAGCAAAGTGAAATATAAAAGATCGTGGCCAACAATTTTGGAAATACAAAATTCAATGCTCTCCACCAAAGCAATACTCTACCTAGATGTCTACAGCTTTGCCAACCATCTACAACACCATTAGAGCGACTGAACCCCAGAAATAAGCAATCACAAACAAAACCATTTCCAAATAGAGATAAATGTACTGTTTTTGCCCAGATTATGAAGGATACAAGTTAAAACATAACTTGTCTTAGTCTTCCCAGATGTAAACATGATTAAAACTCTAATTCTACATTTAGGAATGTGTTTCGATTACACTACTACATTTCCAACAGCCTTAATTTTACAGATTTTCTATAATCACAAAAATAGTTGTGCATCTCTAAAGAGAGTGATGAAATCCATATTATAAATCTGTATCATAAATCTTTCATCCACTTACCCTGAGTCATTTTTGCTTAACTGGTATTATCATTTGTTAATTACTTAGGCACACAGAAAGTTGTGGTTTTTTTTAAGATTTTATTTATTTGACAGAGAGAGAGAGAGAGAGCACAAGTAGGCAGACCTGCAGGCAGAGGGAGAGGGAAAATCAGGCTCCCCGATGAGCAGAGAGCCCTGGAATCATGACCTGAGCTGAAGGCAGAAGGCAGAAGCTTAACTGACTGAGCCACCCAGGCACCCCAAAAGTTTTAAACATTTTAAACATTTTTAAATTATAGAAGTAATATATGCCCAAATGCAATACCAGAATCCAAAAACGTAGAAAAGCACAAAGAAGAAAACATAGGTCACCTGCAATCCTACTAGACAACTTCAAGTACTTTTTATGTACTCCTAAGTTTTCTCCTACACACATACACATATGATACAATAATAATCACCATGACCACGAAAAAGCTGATGCTTTATATGATCTTATAACAGGATAATACAGGCATCCTGCTAAGCAATTCTGCCATGTTATTTCATTTAATCTTTAAAACAACCCAGTGAGATAGGTGCTATTTTTAATCCCTCTTTTACAGTGGAAAAACTGAAGAAGCTGAGAGATTAAGTAACTTGCACAAAGTGAATGGTAGAACGAGGATTAAGATAAATCTTTTGGGGGTGCCTGGGTGGCTCAGTCGTTAAGCGTCTGTCTGCCTTCGGCTCAGGTCATGGTCCTGGGATCGAGCCCTGCGTTGAGCTCCCTGCTCAGTGGGAAGCCTGCTTCTCCCTCTCCCACTCCCCCTGCTTGTGTTCCCTCTCTCACTGTGTCTCTCTCTGTCAAATAAATAAATAAAATCTTTAAAAAAAAAAAAGATAAATCTTTTGATGCCTAAATTCCAGATCCTATTTATCTATGTATGTGTTTACATACACACACACACAATATCTTCAAATATTTACACAAAAATATGGGAACACACTAACCACACAGTTTTGTAACCAATCTCCTTTCACTTAACATATTGGAAAAAACTTTTCTGTCCATAAATGTCTATCTACATCAGCATTTCAATGGCTGCATATTATCCCACTGTCTGGGAATGAAACAGACTGCTTTAACCAGTACATTTCTGTTACTCTGATATTACATATGCTTCTTAATATTAAAAACAATGTTGTAATGAATAGCTTTTGTCTATCAACTCCTTAAGACAAAAATAACCGAAATAGGAAAGCCCTTCTTAAGGCTTTTGGTAGTTATTCAGTTCTTAGCCACATTTCAAGGGCTCCAAAGAAGTGTGACTGGTGGCCACATACTGCACAGCACAGATACTTCCCTAACCGCAGACAGTTCTACTGGACAGCACTGGCCTACACTGTACTAGATGGTGCAGATCACAGCTGAATTCTCGAATAGGGCACAGCCTCCCCATTTAGCCTGAAGCGGGTAGGGGTAGGAAACTCCTCTATACTCACTTACTACTAAGGACCCCCCTCCACCGTGACGTCTACTCTGACCCCACAGCTGCAGCACACAGGATACACACTGGAGAGTCAGCTCCCTCCTGCAGCTCCAGGGTAGGATACAGATTTTACCTACTGACAGCACTGGTCCCATTTTTGTCTCCAGCCCCAGCTCCCAGCCTGCACATGCTACCAGGTTTACATGGAGAGGCAGGCTTTCTGATCGACCTCCTTAGCCAATTTCTCCCAAATGGGCTGGCTGGCAACTGGCAGGCTGACGTATACCCTCACCCTGCTCTTACCTTTACTGTTTCCTACCACAGCTCTTCAATAGGATGACAGTGGGAATGAGACTCTCCATTAGTTTTCCAAAGGTGATATAAATTTTTTTGCATTCTACCATTTGGGTTGTTTCAAAAGGAAATTGGTAAGAGGGTGAAAATAAAAAATAATCACCACCATGGACTTAGAAGTTAAAGCTTTTAAAGTTTATAGATATTAAAACAGTTTTAGATAACAACTTGATACCTCAACTATCTCTCTTTACCTTTCCATTTAGAATCCTCTTAAGAAGTACCTAGTGATGTAATGAGCACGGGGTATTAAATAAGACTGAGGAATCACTGAACTCTACCTCTGAAATTAATAATATACTATATGTTAATTAATTCAATTTACATTTTAAAAGTGTTTTTAAAAAAACAAAATAAAAAAATAAAAAAAATAAGTACCTAGAAAAGGTTTGCCTTGGTAAAGTGTCAGAATACATTAAGCAAGAAATAGTAGAGGGCGCCTGGGTGGCTCAGTCGTTAAGCGTCTGCCTTCGGCTCAGGTCATGATCCCAGGGTCCTGGGATCGAGCTCCGCATCGGGCTCCCTGCTCAGCGGGAAGCCTGCTTCTCCCTCTCCCACTCCCCCTGCTTGTGTTCCCTCTCTCACTGTGTCTCTCTCTGTCAAATAAAATCTTTAAAAAAAAAAAAGCAAGAAATAGTAGATTGTCCCAAATTTACTACATAAATAGCAACTAGACTTTACATGGGATCTTTATTCATGGCAATGCAATTTCTTTGAGGTAGAAAAGAAGGAGGTATTTTCCAATTTTTTACATAAGAAAATAAATACCAGCCCACATGTAATTACAGAATGAAAGAGCAAAGACTAAAAACAAGAATTGAAATTCCCAGTTCTCATTCACAATCATGCTAGAAAGCCTTTTTTAAAGAGTTTATTTTTATTTATTTATTTGAGAGGGAGAGAGAGCATGAGTGGGGGGTGGGGGGAAGCAGACTCCCCGCTGACCAGGAAGCCAGCCACTGGGGCTCAATCCCAGAACCCCAGGATGATGACCTGAGCAGAAGGCAGATGTTTAACCGACTGAGCCACCCAGACACCCCATAGAAAGCCTTTTTTAAGAAGCTATATTATTCTCTAAATTTTTACATACCATCAAAATATATATAGGAGAGTAGAATCTGACCAAAAACAGTATTAAAGTTAAAACTTCCAGTGGACAAATCATCTGTTTGCTAGGGATATATATCTATATATCATTATGGGTTACTATTTTTCCAAACAGACAAATAGGATTTTGACTTTAGGAATTCATCATCACAAAAAAAAAAAAAAAAAATTACAGTAGCAATTCTAATTTCATTCTCAAACTCCCTCTAATTCAGACAACAGAATATGTACAGAATTGAAAATATTATGCCATAAGAGCCGGTAGATCACATCTAACAATGCAAAGTACATGACACCATTTGAGAAGAAAGGCTGCCTGTGACTAGAAAAAGCAAATACAAGAGAAAAACATTAATTTCTAAGCAAACAAAATTAAAATTAGTCTTAAAGCCAACTCAAACAAAAACAAAAAGCTTTCACTTCATGCTTTGTCGAAATGCCAAGACGGTCTTGTGAGAGAAGATCTGTTCTGGTTCATCAGGAATGCACTTGCGGGTCATTTTTACTTCTTGGTAAATCTGGGCGAATCTCTGAAAGACCATGTTCTATCACTGCCCGACATGGCTGAGTTGTACGGGACCAGGAGCCAACCACCCAGAAACAACTCTGAACAGAAACCTGGGTCATCATCAGTCAGAAGACAGAGGAGGAGATCTAAATGGAAATATAATACACCCCTAAAACACACAAGAGGAATCCAAGCCACAATGCCGGAGGCTTTATTTCCCCATTAGATTCAAGCACTGTGCCTAAAGAAACAACAAAAAAAGGGGCAAGCCACAACAATCTAATCTTATCCCGTCTATAAGAGAGCCTCACAGATTATTGATGAATATTAGCAATATCCATTATAAACTATAAAGTTCTCAAAAACAAGAAAGACAATGTAATGAGAGGCATATTATAGAGAAAAGAAATTCAAGTACATGAAAAGGCTAAAACTTTTTAAAGCTAAAATCCTACACTAATTACACCTGAAAGAGAAAAAATGATACCTACTATGTATTTCATAGAAATATACTGTGATACATAATTTCAGTGTCTACATATTTATATGTTAATAAAGGATAAACACTCAGTGCCAGCTCTTTTCTGTAGAGAAGAATTAACAAAGTAATGAATTGTGCTTATTTATTAATTATACCTTCTACATCCAAGGCTAATTACTTTTTTAAGAAAGGGCCTGTCTCAACAAAAATCCTTAGTAAATGAAAACATGACTTGGATTTCAAAGGGTGTTTGAATTAGACAAGTCTGAAATTTTGTAACAGGCTCAACAAATATATGTACTACACCTTTAACAGAGCTGTTTACTTATTTAAAACTGGGAATGTCCTAAGTGCTTTCATCACCCTTTCAAAAAAATATTTTGATATGATTAAGGAAGAAAGAACAAGAAAATCACTGAAAGACAACAATCTGACACTTGTAAGGAAAGGGGGAAAAATGAGGTCTATCTTGATAGAGAATTTATAGGTTAACTATATACATATGATGCATATTACATAGAACATATGAAGGACAGGTAGTTTTTGGTACTAGCCGGTAAAAGTAGCTACTTTTTGGAATTAAAATAAAAACTAAAAAAAAAAAAAAAAATAGAACAGTATATGTTAACTAACTGGAATTTAAATAAATAAGTAAATAAATACAGCTACTTTTTTTTTAAGCTGCAGTTGTAGAAATTTACAATGCTCTAAGACAATGTCTTCCCAACTGATATTATTATGTAAGATATTAATAGCTATGCTGTCTCTTTCCTCCCCACCAAAATTCTGGGCTCAAGTAAGTTTGGAAATGCTGAGTCAAACAAGTTTCTTGACTATGTTTCAGAGACCTTAAAGACTACAGTGTGCTGTGGACTTCCAAGGGGGATTAAGCAGCATTTTCTAAATATATTTGACCATGGGATCCTCCCCCTTCCAAAGCAGAGCTTCTAGTAATATTACCAGGGACTAGTATTCTGTGGAACATATTTTGGGAAAGAAATAACTACTCTCAAGACAGCCTATATGTTCTACATTGAATAAAAACACAAATTTACTAGATAAGTTGTACAACAAACATTAAATAATGTTTGATTTCTGGAAATAGCAGGTCTATATGGAACCATACTGCTCACATCTATGGACAGTTCCTCTTCTAACAGATTTCACAAAGAAGACAGGGCCTTTGTTTCATTAGCTCTCATTCACCCCTCCCCCTATTCCTGTCCTTGGGGTCCTTGCTGTCCAGGTTTCCTTGGCAAGGTCGAAGAAGTGAGAATGCTGAAATATAAAAGGATCTAGATAACTGAACAGGACCGTGGGGAAGCAAGATAAACCAGGTGTTTATCCAAAGTGGCTGGAAACAGTGTCAGTGAAGGAGTAGGTTAGTTAACGATAGAGACCCTATTAATGCTAATTGAGCAGTATATAGTTTCATGTCAGAAAGGCATGCATGAAGCTCACAACAGTAAGCAGTCAAGCAGATCTAGGAGAAGACGGCAAGGAAAGTGTAAACAGTTGAGAGACACTGCTCATGACTACAAAGAGGGCCAGCCAGTTAAAAAGCAACGTACTAGGGGCACCTGGGTGGCTCAGTTGTTAAGTGTCTGCCTTCAGCTTAGGTCATGATCCCAGGGTCCTGGGATTGAGCCCTGAGTCCGGCTCCCTGCTCAGCGGAAAGCCTGCTTCTCCCTCTCCCACTCCCCCTGCTTGTGTTCCCTCTCTCGCTGTCTCTCTGTCAAATAAATAAAAATTTTTAAAAATTAAAAAAAAAAAAAAAAGGCAATGTACCAATCACAGTACCCAGCATGAGACTGCCTCCTAGTGCTTTATTCTACCCGGCAAAATCCCTCTGAATGAGGCCCAAAACACACATACCTTGTATTGAAACCTGCTCTAAAGAATATTTATTTGACTTCATACATATTTTCACGAAGCATGTTGTATAATTTTTCTAAGCACAAAATAACAATGTTGAAATAAAGTTTCTTTTGATTTTAAAATTCTTACTTTAATATTTCACTGAGAATTATAATCACACTGAATATTCTTTTTTACTGAGCTAAAATTCCCATAATATAAACTTTACCATTTTAAAGTTCATTTAAATGTACTGGAAGTTCAGTGATTTCCAGGACATTCGTAATGTTGCACAACCAGCACCACTGTCTAATTCTGGAAAATTTTCATCATCCCAAAAAGAAACCCCATACCCATTGAGCAGCTACTCCTCATTCCTTGCTCATCCCAGCCCCTGGCAACCATTAATCTGCTGTCTCCACAGATTCACCTATTCTGATCATTTCAAATAAACGAAATCATACAATATGTGGCTTTGTGTATCTGGCTTCTTTCACTTAATATTATTAAGGTTCATCCATATCGTAGCAAGTATCAGTACTTCACTCCTTTTTATGGCTGAATAATATTCTATTGTATGGATATACCACATTTGGTTATCCACTTATCAGCTGATAGACAGCTGGGTTGTTTCCCTTTTTTGGCTATTACGAATAGTGCTACTATAAACATTTGTGCACCTGTTCTCAGTTCTCCTGGGTATTTACCTAGTTGCTGGGTCAGATGGCAGTTCTATGTCTAACTTATTGAAGAACCACAAAAATATCTTTCACAGCATCTACCTTATTTTATATTTCCACCAGCAATGTATGAGGATTCAAATTCTCCACATCATCATCAACAGTTCATATTTTCCTTTTATTATTATTATTATTGCCATTCCAGTGGATGAGAAGTGGTATCTCACTGTGGGTTTTAAGTTCCTTAATAACTAATGATGTTGAAAATCTATTCATGTGCTTATTGGCTATCTGAATACCTTCCTGGGAGAAATGTCTATTCAAGTCCTTTGTCCATTTTTAAATTAGATCGTCTTTTTTGGTGAATATTCATTTTTAAATCTATTAAACAACTATCTTTTCTTTAATTCTTCATGTCTAGGGGCGCCTGGGTGGCTCAGTCGTTAAGCGTCTGCCTTCAGCTCAGGTCATGATCCCAGGGTCCTGGGATCGAGCCCCGCATCGGGCTCCCTGCTCTGTGGGAAGCCTGCTTCTCCTTCTTCCACTCCCCCTGCTTGTGTTCCCTCTCTCGCTGTGTCTCTGTCAAATAAATAAATAGAATCTTTAAAAAAAAAAATCTTCATGTCTATAGACTGGTTTTATCAATACTTAGTAGGATATTTCCCTCTAAGACTTAATATTTTCCTCTAATATTTAATATTTTCTTCACTGTCCTCCACGTTTACATCTTACAATTACCTTCTGGGGCACTGAGGGCCAGTTCACAATATCTAACGTATCTAAGAGTAGCTTACTAAGTGAAAAAGAGAACATTATGCTACTAGGTTAACAGGTCAAGATTAACTTGGTCATTTAAATTCAGCCAACATTTTCTGAACACTCCTATATACAAGGCACAGTGTGGGCTTTGTTTAAAGTACTCAATTAGGGCACCTGGGTGGCTCAGTCGGTTAAGAGTCTGCCTTCGGCTCGGGTTGTGATCCCAGGGTCCTGGGATCAAGTCCCGCGTCGGGCTCCCTGTTCAGCGGGGAGTCTGCTTCTCCCTCTCCCTCTGCCCCTCCCACCTGCTTGTGCTCTCTCTCTCTCTCAAATAAATAAAGTACTTAAAAAAAAAATAAAGTACTTAGCTAATTATAAGTCTCATGAGTATTGAAAATCTTCACAATGATGCTACCATTCATTTCATGTGTTCAGTTCCTTGGCAAAAACTTTATTTAAATGATCTAATCAAATCTCTGAACTCTGAAATGTCATGTAGTTTGCTTTTCATAGCACTTTTTTTTTTTCTTTTTCTGTTCAGGAAGCATTTTATTGTTGCTCCAAGTTTAGGAATTTTCACTGACAGAAAATCAACACTTTCAGAAAACTTCCCGCATGGCCCTGCTGAGCTTCTGAATCTTGGTTTTCGCAGACATATCAGTGTATCTCTCTCCAATACAATCATTCCACCCATGATTGAGGGGTCAGTCTTAACTTCCAATTTCAAGACTTGGCCTTTACTTAGGAAGCTCTTCAGGACCGTTTTTAATTCAGTAAGAGTGGCTTCATCTAAAGGAGATGCAGTGATCACTGTGCACGGTACTTCTCCACAGTGGACGCTCATCATGGTCGAAAAGGCAGAAATGACTCCAGGGGTACTGTCCAAGCGACCATTCTCAGCAAGCAAATTGATCAGGTTGGATGTGAGAGGAAAGGACCTCTCTTTTGCGCTCATGTCATTTAAGCTTTTCACTTTCATGGAACGCTTTATATAGGGATTCATAATGGAAGCAGCCATTTTGGGTTCCTTCAAGATTTGTGCTACTCTCCACAATTCTTTCTCTACTTGTTCCAGTTTATTCTGTTTAGTTGCAGCAGAATAAAGAGCAGTGGCATACGACCTTCGATACCATATTCCTGAACAGGCGGCCGCACGAACTTGGAAAACGGCCTGACAACAGTCATACTAAAGCATCGCACCTAAGTTGCAAGGTGTCATGACATGCAAAGCATAGTGTTGATACGTAGTATAAAGAGCACGAATTTTCCTTCCACTCCATCTTCTATGTGACTGTGTGGGTTCGAATCTCAGCTCTACCTACCCCTTACTAGCTGAGCTGCCGGGACAGCCCAGACACTGCTGGGACGGCCATCTTCTCCCTTTTCATAGCACTTTTATAAGATTAAGTAATAGACTAAAAACAATGGAACATCTTTCTAAGAATAATCTTAAAGTATTTTTGGATTGTAAATATTTTTATTTTAGTATCCTAAAATAGTTGGCACTACTCAATGACATTCTTCATGAACAAAAGCATATTACATTTATTTAAAAAGCATACATTTTCTCTATGGAAGGAAGTGTAACAATGCCAATTGTGTTTTAAATCCATGGGGACCATTAAAAGGAGTTGCATAAATAATACTGTGACTTTTCTGAGCTTTGGGGTGGGCAGATTATGAAAAAAAGATAAGGCAATTAATTTACAGATATAAAACATTTCCTTCATTCCACATCTAACACTCAACTTTTAAGTACTTTTTTTAAATAAAGAATGCTCAAGTATAAGGAAATTATAGATATAGCAACATATGTATCATTTTTATCAGAGTATTTAACATGATTTATACCATAGAATTAATAAGTACTCTCTGTATAAAAAAAAAAATCAAGCCATAAAATTCATACTTTATCTATTTATAAAAAGTACCCATCACTGGACCACCTATTAGTTCAAACATTTTATCAAACTTCGGGGCACCTGGCCGGCTCAATCAGAAGAACATGCAACTCTTGATCTTGGGGTCATGAGTTTGAACCCCATGTTGGGTGTAGAGATTAATTAAATAAATTAAATTAAGAACAAAGTGCCAGAGTGCCTGGGTGGCTCAGCTGTTAAGCGTCTGCCTTCGGCTCAGGTCATGATCCCAGGGTCCTGGGATCGAGCCCGCATCGGGCTCCCTGCTGGCAGGAAGCCTGCTTCTCCCTCTCCCACTCCCCCTGCTTGTTGTGTTCCTGCTCTGGCTCTCTCTCTCTCTGTCAAATAAATAAATAAAATCTTTAAAAAAACAAAAAGTGCCAATCCAAATATTTTATCAAACTTTAATTTAAAAAGCATGACAGGAGCGCCTGGGTGGCTCACTCAGTTGAGTGTCTGCCTTTGGCTCAGGTCATGATCCCAGTGTCCTGGGATCGAGCCCTCAGTGGGGAGCCTGCTCCTCCCTTTCCTCCCTGCTTGTGCTCTCTCTTGCTATCCTCTGTCTCTCTCTCTAATAAATAAATAAAATCTTTTTTTTAAAAAAAGCATGACAAAGAAGAATATCTAATGAATGACAAGGGAACAATGTATACTATATAATCCCACATAATGCTGGTACTGAGGATTTAGGAACCATACTCTGAAAACCACTACCTCAGATTATGGCAAAGAATCTTTCTATAGAAAGATTCATTTAAAGAAGTATTAAAAAAAATCTTCCAAGATCGTTAGTCATGCCTAGGGTGGTTGCAGGCTTTGACAGACTCAAGTTAAACAGGAAACAGGAGCTCAAGGGTATCGTCCACAAGGGCTGTGTTAAGTAAAACCAAGGTAGAACAAAAATAATAGAAGTAACAGGAGGGAGAGAGCTGAGTTGAAGAGATTTGAAGTCCTACCACTTGGAGGAAATGGGGTAAATTTGAGAATTTAAGTCAAATATGCATGTAAAAATATTAGAATAATTGCTAAATTAGAAAAAAATGTGATTTTCAAACCAGAAGTTTAGAAAAAAGGAAAATAAAGGAAACTCAACCAATACTTCAGGAGCCAGAAAAGAAGGGGGAAAAAAAAATCAAAGCATGAGACATAGAAAACACGAAAATTAGAAATAAAGCAAAATACATGAATAAACACATTAATGTAAACAGAGTAAACTCTCCAAACTTAAAAAGGATGCTTAGATTAGAAAGGAAAGGATATTAAATTTAACAAAAAAAATTAAAATTAATTCCACAAAAATAAATTTCAATTAGAAGAATGCTAGCATTTCTCTTGAATAAAGAGCTAAAATAATAAGCAGAATGGTTTTTAACATGCCAGTGGTTTTAACA
Organism: Phoca vitulina; assembly: GCF_004348235.1. Classification (NCBI taxonomy): domain Eukaryota; kingdom Metazoa; phylum Chordata; class Mammalia; order Carnivora; family Phocidae; genus Phoca; species Phoca vitulina. The sequence goes on along the minus strand of NW_022589712.1, from coordinate 50,002,908 downwards.
ATCCAATAGATTGCTACAAGTGTTCTGGAAACTCTGATTCACAAAGTTATGTAACAGCAAATGGAATCAGAATTCCCCAGTGGTTTGAGACTTATTCTTTGGAGAATCAATGAACTTCTCTGCAATAGAAAACAACCTTATATTCCACTCCCATCTCGCAAGAGAAGCTCTAGACAAGGCAGTAATTCAAGGCCCTGACTGGGATAAAGTGTGACTTTCAAGACATCGGACAAGACTTCTTTCATGATCTTTGGCAGAGTCTTTGATGCTAATGTAAAAGCAATGATTCATAGAGACCTATGGAGCTTCCTTCTTCATCAAAACAGCAAAAGCAGATGTATTACCAGGTATGCCATCCGTTTTGATGGCAAGCCACTTTTCACTGTTTTATCTCTCAATGGTCTTTCCAGTGTCCAAAATGGGTTCACACAACAAGAATCTTGATGGCTTCAGCATGCTCTTAAAGGACACAAAAGAGCAACTATCTTTACTAAGGAAACATCAGAATTTCATTTGGTTACATGCTCAAAGAAAATGGCTAACTGCCAATTCCTTTAAAACCTTGATTTGAGAGAAAACAAGGAAAAAGCATCAACTGTTCTAGAAGAATGTCATCTGAAAGAGGCCTTCATGGTTTGGCTCCTGGTCACAAACCGTCAGGAGTTCAGAGAGCTTCACTAAGGCCTCTCCAATCATATCACTACTTTCACTTACCAGATTTTATAAGATAAGGCTTTTTGGTGCTGGGGCAAATCCAAATTTCGGTAAGGTTCAAGCCTTTTCAAAGTAAGCCACCTTCTTGTCAAAAGAATTCACACTATCCAGTATGTTTTCTGGCTGGGCAGACATAGAGGCTTCTTCAGCTCTGTTGGCTTCCGGCTTCCATTAGCAAGAATCTTGCCAGAGAAAAAGCAAGACTTTGTATCTCTGCACATTCAGTCTTCAGAATAAGATCAAAGGACACAGGAGTTTTGTCCTACTTTCTTTTTCTTTTCTCTTTTTTTCTTTCCTTGTCTTTTTAATTTTTATGTAGCCTCTGTATCAATACAGATAGCATGGTAAATTTTCATTGATTCTTTTTATATATATTTTTTATTTATTTGAGAGAGATAGCAAGAGAGAGCATGAGCGGGGAGGAGAGGGGCAAGCAGACTCCCAGCCGAGCAGGGAGTCCGATCCCAGAACCCTGGGATCACAACCTGAGCCGAAGGCAGATGTTTAACCGACTGAGCCAACCAGGTGCCCCCAGTTTTCATTGATTTTTTTTTTTTTTTTAAGATTTTATTTATTTGACAGAGAGAGAGCAGGAGAGCACAAGCAGTGGGAGCGGCAGAGGGAAAGGGAGAAGCAAGCCGCCTGCTGAGCAGGGAGGATGCAGGGCTCGATCCCAGAACCCCGGGATCATGACCTGAGCCGAAGGCAGTCAGTCGCTTAACCAACTGAGCCACCCAGGCGACCCTGGTTTTCATTGATTCTTATCAATGGGAAACTGTCTGACATTGTCTCCACATGCAGCAACAATGAAAACTGAACATAATCTAACTGGATACACTAGTGGTCCACGACACTATACTTGTTTAAAGTAAGAGAAAGAAAAAAATACCTAAGCAATTTTGACTTTAAGGGAGATGAAAAATGTTTTTAAAAAGCCAATTGTCAAAGTAATAGATACTTTGTAAAACCTTTTTTGTGAACCTTCAGTTCACAGACTCCTAAAGTCCTAAACTCCCTTCACGTAAACAGGTAAAGAATTCTTGGTCTTTTATCTCTAAAGTCATTATAAATATGCATTTGAAATGAAAAAATATTAGCAAATATTGGACTTGACTATTGTGGCAGGATGTATTTTCCAAAGATGGCCATAATAGTATCTCCGGTACCAAATGCTTTTCTAGAATTTGCCACCCTCCCAGCAAGAGGTGAAGTCTATCTGGGTGTGCATATGCACATATTTATAACCAACAAAATGCAGCAAATGTGACATACATAGCTCGTGAGGCTTTATTAAAAAAAACAAAACAATCCAACTTTCTCCTCATTCACACTAACACTTAAGTTGGATCTGACTATGCTGAAACCACCATGTTGCACAGAAGCAAGGCCACATATATGGGTACTCTGGTCAATGGTCCTAGACTCTTCAAGTCTTCCCAGCTCCGATGCCAGAGATGGTGGTGACAAACCTTCAAATTATGAAATAATTATCCAAATTATTCCAGCCCCTAACAGTTGATCCCAACCTTCAGGTTTTCCCAACTGTAACAGCCATCATCATGAGAGCTGAGAAAACTATCCCTACTGTGCCCTTTTGGAGTTCCCAACTCACAGAATCTATGTGCATAATAAAAAGTGCGTTTTATGCTCCTAAGTTTTGTAATAGGTGTTAGGCAACCATCCTAACTGGATCTGAGGGGGAAAAAAGTTAATCTCATTTCTAAACTTGCATATTTTTTAACCTAAACAAAGTGAGTCTTCCTATCTACAAAAGATTGTGGAAAATGTGATAAAATTATACCTGGGCTTTCTCTTTGTCTACCATCAAAACCTTTAAATAAATAAATCAAAATTTGTACTAACCACTCCTGATTTTCACAAATACATTAAAGTTCTTTTATACTTCAACTCTTTTTTTTTTTTTTTTAAGATTTTATTTATTTGAGAGAGAGAGTGAGAGAGAGAGAGAGCACAAGAGGGAGGAGCGGGAGAGGGAGAAGGAGACTCCCCGCCGAGCAGGGAGCCAGATGCAGGACTCGATCCCAGGACTCCAGGATCATGACCTGAGCCGAAGGCAGTCGCTCAACCAACTGAGCCACCCAGGTGCCCCTATACTTCAACTCTTAATTAAGTCCCACAGAAATTTTATGAACAGGCTCATAGGCTAGATAAACTGCTTATCTAAACTGTGATTTCCTTTCCTTTGTGAGAATTAGAAGAATATTCTCTTCCCACTATTTAGAAAGAATGATTAACACAGTCCAACAATACCTAATATGTCTTCTGTATGTAGTCTACAATTGATAGTGATCATTATTGCACAAGCTAAGAGCCTGGAAAACATACAAACATTCTAAACAAACTAGTTTTAAAAGAGAATAATCCAAATCAGCCATTATAAATGCAACAAAGTAGATGAAATCTTACTAGTGCAAACAATGACTCAAGGCAATAGAAACTGGTTCTGAAATAAACTGTCTAGCATGATTATTCAGAAGATTCCTTTTATCTCTTCTATAGTCTGGAAATAAAAATAAAGAAAAAACATATCTATCAACAAAAGTACATAACCTGGTGAGGAGTGAAAAAGCATGACTTACCACTGCCCTGCTAATCCCCAGGGACACCAAGCTTGGGTTGCCCACCACCCCTACCCTCCCCAAATCTTAGTGTATGGTTCTTGTTCTAGCTAGAAACACTGTGGAGCAAGGAACTGGTAAGATCACATCTATAGTTTAAGAAGACCAATCTGGTGGCTATGTTTGGGCCAGGAGAGGCAAGGAGAGAGAGAATACTGTTGCTAAAGTTTAGGCACAAAGACGGCTTAGACAAAGGCGATGAAAATAAAAATAGAAAAGCTAAAGATGAAAAGCTTTTTGAAAGAAAAATTAACAAGATTTGGTAATCCAGCTGGGTAAATCTTGAGCTATTACAAAAAAATACATTAGAGAAGATATATACCTAGGTAAGATTAAGTTTTGGTTTCTGTGCCTGAATTAAATATAACTGAAACTATAGTGCAACACCAGAAAGTATTAATATATAGACATCTAGCTGGAAAATGAAATATACAAAGTCACCCAGAATTCTAAAGTATACAGAAATGGAGAAGGTATCAGCCAGTGGGGTCTTTCAAATTGGCACTGTGAATATAGAGATGAAAAGAGCCAACTGAACAAATGCAAAGGGTGTTCACAAAAGCATTCAGAATAGTTAAGTCTTGGGAGGGGAGTGGAGGGATGGGGTAACTGGGTGATGGACATTAAGGAGGGCATGTGATGTAATGAGCACTGGGTGTTAAATAAGACTGATGAATCACAGGCCTATACCTCTGAAACCAATAATACATTATATGTTAATTAATTGAATTTAAATTTAAAAATGTTTAAAAAAATAGTTAAGTCTTCAGTTGATATCCACTCTGTAAGCTTCATTGGGACAGAATTTTTTTTTTTTAAGATTTTATTTATTTTTTGACAGAGAGAAAGACAGCGAGAGAGGGAACACAAGCAGAGGGAATGGGAGAGGGAGAAACAGGCTCCTCGCTGAGCAGGGAGCCAACACGGGACTCGATCCCAGGATGCTGGGATCATGACCTGAGCCGAAGGCAGACGCTTAGCAACTGAGCCACCCAGGCACCCTGGGACAGAATTATTAATGTCAGTATTTTTTTCACTATTATATCTCCACATCTGGAATTTATTGAATGAACCAGTAATTAAAGTACATTAAATACCACTGCCATAAATATATATATATACCTCCAAAAAATATAACCTATGGCAACTTCAAAGGATTTCTTATGGATCTATAACCTTCAAAAATTCCAGCATGAGAATGGAAAGGAAAGAGCATGCTAGCCAAACTAGAACATATGCTTTTGGAAGTGTGAAAAAGCCAGAAAGTCTGAGTTAATAGGAATTAAACCAAATTCAGAATAAGAAAACTAAAGTAATTAGAGATTATTACGCTGAATAAGTCACAGAAAGACAAATACCATATGATTTCACTCATATGTGGAATTTAACAAACAAAACAAATGAGCAAAAGAAAAAAAAGAGAAAGACAAACCAAGAAACAGACTCTTAACTGTGGAGAACAACTGATGGCTACAGGGGGTGGGAGGGGTGGGAGGACGGGTTATAGACGGGATGGGCAGTAAGGAGTGCATTTGCTGTGATGAGCACCAGCTGATATATGGAATTGTTGCATCACTATATTGTATACCTGAAACTAATATTACATTGCATGCTAACTAACTGGAATTTAAATAAAAACTTTTAAAAAGAAAACTAAAGTAAACAGAAGAGGAAAATATGGTTTAATAATTTGTTATAAATATAATGTCTTCCCTAAACCTCCTTGAAAAAATAATGAATTAAATTCTGAGATGAAACTGAGTATTACTAAAAGCAAACAGATAGGGGCGCCTGGGTGGCTCAGATGGTTAAGCCTCTGCCTTCGGCTCAGCTCATGATCCCAGGGTCCTGGGATCGAGCCCCGCATCGGGCTCCCTGCTCCGCGGGGTGTCTGCTTCTCCCCCTCCTTCCTGCTCAAGCTCTCTCTATCTCTCTCTCAAATAAATAAATTAATTAAATAAAATAAAAATAAAATAAAATAAAAGCAAACAGATAGTAAGAAGCAGCTTAAAATGGATGATAAAACTTATAAAATTTAAATGTAAAAAGATTTAAAATTACTTGACACTGATTTTACAAATGAGTAGACAAAAAAAACTCACAAAAACAAAAAGCAAAAAAGAAATCCGAGGAACAGATCCTGAACAAAATCCACCATGTAGCCTAAGAGGTTGGAAAATCATTACAAGAGTATTATGAGCATTGCTCTTTGCTCTAACAGTCTTTTTTTTTATGATTTTATTTATTTGAGAGAGAGAGAGAGAGAGAGCATAAACAGGGGAAGCAGGAGAGGGAGAAGAAGTAGGCTCCCCCTTGCTGAGCAAGGAGCCCAATGCGGGGCTCGATCCCAGGATTATGGGATCGTGACCTGACCCCAGAATCATGACCTGAGCCAAAGGCAGGCGCTTAACCGACTGAGCCACCTAGGTGCCCTGCTCTAACAGTCTTATAAGCAGCCTACAAACTTCTGTGTACAGGTATTGCATTTAAGCAGAACTTACAAATTATTTAAGTGAAATTTGGCAGGATTTCCATTTTTTATTTAAGCTGTTCAAATCTTATTATGAGGGGAAAATGTCAATTTAATACAAATTCAAAAATGAACTTTTACATAAGCAAGAAATTCACTGGGAAGCTCACATTACATCGATGTGTAAAATCCTCTCTTACAGTCTGCTTTAAAATGCTTTCTTAAAAATAAACAAGTTATGTTCTGTTGGCTTGATTTTATAAATAAACTCTTCCTGAGAGCATTTCTCTTTTTCAACCCAACTTGTGAAAGATGCAGCGTTTGCCATAAGAAATCGGTAAGGTGTTGCTATGGGAACAATATTTTAATATCATTTTAAAACACCAGTAGCTTCAAAGAACAATGAAGTAAAGAAAAATTAAGGAAAAAAAGGGGGGGGAAGAGTACCCTAATATTTCAACCAATATTGAAAAGAGTACCCAATAATACAACCATTATTAATCATGCTGCAACAGTTTCATATACCTTTTTCTTCCTGTACCTGTAGGGAAAGTATCAGGAGACACTTTAGGAGATAACAGGAGACTATTAGAGAAAGCCTAATAATCCCAGGTGTTTTGAGTAAACAGCTATAATCAGGTCCTTCTTCCAAGAGTTAAAGAAGGAAAGGACTCAGATGTGAGTGGAAACTATTAAAGGGCCATCCCCCATTCATAATTCTGGAAAGCCCTCAGAATCAGAGTAAAAGTGTTCTCACAACTCAAGCCTGGAGAAAATGAGGCAGGGGGAATTGATTAAGTAATAATTGATAACAGGTATGGCCTGAAAATATTCCCTACCTAATCGTAGATACTTAAGTGGGGTTTTTCCTTAAATCTTATCTTTATTGGGTAATTGAGAAAAATGTTTTAAACTACTGGATTAAGTTTATTTTATCTATGTTAATAAAGAACTATTTTTTTTAAGATTTTTTTTTTTTTTTTTTTTTTTTTTTTTTATTTATTTGACAGAGAGAGAGAGCAGAAGCAGGGGGAGCAGCACAGGGAGAGGGAGAAGCAAACTCCTCGCTGAGCAGGGAGCCTGATGTGGGACTCGATCCCAGAACCCTGGGATCATGACCTGAGCTGAAGGCAGACGCTTAACTGACTGAGCCACCCAGGCACCCCAAGAACTATACTTTTGTTTATAGCAAACACACCATAATTAAGTGGGAAGGGAAGAACACTATATAATTCCAAAATATTCCTTGCTACAGAGAATGAAGCTCCTCAGACCCCTAAGACAAAGACTTAGGAGGAAAAAAGTCCACTGATGGCGATCCTTTTGCTACAGAACAAAGAATGTTTACTTCTAGATTCTAAATAGTAGCATAGAACATATGGAAGGGTTAATAACAATAATACTTTGCATTAGCATAAAACCATAAAGTCTACAAGGTACTCTCACATAAATTAAATTGAATGCCATTTTTTCCCTAAAATATCAAGCTAGAAAGATAGCCCCTACTACATGGCACATCTGAACAGGTCAACAATATAATACTGAGTTTAAATAATATGAACTTTTCAGTAAGTAGGAAAGGTGGAACCATATAAGATAGAATTATGTTATATAAGACAATTTTTCATGAGGGCTATCAAAACACATTATACAAGTCAACTTAGATATAAAAGATTCTTGGCTGAGTTGTGATTAATACTAATCTAATACTAACACTAATATTATCTATGAAACTTTGAGAATACCATGTCCAAAGTGGCCTCACTCCACTTACTTTACTATTCTTTCAGAATGTATTCATTCAAAACCTTGTAGCACTAATTATATTCAAAAATGTGTCTTGTGGGGTGACTGGGTGGCTTGGTTGAGCATCTGCCTTTGGCTCAGGTCATCGTCCCAGGGTCCTGGGATGGAGCCCCGCGTCGGACCCCTGCTCAGCGGGGTGTCTGCTTCTCCCTCTCCCTCTGCCAACCCCCCCGCCATGCGCTCTCTCTCACTCTCTTCCTGTCTGAAATAAATAAATAAAAGCTTAAAAAAAAAAAAAACTGTCTTGTCTCCCCAACCAGCATATGATCAGCATATAAGCTCCATAAGGGAGAGAACCATGTCATAGATTGCTATCTTTGACAGGTGATATATAGGCCCATAAAGTTTGAAAATTTCTGGACTATAGAATGATGAGCTGTGATAATAATGGAGATAGGATAATATAGAAAGAATACAGGCAAATTCATAAAGATAGAAAGTAGATTAGTGGTTGCCAGGGGCTGAGGGCAATGGGGGGGAAGGGAAATGACTACTACTGGGGGGTACAGGGTTCCTTTGTGGGGTAATGAAAATGTCCTGGAATTAGATAGTAGTGATGGTTGCATAACTGTGTGAATATACTAAAAATCAATGAATTGTACACTTTAAAATGATGAGTTTTATGGTATGTGAATTATATCTCAATTTTAGAAAAGAATGTAATAGCACTGGGCCCATGCAGTTCCTCCCCTGAAGGAGTCTGATTGCTTCGATACTATATGGTTGACTATTAAAATTAAATATGGAAAGTTACACAGAAAATTATTCTCTTGAATAAAACCACCCAACTTCCTCTATTTGTATAAACTATCCTTTGTTCAGTAGTTGTATTTTATATAGACTGTGAATGGCAAATCATCTATGTCTTCATAAAGAGAAAAGAGAAGGGATAATGAACAGCTTCAGCAGAAAGAAATATATAATAATTGAGACCATAATAATTCCTTGAAATTTTAGTCTTATTATATTTCTAATTATATTACTATTATATTATCTTCTGTATCTTTCCCAAAACTAAGCAATCAAATCTGTGAAATTCAGGTCACCATCTTCCCCTAACCTCCCCACCTCTTGCCTACCTCTGCTCTTTTGCTCAGTATATCATGCCATCATCCACCTAGCTGATCAAGAGAGAAATGTTGTGGTCAGCCTTGTTCTCTCTTGCATTCCCCATCACTAAATGTCTGCTTCCTCCAACCCCTTTATTACGTTCCAATACAAACTACTATCATCTTTCATTTTGGCTTCAGCAAAAGCTTCTCAACAGGTCTTCTACATGCATCCTTGCCCCTCTCCAATCCACTGAGAAGGCAAGGATGGTTTTAAAATCGAATTTAATACTGTCTCTTAAAAACCTTCAATGGCTTCCTGATATTCTTAGGATAAGCCTTAGTAATTTACAAAGTCATTCAAGATGGCCCCAGCCCAACATAACATTCCTACCCCCAACTCTTCCTCTCAACCCAACCATATTAGACTTTTGTTCCCTTAATGCACAAACTCTCTAGTCTTTATTTTGTATTTTTTATACTACTAGTATTTTACTGAGGTAAAATTTACATACAGTAAAATACACAAGTCTTAAGTGATCGGCTTGAATTCTGACAAACATATACATCTATTTAACCATCAACCAGATCAAGACAGAGAATATTTCCATCACTCCATAAAGTTCCCATGTGCCCCTTTCTACCCAACCCTTCCCCCCAACTCCACACAATCACAATACTGATTTCTATCACAATAGATATTTCTGTCATTCCTGAATTTCATATAAATGAGATCATAACCATATGTATTCTTTTGAGTCTGGCTTCTGTTATTCAACTTAACATTTCTGACATTCATCTATGTTACTGTATCAGTTTTCTTTTTTAGAGTTGAGTAGTAATCTTTCTTATAGATATACCATAAATTGTTTATTCATTCTCCTATTGATGGACATTTGAATTGTTTCCTGTTTGGGGCTATTATTAATAAAGCTTTTATGAACATTCTTCTACAAGTGTCCTATGCTCGTATGCATTAATTGTTCTTGGATATATACACCTACAGATGGAATTACTGGGTCATACAATAGGTCTATATATAAATTCATCAGAAACTGCCAAGTTTTTTACCAAAGTGGCTATACCATTTTACACTTTCACCAGTGCCAGTTACTCCATATCCTCACCAACAATGATCACTCTTCTTAATTTTAGACATTCTAGTGGATGTATAGTAACTTTTAATCTAATTTTTAATCAAAATAATATATTTATAGTGCTCAAAAACAAAACAACATAGCAGAGATTATAATCAAACAATCCTCTGATCATCCCTCCCCTTCCCTATATACAACTACTTTTAACTTTTTCTGGTTTGGGTTCTCCTGATTATTTCCTATCTCTAAGTGTTTATTTCACAATTCTTGACTTAACTTTAAACATTATTGGGGGTGCCTGGGTTGCTCAGTTGGTTAAGCGTCTGCCTTCGGTTCAGGTCATGGTCCCCGGGTCCTGGGATCAAGCCCCACATCGGGCTCCCTGCTCAGAGGAAAACCTGCTTCTCCCTCTCCTTCTGCTGCTCCCCCCTTGCTTGTGTGCTCACTCTTGCTCTCTGTCAAATAAATAAATAAAATCTTAAAAAAAAAAAAAAAAACTTTAAACATTATTGGTTTTCTGGTATAATAGATGGAAGTATAGTTCATTTACAACCCTCCATCTCCATGTTCCCTCTCTATCTTCTTATACTCAGATGATCCTTTTTAGTTCATCTATTGTTTACTTTAAAAATTATCCTTAACACAAATTTTTTGTTTCAACTTTGGATAGAAACTTTATTATTCATACATTACTGAAGGTGACCCGAGCTACTGTAGTAATTAAACCCAAAAATTTCAGTTGCTTAACACAATAGAAATTTATATAATGCTCTTACAATAACTAATAATTTGATAGGCTTAAGAGAATTAAAACGGTGTACTTCTCCATAGTTGTTCATAAAATTAAGGGCATCCAGGCTCACTCTCTCTCACTTCTGGGCCTTCCTACCTGTTGTTTCTTTAGGCCAAATGCTCTTCCCACTTCTTCCCTTCTTTACCCAGCCAGCTCCCAAAGTGTCCTTCAGACTTATACCACCACAAAATCCCTATAGAGCCCTCCAGAACTCCCACGTATGGGCTATGTGTTCTTCCAGCATTCTGCTTAACTGTCATAGCACTGATTACATTGTGTTGAAATCTGTGTTTTCTTATCTGTGTCCTCCAAAACTATAAACTTTTTAAGGGAATAGGAAAAATTTTGTTCATTTCTTCTTCCTGGATTACAACAGATACTCAAATATTTCATGAAAAATCAACTTATTTAAATAATTATTCATATACATATTATTTCTATCACTTATCCATTAAGTCATACATGGTTAGGGGAAGGAGAATCAGAAAGGATCCCAAATTTCAGATAATACAAATAGTCCACAAAGTTTAATTTTATATTTCAAATAATAATTAGCTTAAGCAGAAAATTTTAAATCTTCTACTACTGGGAAAATTTCAGAAGAAACACAACTGTTAATACTGTTAATGTAACAAATCCAAACTGTTGCTTTTATTCAATAATTTATTAAGAGCCCACTTTGTTCCAAGCACTGTACTAGACAGATTCCAAAAATTCAAGAGTGAATACATCAGACACAATCCCTGACCTAAACATTATGAAGGCAGAATCTATACTAAAAATACCTTTAAAATGCTAATATATGAACAACAACAAAAAAACCCACAACAATGAGAATCTCAATTTCAAAAAGTCCAATGGCTTGTTAATTTTTGTTTTCAAAAAAGCGCTTCAAATTATTAATTAATAACTTAATTGAGCAATTGTTTATATAATAAAGGATTTCCTTATGCCTCTGGGAAAATTCTGAGTATGAACCTACATACCTTGCATAACTGAACAGATAGGAAGACAGTCCCAGATAAGAAGAAAAACAGATAAAACAAGGATAGTCTTTGTTGTTACAGTTGTGAAACAGATCTACTATTGGCAAAGGGTAGAAAAAAAGAAAACACATAAGAAATAAGGCAGAAATAAAAAGAGAAACAGCAAATAGGATAAACACTAGGAGAAAAAGAAGTGAAGTGAAAATTCAAATGACAAGATAAAAATATTATCTAACATGCTAATGAGCTTCACTCTTACATTCCAGATTCAAGGTAAGAATCTGGGGAACAATTAGAACTTCTTTTCAGAATCTCCTATGGAATTGTGAAGCCCACAGGTTAATTTATATATACCACAGTATACATTTCGCACAACACAAAAAACAGCGCTAATTCAAAGGTACCCAAAACCACATACTGCATCACCCCAATTCCATGTTTCACAATTAAGATATGCAGCTAGGATCTGATTAGCATTTAGATATCATAATAAAAATGCCTGATTCCGCGGCGTCTGGGTGGCTCAGTTAAGCATTCGACTTTTGATTTCAACTTAGGTCATGATCTCAGGGTTGTGAGACTGAGCCCCGTGTCAGGCTCTGTGCTGGGTGTGGGGCCTGCTTAAGATTCTCCCTTTGTCCCACCCCCTCTTCCCTCTCTTTAAAAAAAAAAAAAAAAAAAAGCCTGATTCTTACATATTTAAATATGTTATTTCATTATAAATTACTTTCTTTTGCTTTTTTTATAATAAAGGATTATCATCATTTTTTAGGTATGCATGAAAATAGGTTATATCATCTATGCATTTCAGTTCAGGGTAGTAAATAGAACTATACAATAATTCTTATAAAGGGGGAATTAATTAGGTCAACTGGGGCTGAGAAGCACTGCTACAGCATCTACATCTAGGAATGAAGTTATTGGGTAATAAGGCATGTGCATCTTAACTTTACTAGATAAACAAATTGTTTTCCTCAGTGTTGTAATATAATAATCTACAATTCTACTAGCGCTATATGACAGTTCTAGTATTCCAAATCATTGCAAATACTGGATACTGTTACCAATCTGGTGGGCAAAAAGTATATCTTATTGTGGTTTTAGTTTTTATTTCTCTGACAACATAATTGAGCATCTTTTTTATTTATTGGCCAATAATGTTTCACTTTTTTTTTTAAGTTCCTATTTAAGTCTTTAAGACTCTTTTTCTATTGGATTAAAAATACCTAACTTTAGGGGCGCCCAGGTGGCTCAGTTGTTTGAGCGTCTAACTCTTGATCTCAGCTCAGGTCTCAATCTCAGGGTTGTGAGTTCAAGCCCTGTGTTGGGCTCCATGCCCAGCGTGGAGGGTACTTAAAAAAAGCAAAACAAAAACCTAACTTTAAGAATTCTTTCTGAGGGGGAATAAATTAAAATGAACACCATACACCATGCTGGCAATATACAAAGGCCAAAACCACAAATAAAATTAGGTTTCTTAATCAGATTATTTTAATACAAGATGGTACAGCACACTTAGCAGAAAGGCAGACAATCTGGAAGAAAAAAAAAAAACTCTTTTTAATTAGAACTTATAGAGAAAAAAAGGTGACAAAGCAGTCTGAACTCAAACCTTAGTTATTTACTACTCTACAAATAAGATTTTCAAATATCTTTTTCTTTTCTTGATATACTTTTACTATGAATAATACCTAACATTATCTTGGGTAAATTTTAATCCTCTGGTAGTTATTCTGTTTCAAATGCTAATTTACTTTCAACTATTTGAATGCTATATTGTCTAATAATATCAGTAAAATCTACAAACTGTAGAAATTGCAATCAATTAGAATGAATTTCTTCTAAGTAGCCTTATCAAACTTTGAAATTACTGAGCTGCTGAGTATGTTCAGAAGCTTGTAAACCAACATTTATGTTTTATCAGTTTATCCCATTCCCATTATATACTGCCTTTTATAATAATACAGAATTATCTGGGGGTGCCTCGGTGGCTCAGTCAATTGAATGGCTGACTCTTGATTTCAGCTCAGATCATGATCTCAGGGTTCTGGGATGGAGCCCCACGGTAGGCTCCATGCTCAGCAGGGAGTCTGCTTGAAGATTCCCTCTCCCTCTGCTTCTGCTCTTCCGCTCCCCCACTTGCACACACTCTCTCACTCTCTCTCTAAAAGAAATAAATCTTTAAAAAAATAGAATTATCTGCTTTTGAATAATAATCTTCATCCTTTCAAAGTGCAGTCTGTTAACTCTAGTTTGTATCTGTTAAAGTTCTACTTCATCTTGACTTTGCACCATTCTGATAGTTAATTTAAGTCAAAGACCTATATTAAAAATGTGAAGAGCTTATGTCACCAGAAAAAGAGATATAAAGCCAAAGTAACAGAATAATAATATGAGACTATGTCATTATGATAATCCACTGGTACTCGAAGTAACTAAACTTCTTTGCCTAATTATGCAAAATTCTTTGCTATCTTGTGTTATTGTATCAAAACCCTAATTATGGGCTTTCCCTGTTTCTGACCCCTATCACTTTAGATTACCCTGTTCACTAGCTCTCTCTACTGACTCAAGACAGCTACTGACTGACCAAGTACCTCCATTCCTCATTTTACCTGGTTACTTCCTGAAACCCCACCAGCTGCTTCCCAGGTCCCCAGCCTTCTCAGCTCCCTCATTATCCCCTCCCTCCTTTATTCCTCCCAGGCAAAATCCTAGTCCCTGATCTTCACTGCTTGGATAATACAATTTCTATCCCTTCTTCTGATTGCTAAAGCCCCCTAACCTCTGACACTACTCCTAATCTTCCCCAATCCCTACTCTAGTTTCTAATGTCTCAGACCCCCAGCCAGTGACCTGGATGTGAAGAGCCTGTTTCCTTTTAGAAAACTCTGACAAGGCAAGATATAGCCTAACATATAAGATTTTAATTATGAACATGTTTCTCCATCAAAACAATGTTATAAGTAGTTCTCAGGTACTGCAGTACTAGAGTACCATAACTCAGTTACCTATAGGCTAAATAGGTTTTGGTGCAGTAGACTGGTAACCTGGGCATGACTTACATCAGTGTTCCCTGAAGCATAAGGCATTTCAAACAACTGGCTTAAAAATAAAGACTTACAGGGGCACCTGGATGGCTCAGTTGGTTGAGCCTCTGCCTCTTGGTTTTGGCTCAAGTCATGGTCTTGGGGTCATGGGATTGAGCCCCACGTTGGGCTCTGCACTCAGTGCAGGGTCTGCTTGAGATTCTCTCCCTCTGCCACTCCCCCTGCTCACACGCTCTCTCTCTCAACTAAATAAATAAACAAATAAATCTTTTTTTAAATAAATAAAATAAAGACTTCCATCTTCCGAAAAAAACTGTTCTGTATTCTCTCAGCAAGCAACGCTATGTTACAAAGAGTAGTGATCAATTTCTGTTAATTGACCCATATATTTGAAGGAATAGGGGCGTGATCTGCTGCTATAAGTATGTTTTAAATATAATCCAGCATTCACAGACCACAATGAAGTAACTGAATTTTTAAAAGTGTATTTACTGGCCCCCTGTTTATTATTACTGATCAAAGCTAAGGCCACTAAAACCTACCTTTCCATCACATTAACCAATTCAACTTAAAAGAAAGGAGGAAACCTAACCTTCACTGCGACCTGATTATGAACTAAAATGTTCATGTGCTTTAACTTATCCTTACCACAATTCTGTGATAGTAGGTACCATTAATCCTATCTTAGATATGAAGAAACTAAGGTTCACAGAAATCAGATACTTTGATAGTTGGTTATAGAATGAATAATTTTTATTAGGCCAAAAAAGAAAAAAGAGATTGGATGTTTAATTCCAAACCCAAATAAATCAGAATAAGTAGTCTGAAGGATGAACTAGAAATATAATTAGAAATTAGCCATATTTTAACCCAAGAGCTTAGATGCACATTTAGTGTGCACCACTAAAATTTATGCTAGGGTGAGACTCTGTTCTCACGGGCAACTCCTTCCTCCTAAGAACTTTTAAGATTCTTGAACATATCTGGAAAAAAGCACCTTGTCAAAAGATTTCATGTGGTTTAGCTGATATTCTGGTTCCAAGGTAAAGCTGAGAATGGCCTGGAACATTAGCAAGAGGCTCAGAGGATCAGAGAATCTGAGAAATCTGGGCAACCTGTGGACTGCTGCATGGCCTGCTTCCTTGGAAATGCCAGCCCTAGAAGCAAATCAAGATATAACCCAATCCTCCATTAAAATAGCTTCATTTTTAAATCCCGATTATACTTCAATATAATTAATTAATTAAAATAGCTTCATTTCTATAGCTACCTAGAAAATGGGTCCTTGTAGTAAGAGCAACTTGCCCAAGACATACAGGAGTAATGGTGAAGTCTAGACACGACTCCAAGTCTATCTGAATCCAAAGTCCATAGTCAATCTCACTTTACAATCTGAAACCAAAGGCATATTTTCAAAAAGTGTTTGAAGTTTCCCCACTTCAATCTCTTTTTTTTTTTAAGATTTTATTTATTTATTTGACAAAGACAGACACAGCAAGAGAGGGAACACAAGCAGGGGGAGTGGGAGAGAGTGAAGCAGGCTTCCCGCTGAGCAGGGAGCCCGATGCGGGGCTCGATCCCAGGACCCCGGGATCATGACCCAAGCTGAAGGCAGACACTTAATGACTGAGCCACCCAGGCGCCCCTCTCCACTTCAATCTCTTATTCTGAATCTATAATTACCAAATTTAAGTTAAATTTTATAGTTTAGTATTTTCTATAATAATAAGCTTTAAAAATTAACTGCATAGATTCTTAAAAATAATTTACTTTGACCACAGTGAAAACAATTTCAACTAAAAATTATATTTTCTTTGATTAGAGTTTAAATAGGAAAAAGTTGTTATTATCAATAATAATAAAAATAATAATAGTAATAAAAACCATTTACTGTGCATTTACACTCAGGCTCTAAGATAAGCCCTTTGCATACCACTATCATATTTATTTTCAGTCCTTTACTCTGCATAATATCACTAGTATAATTTTGCTTCAGTACTATTTAAGAGAAAAATAAACAACACTAAAAATAGGGAATAGCCAATTAAATCTAATCTAATTAGAGTAGGAATATGAAATTAATCATTTTATATTTTTAGAATGGAAATAACTGATTTACTTGGTAGGGAGGATACTGACACAGCAGAAAGCCAACTCTTTAATTACCTACCCATTCTTCACCGAGAGAAAGGAGCTACAGAAACCACAGGCCCCTAAAGGCACTGCTTCCAACCAACTAGTCTGTTCTCCTAGACATGGGGAAGAGGGAAAAGTGGGGCAGTTTTCAGTTACATATATGACTCATGTTACCACATCAATCCATCTTCCCTCACCATAACACACACACACACACACATAAAAAAGTGGTGAACAAAACCAATATTATCTCTTCCAAAACTGTTCCTTCTCACCTTAGTCACCTTTATAAAAAATCTCAGAAACCTACAGATGACCCACCTCTTTTCTACCACTAGAAACAATAGGTATTTAAATCAGCTTCTGAGAATACAAAGATTTATTAGTCTTCTCAGAAGAAACAAAGTGGCTTGAAATAGAAGCACACACACACACACAGACACACACACACACAATAATAAATTATAAGAGACTCATGACCTAACATATATAGTAAGGCAGATAGATCACCACAAGACTGAACAATCTGCTTGTGACTCCTCTTACCTGCCCCCTTCTACCTTCTCAGCTCTTGAAAGGAAATGAAAAGTGCTATAGCATGGTTCTTCCCTATGAGCTGACACCATATCCATTTCTCAGATTCATCCTAAAATAATCCCAAACCCCATCTCCAACTCATACAAGATTCTATTTTTCATTATAAGAGTCACCAAGAATATATTTATTTTGCCAAGAAAGCTAAATATATTATATATATGAGAAAAGTAATAACTATCACTATCCAATCAATGCAAGAAAAAAAACACATTTTAAAGAGGAAAAAAATCTACGCTAAGTCTTCAGTCCCAAAAGTAAACTTTTGTTCGTTTCTAAGGAGAACACAACAACCACACCAAAAAACAGATTTTGCTCAAAGGCAATTTCATACATAATTTATTTAGTTCTAGTCTCCTAAAATCATGCCAAACTTTTTATATAGTTATCATTATATAAAAATAATTATTAAATAATCATTTAAAAGTCTACTGGAAAAAAAAAAACTTTTCTACCCTTAGTGGTTTTCACAAAAAACTTAATACTATACTTTGATCTTGTCTCCTTCACAGAAACGGTAAAATACCTGAATTACACATCTACTTCCACAAATCTATACTTCTATAAAGTTGGACATATATTTAAAGAAAAATTTGTATTCCATGCAACATAAAAGCAATTGAGAGGATATAATTAATCTTAATGAGAATAAGCAGGGTATTTCTCCATTTTCAATACATGAAACTTTAACAAAATAGTTTTAGGGTTGATAAAAAGAAATATAGTAGTAAGAATTAGAGCCTTCCTCATAAACATTTTTTTTTATTTTTAGATTTTTTTTCTTATGTTATGTTAATCACCATACATTACATCATTAGTTTTTGATGTAGTGTTCCATGATTCATTGTTTGCGTATAACACCCAGTGCTCTATGCAGAACGTGCCCTCTTTAATACCCATCACCAGGCTAACCTATCCCCCTATCCCCTCTCCTCCTCAAAGACATTTTAAAGTTCTTCTCAAGGAATCCACAGCAAATGTACATTTTATCAATTGCATTTCATATATTTAAAAAAGCAAAAGCTTATTCCTTGATGACAAGGGAAAGTTCCAGGCATTCTACTGAAGTTTACATAGTGGCCTGTTACACAACCATAGTGGCAAGACAGGTGAAGAAATGGCGGCAAGTCTGTTAACTGCTACTCCACCCTGCCTGCTCTGTGCTATGTGGAAAACTGCAAGGGACAGTACATTACAGCTGATCCCACCTGTCACCCATCACCATGGAAGCATCAATGCCGGGGTGCTGGCGGTTACACAGAATCTGGACAAAACTGTGCAGAGGTGAATGAGGAAGTGGCAAATGAAAACCAGCAGTCAGGAAGATAGCATGACAGAAAGTCAGGTTTCCCTATTTCTCTTCCCTCCTCAGCCTATGCCTCTGCCCTACTTCCCTGACTATTTTCCTTTCAGTCTGTCCTCACCTTCTTTGGGAACATCTCTATTTTTTGAAGAGTACTCAGGAGTTATAGATAGGTAGGTAGGTAGGTAGATAGGTAGATAGGTAGATAGATAGATAGATAGATAGATAGATAGATAGATAGATAGATAGACAGATAGATAGATACAGATAGAGATTTTTTTTTAAGATTTTTTTTTTTTTTTTTTTAAAGATTTTCTTTATTTGACAGAGAGAGACACAGCAAGAGAGGGAACACAAGCACGAAGAGTGGGAGAGGGAGAAGCAGGCTTCCCACCGAGCAGGGAGCCTGATGCGGGGCTCGAGCCCAGGACCCTGGGATCATGACCTGAGCCGAAGGCAGACGCTTAACGACTGAGCCACCCAGGCGCCCCTAAGATTTTATTTTTAAGTAATCTCTACACCCAACATGGGGCCTGAACTCACAACCCTGAGATCAAGAGTCACAGACTCTACCAACTAAGCCAGCAAGGTGCCCCCTCAAGGGTTATATTTTTAAATTCTTCTTACAGCCTGCAGAACCTAACATGATTAATAAATGTTCCACCAACTTTTTTTTTTTTTTAAGATTTTTTATTTATTTATTTGACAGAGAAAGACACAGCCAGAGAGGGAACACAAGCAGGGGGAGTGGGAGAGGGAGAAGCAGGCTTCCCGCTGAGCAGGGAGCCCGATGCGGGGCTCGATCCCAGGACCCCGGGATCATGACCTGAGCCGAAGGCAGACGCTTAACGACTGAGCCACCCAGGCGCCCCCCAACTTATTTTGATAGTTGAAATTTACCTTTGTATCACTCCAGCTAAAATTACATTTTATAAAAAAACAATGGAATCTCCACTCTTATGGGAAAAAATCTTCTGTATTTTTGCAAAGAAAAAAGTCTAGAAGACTATACACAAGATGTTAATAATGATTATTTCTAAATTAGCATAACAGATGCTTTTAACATCCTTTTTCCATACTAAGAATTTTTATTTTTATTTTTTTAAGCTTATTTACTTATTTATTTAAGTAATCTATACACCCAATGCAGGGCTCAAACTCAGGACTGGAGATCAAGAGTCACATGCCCCTTTGACTGAGCCAGCCAGGCACCCCCTGCCTGAGAATTCTGTAATGAACATATCTGAATTTCATAATCAGGAAGGAAATGAATGAGATTTGAATTAATGACATTTACCACATTTCTTTTTTTTTTTTAAGATTTTATTTATTTGAGAGAGAGAGCACATGCACATGAGCCATGAACAGGGGGGAGGGAGGGTTGGGGGGAGATGGAAGGAGAGGGGGGAAGAATCTCTAGCAGACTCTGCACTGAACACGGAGCCCAACTTGGGGCTCAACCTCATGACCCTGAGATCATGACCTGAACCAAAACCAAGAGTCCGATGTTTAACTGACTGAACCACCCAGGCGCACCATTTACCACATTTCTAATCCAGCAATCTTATGATTACATAGGCCCCAAAGGTAATCAACTTTATATTAGAACTTCCCTATAACCTCAGGCTAATGTTCACATGTTCCTGATATGTTCATCACCCAGAATTACTCCCTACTATGGCATATTGTAAACTGGAAAGCGCCATACAAAGATATAAATAAGGTTCAAATGAAATTTAAATTTGATATGACATTCTTTATTAATGAGACTTGAGCTAATAACACATTTTAGTTCTTAAACTTCTTCCCATTCTGTACAAATTCTTCCAAGTTCTTTCCATGGCTGCAAGTTCTTTGACTTCTTTTCTCATCCTCCAACCCTGCTCTCAGAAGTTCTTTTATGGGCAACAGTCCCACCATTTTGGAGTGAAGAGGGACATGTTCCTAGCGTTCTCCATATCAAAAGCCTCTTACCTAGGTGAGACTATGTGAACTAGAAAATACTAGGAGTTAGATATATCATGGGATAGAGAAGAAAAAAGGCAGAGAACAAGCTCTATCTACTCTTTAACTTATGGTGTTGTCTACATCTCCTGGATCTATCAGTCCAGTCCCTCTTCACCTCTCTGACTCTCACCCACCTTACACTCTCTGTCCTACCACATCAAACAGAAAAATCCAATTCTGCTTCTCACACTGGGCTGTGAATGAAGAGAACCATACAATCACGCAGACTGGTCCCATGACTCATCTCCTACTTTAGGTGGACTACAATGCTTCTATAATCTTATCTTTGATCAGCAAATTTTCACATATCCTTCATCAATTACCTCAAATGCTCATCACTTAACACCACACCCACAAAAAAAAAAAAAAGAGGCACACAAGAATGTAACTACCTCATCATCCCCCTAGCAAATGGACATATGTTGACAGCAACATTTATTCTCTCACTGCAGTTTCAGAGGATAAACTAGCTTTTCCATTTCCTACTCAAGGTCTATCCCTCCAGCTGTGCTATGATCCACTGATTTTTACAAATTCTTCATTTATAGACCTTTTGTCCACTAATAAACCCATACAGCTTTATTGATTTTCTTCCAAATTTACTGAGATATAATTGATGTGCAATAAACTGCACAAATTTAAAGCATACCATTTATGAGTTTTGATATAGCTACACACCCATGAAACCATCATGACAATCAATATGATGAAGACTTACATCGTCTCCAAAGACTCCTCATACTCCTTTGTAATATTTCCATTTCCATTCCCATCCTCAAATAGTCACTGATCCACTATCTACTACCATAGATAAGTTTGCATATTCCAGAATTTTCTATAAATGGAACCAGGTAGGAAAGAGTGTAACTAGGAAAAAGAAAAAGAAAAAAAAAAAAAAAAAAAAGACTGTAACTATGCCCATGTGCAAAACTGTGGACATGTCCAGGAAATAGATAAAAAAGGCTCTAAATTCTTAAGCAGGATATGAAGGCTAAAGCAGAGTCCCAAATTAAACAGCAATAAGATACTTAGAACAGCTAATATCCAGAATACTGACAACAATAGATGCTAGCAAGGATGTAGAGCAACAGGAACTTTTCATTCATTGCTGGTGGGAACACAAAATGGTACAGCCACTTTGGAAGACAGTTTGGTGGTTTCTTCCAAAGTACACATACTTTGACCATACAATCCAGCAATTGTACTCCTTGGTGTTTACCCAAAAGAGCTGAAAGTTATGTCCACAAAAAGCCTGCACACACTGTTTACAGCAGCTTTCTTCATAATTGCCAAAACTTGGAAGCGACCAAGATGTACTTCAGTAGATGAACAGATAAACACACTATAGTACACCCAGACAATGGAATACTATTTAGTGCTAAAAAGAAATGGGCTATCAAGCCATAAAAGACATAGAGGAATCTGAAATGTCCATTACTAAGTGAAAGAAGCCAATCTGAAAAGGCCACATACTGTACGATTCCAACTATAGGCCATTCTGGAAAAGACAAAACTATGGAAACAGTAAAAGGATCAATGGTTGTCAGGGACCAAGGCAAGATGGGAGGGTATATAGGATAAATAGCCAGAGCATAAAGGATTTTTAAGGCAGTGGAAATATTTTGTATGGTACAATAATGGTAGATACATGTCATTAAACATTTATCCAAACCCATAGAATATACAATACCAAGAGTGAAACCTAATGTAAACTATGGATTTTGGGTATCAACATAGGTTCATCAATTATAACAATTGTACCACTCTGGTGGGGGATGTTGATAATGAAGTAGGCTATGCATGTGTGGAGTAGGGAATGTATGGCAAATCTCTAGACTTTCTACTCAATTTTGCTGTAAACTTAAAACTGCTCCAAAAAATAAGGTCTATTAAAAGAAACATATAGTAATTTTGGAGTTGAAAAGTACAACAACTAAAATGAAAATTTCAGCAGCATATCCAAGTTGGCAGAACAAAGAATCAGCAACCTTGAAGGTAGGCAATTGAAAGTATCCTGTCTGCAACAAATAGGAAAAAAAAATAATTAGGAAAAATAAGTAGAGCCTCTGAGACCTATGGGACACCAACAAGCCTATAAACATGTGCAAGATGTGAGTCTCAGGAGAAAGGAGAGAAAGGGGCTGAAACAATATCTGAAGGAATGATGGCTGAATATTTTCCAAATTTGATGAAAAACATTAATCTATACATCCAAGAACTCAACAAATTCCAAATAGGATCCACACTTACACACATATAGTCAAACTGTCAAAAGAGAAAGACAAAAAGAGAATCTTGAAAGTCGCAGGAAAAAAACTCCTTGTATACATGAGATTCTCATAAATTTAACAACTGACTTCTCATCAGGAACCAGGGAGGCCAGAAGGCAGTGGATTAACATAGTCAAAGTGATGAAAGAAAAACACTGTAAATAATTCTATATCCAGCAAAACTATCCTATGAAATCAAAGGAGAACCAGGTGAGGAAAGAAAAACAAAGAAGCAAGTAAGACATTCTCAAATACAAAAACTGAGACAATTCATCACTAGCAGATCTGTTTTATAAAAATATACTAGGGCACCTGGGTGGCTCAGTCATTAAGCATCTGCCTTCGGCTCAGGTCATGATCCCAGGGTCCTGGGACCGAGCCCCACATCGGGCTCCCTGCTCAGCAGGAAGCCTGCTTCTCCCTCTCCCACTCCCCCTGCTTGTGTTCCCTCTCTCACTGTGTCTCTCTCTGTCAAATAAATAAATAAAATCTTAAAAAATAATAATAATAATAATAAAACCTTTAAAAATAAATAAAAAATAAAAATATACTAAAGGGAGACCTTCAGTTAAAATGAAAGGACTATAGACAGTAATTCATCTACACAAAAAATAAAGGGCACTGGTAAAGGTAAAAACATGGGTTAAAAAAAAAGAGCATAAATGTATTTTTGTAACTTATTTTCCTTGTATATGATCTGAAAGACAACTACCTAAAGCAATAATTATAAAACTGTGTTAGCAGGCTTATAAGGTACAAAGTATATATGCACTTAGCCACTACATAATAACGTCCATGCTCAACTTATGTCAAAATCACTATAACACTGGGGTTAGGTCATTCAGGTAGTGATAAAATACTATTCAAGCCAGAAACTGCATACTTCCTAAAGGTCTATTAAGCAAATTCTCAATAAAAAGATGAAGACTGTGGATGGGTCATGCTTTTCCAGCTTCTGCACAGCAAAATAAACAATCAACAAAATGAAAAGGCAACTTACAGAATGGGAGAAAATATTTGCAAGCCATATATTTGATAAAAGGTTAATATCCAAAATATAGGGGCACCTGGGTGGCTCAGTCAGTTAAGTATCTGCCTTCTGCTCGGGTAATGATCCCAGGGACCTGGGATCAAGCCCCGCATCAGGCTCTCTGCTCAGCACGGAGTCTGCTGCTCCTTCTGCCCCTCCCACTTCCCCACTCATGCTTGCTCTCTCTCTCAAATAAATAAAATATTTTAAAAGAAAAAACAAGAATAGCCAAAATATATCAGAAATTCATACAACTCAATAGTAAAAAAAAAAAAAAATCCAATTAAAAAATAGGCAGAGGAACTGAATAGACATTTTTCCAAAGACGACAAACAAATGGTCAACAGGTACATAAAAGGAGCTCAACATTACTAATCATCAAGGAAATGCAAATCAAAACCACAATGAGATATCACTTCATACCTGTATAATGACTATCATCAAAAAGACAAGAGATAACAAATGCTAGTGAGGATGTAGAGAAAAGGGAACACATGGATTCCTCATCATAGAGAAGTCTCTGTTTCAAAAACAACATCTACAACTGGGTTTTCATTTCCTAATAATTAATACCTTAAATATCAACTTTTTTCCCAATTAACTCGTAGAAAGTGAATTAATGCTAAACGATGGTACGCTTAATAGCAAAATTGTACACCATATTCATATTGGTTGAGATAATATGTTTAAGAATTTTAGGGAATTAAAAAACACTTACCAAAAATGCTTATTCTGGCAAGGCATTACAAATACCATTTTATAATTAATAGAAAACTGCCAAACTGGAGTTTTTAAACAATATATTTATATTCTAAAGCAAACTTAGGATCATGGACTGCTAGTAGAATTTTTTTGTTCTGTTTATTCATTAATTCAACAAACATTTATGGACCACCTGCTATGTGCCAGGCACTATGCTAGGAACTGCGGATAAAAAGACAAAGTTTCTGCCCCTTAAAGTGTGCACAGTCTAGGGAGAAGCTCCCATTCTGAAAGCAAAGAATTTATGACTAGAAGAGACCTTATAGTTCCCTTATTTCACAAATAAAGAAAATGGTACTCATGGCAAATTAGCCACTCAGGCCAACAGACACTCAGGTCTACAGATTTCCTGCTCCTGTGTTCTTTGAACCACACACTTTCTTTGAGCGGTGATGGCGTACTTCCATGTGGGTGAGGCAGAAACACGGAACTGTGCACAATATGTGTACAGCTACCAAGTTAGAAACGGAAATACCTAATGGATATAGACAATATAAATATTTAACAATTTAGAGACAGAAATCCCTAACTGATGTGATATCATGATAAAGCCCCAAGAAGAAACTAAAGAACTAAAATAAGAAACTGAACTAAAGGTAATATAATGGTAAGCCTTCTAAGCCATAATTATGGCTTTGCCTCTGTTTACTGATATGTTACGTAGGGATATTAAAAGTACTTATTTTATATGATTGTTGTGAAAAGTAAATTAATTAATTCTTGAAAGCACTTAGTAAGCCTGGTACCTAGTAAACATTCAGTAAATGTTAGGTATTCTTATAGATAATCATTTCTTAAATGCACAAGTATGTCATATAAAGACAAAAAAAAAGAAAAAGGAATGATCTTTCTTTAAGGATTTATCCTATTATTATAATGATAGCCGTATTTTTCTAGCAACTAGTAAAATCTAGTACTAAAACATGTATTACAGAAAAAATATTTAATATGCATAATATCTAATATCTAATATCACCCCTTTCTCTGTAGACATGTATCAGTCCTAAAATTACAAGAAAAATAGACATTAATCAAATTACTTTAACAATGAATTGTATTAATAATGAATTATATTGATTATCAATATATCAATTATACTGATTAATTATCAATATAATTATTGATTAGTTATACTGATTATTAATTATATTAATAATGAATTGTATTAATTCATAATTTAATTAAATCATCATGTAGCTCAGTATTCCTAAGATTATAAATCCTAAATATCACTGAGAATGTTTAAAGATGACTTTCAAGTAATTAAAAAGTTTAGGCAGCTTTTCTCATCTTATCTAAAATATTAAACTAATTGACATCTTTGAAATAATTATGCATGGAATACATATGAAACTATTTCATTTTAATATCACTCATCATCCAATATCAATAACAAAATAAATAACATATTGATATCCACTTACTGCAATCTCTCTACAAGCCGACATGGATATTCCTGTGCCTTCAATTTGCTTCAATGCATATTCCTTTTCATCTTTTCTGCATACAAACAAAAAAATATTATTTTTTCTAAACATTATTTTCAGATTCAAAATCATAACTACAAAAACAATAAAAATACTCTAGTCTCTCAGTGATATATAAACACTCTCCCTATGCATGCATTGCTTACTGCTTCTGATAGTATTACAACTACAGAAATATGAAATACCAAAAAAAATTCATGTTACAATGAAAACAGTAGACAGAGCCAAAACACAAAATTCAAAATTGAAACAGGATACTAAACACAGCACTACTTTCAAAAAGTAAACAAGCGTAAATATAAACCCAAGCATATTGCAAGATAATTCTACTCCTGTCTTAATTATCTGTAATCTATGAAAGCATTCTGTTATAAACATTAACTACAAAAATAAATGACAGATGTAAACTTCTATATTTGTTTAAAGTAATTTCATAGTATAAGGACCACTTAATAGGAGGGATGGGCTCTAGAAATATGTCAACCCATTGGGACACCCTACTTCTGACCTAGGATAGGGGACATTCAAAAGCCTCAAGACCTATGTGTTCTGGTAAGCACTGTGAATTGTGCAAGACTGTTGAATCTCAGATCTGTGCCTCTGAAACAAATAATGCAATAGATGTTAAGAAAGAAAAAAAGAAGAAGAAGAATGTAGCAGGAGGGGAAGAATGAAGGGGGGGAAATCGGAGGGGGAGAAGAACCATGAGAGACGATGGACTCTGAAAAACAAACTGACGGTTCTAGAGGGGAGGGGGGTGGGAGGATGGGTTAGCCTGGTGATGGGTATTGAGGAGGGCACGTTCTGCATGGAGCACTGGGTGTTATGCACAAACAATGAATCATGGAACACTATATCTAAAACTAATGATGTAATGTATGGGGATTAACATAACAATAAAAAAATTAAAAAAAAAAAAAAAAAGCCTCAAGACCTCAACCAAAAGCCTTGGAAAGTCTTTAAAACTCTAGCCACCAACATCTCATTCTCAAGAACTCTAGGAAAAACCTAGTAGGTACAGTGAATTTTCCAAATAATGTAGGCAGGGTTAGGAATTCTGGGAAATCCCAGTAATTAGCAGGGTGCTCAACCAAGGGAAGACATCAGTTCAATAATGGTGATACAGTCCATACAAAAATAGTATCACATGAGGGGCGTCTGGGTGGCTCAGTCATTAAGTGTCTACCTTCGGCTCAGGTCATGATCCCCCGAGGGTCCTGGGATTAAACCCCACATCAGGCTCCCTGCTTAGCGGAGAGCCTGCTTCTCCCTCTCTCTCTGCCCCTGCCTCTCTCCCTAACTTATGCTCTCTCTCTAATAAATAAATAAAATCTTAAAAAAAAAAAATAGTATCACAACACAGTATCCTCAGGGTGCTGACACCAGAACCAGACATAGCAAAATGTCAGAAATGTGGTTCATATTATGGGTTGTTCTGATAAGAGGAGTATCATCCACACCCTATGAGTTTTGTCTTTTGATTATATTGGAGCCTCAGCAAACTTTCATCATGTCATGATGGTTTTCTCAAATGATAGCACCTAAATGGTGCCACATCTGTCCTACTTACCTATTCCTTATCTTCCCCATTCTGTGTTTACTAGCAGATAAAGCAGTTTTGTAAGTAGGCTCCACGCATAGCATGGAGCCCAACACCGGGCTTGAACTTGAGACCCTGAGATCCTGAGATCAAGACCTGAGCTGAAATCAAGAGTTGAACACCTAACTGAATGAGCCACCCAGGTGCCCCGCAAATAAAGCAGTTTAAGAGGTTATTTGTTATTTTAAAACATTTTACATGCCTTTTGAAGATTTTCACAATCATCTATGGTTTGGGCAAATAAGTGAATTATAGTTACTTTTCCCCCACAATCAGTTTGAAAATTATATCCATATTTTTCTTCCAATATATGGCATTCAGGAAATAATTAAGCAGCATTTTGATAAACAGAAAACACACGAGATATATCAAAAGGATATAGACTGTTATGCAATTATTAAAATGATATTCATGACCATCATCAGAAAATGGAAAACATTTACTATATATTAGTGAGAAAATACACAAATTATACCATATAAAAATATACATACATCTAGACATATGCTGAAGATGATTAAAAAATGAAAATTAGTGTGTTAAGATGTAGGAACTTATGTTAATTAACTTTAGTGCTAATATTATATTATATTGTCTTTTAAATTAGAATTAGAGGGAAAAAGAGAAAAGCCAAAATAATTTGACACCCTGATAATAGTCACCTACTAAAATAATCCTTAGTATCTTCAAAGTATTATCTTAGACATGTTTTAAAAAGCAAAGTCAAAACTAGGGAAAGCTTAAGTGATCACTTTTTCCTTTTTCTCTATCCTGTTTCCTCCAAACATAAAGCTAGACTTTTTTCAGACCACCCAGAAGCCATTAAGAAGTACAAACAGCAGGTGACTGAATGTAATTAAAGCCAGATGTTCCCCCCGACACACACACCTTAAATGTATATGTGAACACGTGTGTGAGAGCACTTAGGCCTGAGATGTTTAACACAATGCTCACGATGCAAATCTCACATTTAATAATTAATTTAACTACCAAGTACTATTGCTAAATTTTTAAGAAATTTGTTAAATTTATTAAAACAAAATTATATAAGCTTTCTGGAAATTTTTCAATGAAATCATAATTTTTTAAAACAGAAATATTTCAATCCCCAGTTCCCCTAAATGAAGTGCTCCAGAAGCTCATGTAATTGCATGGTTTTATTTTTAATACCGTAAAGAATATTACACAATCTGGATAGGTTATTGTTGCTATAGAAACTATAAGATTTTTTTTTTTTTTGCAGTAAGTCAAAAAGTGCAAAATTAACACATCACATTAATGACTTTTGAATTTCACATCCAGGCTGTCAAAGGAATTTGAAAGCAGAATAAACTGACACATAGGCCTTTACTCTGAATTATGTGGATGGGATCTAGGAACAAACTCAGTAATTATTTCACTTAATAAATTTAAATATAACTTCTATCTGCTAAATTAGCAAAATATTTAAGATCTGCAAACTTAAGGTTTATCTGCAGCTTTGAAATTGAAAATGAAAGAAAGTGGGTATCTCATGACCATTTCTCTTGTATATTAACTGTCAGACGATGAGTGATAATGCGGCACCTCTGAGGTTCACCATATGAAGAAGTGGCAGATCCCGGAGGGCACATGGGACTCATTTTCACCATTGCACTATGTTAGTGCCAGTCTTTGGTCAGATGCCAACACCTTAGTTATGGAAACTACAGATGCATCCTTTCCCACAATGCCCACAAATACTTCAGTGATTAGCAGGTGGGGCAGAGAGGCTTTGTTGCTCTCAACGTATGGGAGTGCTGCCCCTCTTGGGAACTTTCTCTAAGTGGTAGTGACAATTCATACCCCACAGCTTAGGTGTCTCAGGCACACATAACATTAAGTATCGTAAAGGAATAATTTGTTCTTTTACATGACAAGGCTGAAAAGCAGGTAAACCTGCCCTACCTACATTGCTATGATAGTCTGGCTTTTAGAGGCAGCTTGTTCTTTCTTAAAATGATCTTATTTCTAAATTACTTTAACTTCTAGGGTGCCTGGGTGGCTCAGTCGGTTAAGCGTCTGCCTTCAGCTCAGGTCATGATCCCAGGGTCCTGGGATCGAGCCCCACATCGGGCTCCCTGCTCAGCGGGAAGCCTGCTTCTCCCTCTCCCACTTCCCCTGCTTGTGTTCCCTCTCTCGCTGTCTCTCTCTCTTTCTGTCAAATAAATAAATAAAATCTTTAAAAATAATAATAATAAATTACTTTAACTTCTAAATAAAAATACTTTATTATTTACTGTAATAAAGGCAGACAAAGCAATTCCAAAGCCTTCAGAGAAACTGCTTTCTAAATTTTAGTGCATATTAGATACTATGGTTAGAGCAACTGCATATTGATAATAATCAAAGGAGGTTACTAAATAAATCCAGGAGAATCAAAAATACATAAATTTGTAGCATAAACATGTATATATTTAATATGTAATTTTTTTAACTCAAAGACATTTCACATGAATATGGCTGCAATGTATATCAAAACCATGTGGGCTTCACTCTCAGCAGTGACAAAGAAAAACAATTATTCAACAAGAACATGATGTAATAACAAAATAGAAAAATAAATTTGGGAGAGACTGCAATTCCATTAAATTTTCCATCTGAGACACTATGTTCTAGAAAACTCGTGATGCAAGCAATTCTACAGATAGTAGAAAATATAAGAACACATATTTGTACAAATTGTAGAAATTGCGGCCTTAAAATGAAAGCTTGATCCCAGGCAGAAAACCAGTATCAGTGTTAGAATCTAAATGTAATTCAGGAAAGAATTTCTCAAGCTTAAAGAAGCAAGTTCAGGAACATCTCCTGAATGAAATATTAGGAACTGGTTTAATGAAAAAGATAGTCTTATGCCTTTCAATAATGTCCAAACTTGGTGGCCAGCCTCTAGTCACTTTTAGCAAGGTGAAGCACCATTCGGTAGCCTGTATGTACAACTATAGGCCAAAACCCCATCTGTCATCATCATAATTAGGCCCAAGGCTTTTTTGACTCCTATCAATACTACTACCAAGTGTCCAGATCAGCCCTGGGCCATCTTTGGTCCTAAGGATCTCTGACAGACAAAAAAATTAGAAGCATCTTTCAAGATAAGATGAGGAAATTCAAGCTCAAGCAAGGCTGAGATAAAAATTTTAATCTTCATGGGGCGCCTGGGTGGCTCAGTCCAATGAATGTCTGACTCTGATTCTGGCTCAGGTTATGATCTGAGGGTCCTGGGATCAAGTCCTGCGTGGGGCTCTCAGCGCTGGGGAGTCTGCTTGAAGCTTCTTTTTCTCTTCCTCTCCCTATGCCCCTCCCCCTGCTCATTCACTCTCTCTCTAAGATAAATAAATAAATCTAAAAAAATTTTAGTCTTCAAACTAATAGGGTTAAAATCCTTTTCTTATTGTTTATAAGGAAAACAGAAGAGGCTTACTATTTTATTTTACATCAACCAACGAAAACCTACTGAGTAAATATTGTGTGTCCCAACACTGTGCCAAACTCTGAGGATGAACAAAATTAGAGACTGACTACCCTAGATATCATGGAGTTCACAATCCCCCTGGAAAGAGATTCTGGGTGAGTGGGAAATATAAACAAATAACTCTGATATGACTTCCA
Source organism: Phoca vitulina (assembly GCF_004348235.1). Lineage (NCBI taxonomy): Eukaryota > Metazoa > Chordata > Mammalia > Carnivora > Phocidae > Phoca > Phoca vitulina. Next base: position 49,971,488 of record NW_022589712.1, on the reverse strand, counting down.
CTAAACCCAGGATGTATGCATAACAGACACAGAGAGGAGGAGACTAATGTTTCTTTCAGAGCTTCAGGGAAGGTAACTCCATGAGTGATGCCTTTAAGGGAGGAGTTCCCCAAACAGAGAAGGGATGAAGGGGTCAGAGAATTGCAGGCAGAAGTACAGCATGAGAAAAATAACAGAGGCATATTCCGGAAAGTGCTACTATTCAGTATGGCTTGAAGCTGGGGCAGGATGACAAGGAGCAAGAGACAAGGTTAGAAAAGTAAAGGGAAGGGACCCTATGAGTCCTGCAAAAAAGCTTGTGTTTCATATGTCAACAGTGTGGAGCAAAAGGTTTTTAGAACAGAAAAGGTAGTTAACAGATCTTAGCTCAGAAAGATAACTGTGGTAACTAGAAACTGGTGGCAGAGCAAACATTTGGTAGTTTGCGTCAAAAGTCCAGATAAGAGAAGATGAAGAACTAGATTAGAACAGTGGCAGAAGAGAACAAATATGGATTCAAAAGGCATTTCTGAGTCAGAACTGACAGAATTTAGTAAACAATTTGATTCTGTAGGTGAAAGAAAGGAAGACTCTGAAGATGGATGGAGTCTCCACTTTGTCCAATTGTGTAAATGAGAACACCACTAACCAGAGAGATGATGGCGTGAATAAATGCAGACCAGGAAATATAAGATTTTACTCTACAGGCAATGAAAGTTACGTATGAAGATTAATCTCATTAGGAAGGACTGAATTAGAGGTATGAAAAACAATGAGAAGGTGACTGCAATGTAAGTGTGAGCAGGTAAGGACCTGGATTCGTATAATAGAATGTTAGCTCCAAAACGGGTATAAGACGACCCTGTTAAGCCCTCCTCATTTTTTTTTTTTTTAAGATTTTATTTATTTATTTGAGACAGAGAGAATGAGAGAGAGAGAGCACATGAGAGGGGGGGAGGGTCAGAGGGAGAAGCAGGCTCCCTGCCGAGCAGGGAGCCCGATGCGGGACTCGATCCAGGGACTCCAGGATCATGACCTGAGCCGAAGGCAGTCGCTTAACCAACTGAGCCACCCAGGCGCCCAAGCCCTCCTCATTTTAAAGATGAAGAAGCGAGGCGAGCAGCCGGAAGCAGAGCTGAGACAAAATCTTCCAGTTCCAAGTCCAACATTCTCCATAACAGAGAGGTAACAGTAAGACTGGAGAAAAGAAGGAACACTTGTGACAGTCATTCTAAAAAGGAAATTGGCAGGACCAAGTTAACAAATAGTGAAGATCAAGAAGGCTGAATCAAGGAGAAGTCTGAGGTTCTGAGCTTGCTGATGGGAAGGATGATACCACAAAGAACAAGACTTGGGCAGATCTCAGGAGGCCCTTCAGCTCACAAATGATTCTTTTCAATAGAAAGAAAAACTCCAACCAAAAATGAAAATATCTGAGAAGTTCAAAAGAGAGATGCCCTAAAAATGTTTACTTAGGAACTACCATAGTAGTTTCAGATTGAAAGGACTTGAGCCTACATACGTGATACTGAATTAGAGGAAGTAGAACAAAGATGACCTTCTTGGTGTCTAGAAAAGAACTTGAGGCAAGAGGGGGGTAGGGGGAGAGACAGAGAAGGAAGAAAAGACAAAAGGCAGAACAATTTCTGAACACTTCTCTCTCACATCCCTTAAGAAGACAAACTATTCTATGAATTCGTCAAATTTCCTTTTCCAAACCTTAAGAGTAGAATTCAAATAATGAAATCATCAGAGATATAGTATCCAAGATGGTACAATATTACCAGTTTTTATAGTTAGGTGTTATCAATAAGACATTCTTCAAACAATATGACACCTGAGTCTTACCAACAAACTTTTCTTCAAGAATGTGTACATAAATCAATATCCTATCCCTTTCTTTTAATATGTGATGATTGGGCTTAACAGATTAAGAGCTTTCCTGTTATGGAATAAAAAATTTGGAAAAACAAAAACCAAAAAAGATCACTTAGTTTCACGCTGGTATCATTCTGAGTTATTCAATATCATGAACTCAGTATTCAGCCAGCCTAATAATAACAATTCTTTATTTGGGAACGCTTTCCTTTATTATATAATACCATAATATTTTTAAATTTTTTATCATGAAATTTTCCAAAACTGAACAAAAAAATACAGTGATACTCTACGTATCTGTCACACAGCTTCAACAATCATCAACACATGGCCAGTCTTATTTCCACTGCCTACCCCCTTCTTGATTATTTTGAAACAAAACCCAGACACCACACCATTTCACTCATAAACAGTTCAACACCATAATATTTTTAATTATCAGGAAATTTTTTTGTTTAAATAATAACAGACTTTTAAAATAATTCTGAAATATTAAAAACCTGTAACACAAGTTACTCTATTTTGTATTCCCCTTATTAATAAAAAAATTCAAAATAGTATTAGCACCCTTTTTATGTCTTCATCTATCAAACATTTCATCTACTCATGGAATTTTGACAACAGTTTATCGTTTTGTCTTCATTCTTTAGAAAGACTACCTTTATTCAGGTTTTCTTAAAAACTGATCAATGTATCTCTTTCTCTGGAAAACAACCTTTCATGTTATACTGTGTCCTTCATTAAGAATTCCAATTCAAATAAACATTTACTAATTCAAAGGCTCTAAAATGATAAAATTTCAGAAACTCCTATTATGGCAGATTTGTACTGCTCAGAAGTTACTTTAATTAAAACAAATATAGGGGTGCCTGGGTGGCTCAGGTCATGATCCCAGGGTCCTGGGATCGAGCCCTGCATCGGGCTCCCTGCTCGGCAGGAAGCCTGCTTCTCCCTCTCCCACTCCCCCTGCTTGTGTTCCCTCTCTTGCTGTGTCTCCCTCTGTCATATAAATAAAATCTTTAAAAAAAAAATTAAAACAAATACACCTGCAGTAATACTTTAAGACATAAGGCATCAAAGCGTTAAGTTTAAAACAAATAATTCAGGACTGTATTACACAGAAAGCAATCATTAGCAAATATTTCATATAAACCAAATTGTTAATATAAAATATTATCTTCCTAGGAGCATTCTTGAATCTCAAATCAGATTGGCTTGCCACAGAGGGTAATATAGCAAGAATGCCACACTGTCCTTTTGGTAATATTTTACTAAGCATGTGCTGTGTGCCAGGCCTTGTGTTGGGCTTCAGGAACAGTAGGAAGAACAAGATGATCCTTTCCCTTGTGAACCTTCACACTGAGAGGCACACCAGCAATGGACACAATCTGATAAGCACGACAGCAGATGCATATGCAAAGTACATCAGATAAAGAATGCAAAGGCTTTGGTTCTGGTGAAAGGGATAGACAGAAGGCTATCAGGTAAGTAAGTTTCAAAGGGAACAACTGAGTGGACCTTGAGAGGTGAGTAGGATTCCATTAAGCAAAAAAGAAGGGGCAGGGCCTTATGGACACCAGAAATGTATGGACAAAGTCTAAAGATTAAAATCTATGCTACATTCAAGATATTATATAAGACTTATATAACTGGAACACGAGATGAAATAGCACAAAAAGAGCAAAGTAGAATTAGCATAGTCTTTATGGTATGCTAATAAGTTGGCATTTTTCCTGTATAATGAATGGGAAACCATCAGAAGTTTTTAAGCAAGAGAAACATATGATCAAACAGATACTCCCAACAAGCAGACCGTGTGCAGGATGGATCAGAGGATTTAAAACCAGAGGTTGGGCAAATAGTGTAAAAGTTCTGGAAAGGGTTGATAAGGACAAAATCAGAGTAAATATAGTTAAGAATGGAAAGAATGTATGCAAGAGGCATTCCAGAGATAGACGCATCTACCATAGCCAAATATATATAGGCACACTGAAGGCATTAAAGAAATACTTGATGCATAAATGTGTATGCACATCTGTGTATGTATATGAGAAAGAGCTGAACAGCCAGAGAAGCCTCTAAACATGACTGAGGTTTCTAAGCCAGAGTGTTGTCTCAGTGAAAGTAAAGCCATTTACACTGTACCTTCTACACCCTCCCCTTCCCCACAAATAATACTGACAATGAGCCAGTTCATAAGTAGAGAATAAATTCATTTTGGACATGGTGATTTTGAAGTGGCTACTAGATAGCCAGAAGAAGATGAAAAAAAGGAAATAACAGAAACGGAATTTGGAAAAGAAAACATCACTACGGCAGCAACTGTTAAAACCATAGAAGTAAATGTGATCACAAGAGAAAGTGCTCAGAAGAAAAAAAGAGCTGAAGATGGTAGCCATTGCTCTTTCATATCATGGCACCAACCTACCAGGGAAATTAACCATGCTCACAGCAGAGGTGAAGGGACTCATAGGCTTCCAGGGCCCCAAAATCCACTGATGGCCAAAGAACTTAGAGGATTAGGGGTGCCTGCGTGGCGCAGTCGGTTAAGTGTCCAACTCTTGGTTTCAGCTCAGGTCATGACCTCATGATCATGGGATCGAGCTCCATGTAGGGCTCCATGCTCAGGGCAGAGTCTACTTGAGATTCTCTCTCCCTCTAACCCTCCCACTAATGTTCTCTCTCTCAAATAAATAAATAAATCTTAAAAAAAAAAAAAAGATATTAGAGGATTAAAAATAGGACCCATATAATGATGTACTGTAAAAAAAATTATAAAAAAAAAAAAATAGGACCCATAACCCATTCACAGCACCCATGCCACTGGGGTTGGTAAGCCCTCCTCTAATTAATGCCACCCTCCAACAGGCTACAGGAAGAGAAACTTTCAAAAGACCTTGACAGGCAAATCTAGATGTGAGACACTCTACAAGAAAATTGGCCTGGCTCCTAAAAAGAAAAAAAAAAGAAAAAGGTAGACTGCGGGGAGGGGGGAGTCTATTCAAGACATGTAACAACTCATAGTGTGCATGAAAATCCCGACTAGACTGTTGTTCAAATAAAAACAACTAAAAAGTCAGGGCATCTGGGTGGCTCAGTCAGTTAAGCATCTGACTCTTGATCTCAGTTCAGGTCTTGATCTCAGGGTTGTGAGTTCAAGTCCTGCGTCGGGCTCCATACTGGACATGGAGCCTACTTTAAAAAAAGAAAAACAGCTAAAAAGGTTTATTTGTGGGACACCAGTGAAAATTTAATTTATAGACTAGACAATTTATCATTGTTAATTTTATTTTTTAATTTTTATTTTATTAATTTTCTTAAGTAGAGGATAATTTATGATGGCTATGCAGAATATCCTCATTCTCAGGAGATACAGGTTCAGGTATTTTGGGGTCTCATGTCATGACACTGGCAATTTATTTCAAATGGTTCAACAGCAACAAAAGACACACACACACACACACATATACAAAGTGAGAGATAAAGCAATACAGAAAAATGATAACAAAACTGAAATCTAGGTGGAGGGTATGTGGATGTTCATTGTTCTACAGTTTAAACTTTTTGGTTTTTTTTTTTTTAATTTTTTATTTATTTGTCAGAGGGAGAGAGCAAGCGAGCACAAGCAGGGGAGCGGCAGAGGAGCGGCAAGCGGAGGGAGAGGGAGAAGCAGACTCCCCACTGAGCAGGGAGCCCGATGTGGGACTCAATCCCAGGACCCTGGGATCATGACCTGAGCCGAAGGCAGACATTTAACCGACTGAGCCACCCAGGCATCCCCAAACTTCTTTGCTTTTACAAAACTTTTCTTTTCTTTTTTTTTTTTTTTAAAGATTTTTATTTATTTATTTGACAGACAGAATAGCGAGAGCAGGAACACAAGCAGGGGAGTGGGAGAGGCAGAAGCAGGCTTCCCACTGAGCAGGGAGCCCGATGTGGGGCTCGAACCCAGGACCCTGGGATCATGACCTGAGCCGAAGGCAGACGCTTAACGACTGAGCCACCCAGGCGCCCCTACAAAACTTTTCTTAATAAAACAAAACTGAGGAGGAAAATAACTAATAGGCGCAATTAGAAAGTTAAAAGAAAAATAAGGAAGTTGTATATGGAAGCCAAAAGACAAGTATTAAAACAAAGCTGGGCAAAAGCATAGAAGCAAAGTCAAACAGGAGGGAATAGAGGAAAGCTGGTCATATTTGGCAGCTACTGATGTTTTGCAAGAGCATGGACCAGTAGAACATGCACTTTGCTCAAACTCTCTCAAGATCTGTAACATACTCTACTTTGTTATTAGAATTACTTAGAATTGACTCATGTCTTATTTCCCAATTCCCAAATGAGGAAGGAGACTATCTTACACATTTCTCTATATTCTTTAGGAGCTAACAAAGTGTCTTGCAAATCGTAGAAACTAAACATTTGTTGCACTGAAATAAACATATTTATTAGTCTTGATAAACTTAAAAAATATTTTCAGCATATAGAAAATCTGAAAAACCTTCTTAAAAAAAATATATTTTCTAGGGGCGCCTGGGTGGCTCAGTCCTTAAGCGTCTGCCTTCTGCTCAGGTCATGATCCCAGGGTCCTGGGATCGAGTCCCACATCGGGCTCCCTGCTCAGCAGGAAGCCTGCTTCTCCCTCTCCTACTCCCCCTGCTTGTGTTCCCTCTCTTGCTGTGTCTCTCTGTCAAATAAATAAATAAAATCTTTAAAAATATATATATTTTTTCTAAAGACAAAAGTAAAATATTCCGGAAGATAAAATAATAGTCACAAGCAAATACCAATACTTTTTAATGGAAAAGTAATCATATCTAAAAATTTACCAGAAAGCAGCTATCTCCTTCTAGAAGGAAAGGAGAAAAATATGAATATTTTGTCATTCTCGAACCCAGCACTGTCAGATCAAATAGAACTAGATCAACAACTTGTTCCTTTAGGTACATTTCATATTTCAGTCTTCACAAAATCATCTCAGATCATAAGTCTCAATGAAAAATAAATACTCAAAAGAAATTAACAGTCAAAACTATAGCCAGGGCACTGGGGTACAAGAGCACCTGGCTCCAGGGGTCCCAAATAGACCAGGTTTGGCCACTCGCAGCTGACAAAATCCAAAGGCAGAGAGACAGGATGAGTGTGGTAAAACAAAGGAATTTATTTCTGTGAGGCCAACAGCCGGAAGACTGCAGACTAGCCTCTCAAAGACAGTCTCCAAAGGGCTGAAACTACTTCCAGGTTTATATAAAGAAAACGTGGGACAAAGGTGGGTGGGTACACGCAGGTAGTCAGTGAAGGTCAAATGGATCATTGTCATGGAGTCAATACCAAGTGGGGTCTTACAGGCTCAGGGCAGTCCTTATTGCGTCAGGGGGTAGTTTTGATTCCCATTAGGGGATGCTCTGCCCTCAAGGTCTTCCGCCTGAGCCAAGAGACAAACAGGGAAAGAAAAACCCAACTAAAAAGTTTGAGTCAAAAGGGAGGCAGCTGAAGTCCTCTTTTAAGATTCAAAATCAACACTTAAAATTTAAATATATATCAGTTTTTCACCATATGACTTAAGTTTCTGCCAAACCTAGACCACTAAGGAATCTTCTTTTGATAAAATTTAGGTTTTCCATGTTTTCCTGGCTGACCTTAACTACTGTGATAATAGAAAATGTGATATTGTGATAGAATAAGAAATATGTATTTTGGTCTTCCTCCAAGGTTCCTGGCTCACATCTCCTAAAACCCTTGTAATTTCCTAAGTGTTTAGAGCATAGAAGCATCTTTTATTATAATATTTGGTTTTTGTTCCTGGAATAGCTCCAGAAGGATAAAAGTGAAAGAAACTCTTTTGTTATTCATAACAAGTCCCTTTCAACCAGACCTGAGTTTATGTTAATGAGGTGATGTTTAGAAAGCCTCTAGATAACCACTAGGATGGGGCCTGGTCAATAGGGGGAAAACTAGGTGATGAGAACTTTCACCCCACCCCTCAACCTCACCCACATCCTTAAGAAGAGGGCTGGAGGTTGAAAATCAATGATCAACAATTTAATCAATCACGCCTGCATAATGAAGCCTCAACTCTGAAGTACAGAGTTCTAAGAGCTCTAGATGGATGAACAAGAATACATATACTTGCCAGGAGGGTGGCATACCCCAAAACTCCATGGGGACAAAAGCTCCTGTGCTCCAGACCTTCCAGACACAGATCTAGCCCTATATATTCTTCATCTGGTTGTTCATCTGTATTCTTTAATATATCCTTTGTAATAAACCGGTAATCTAGTAATTAAACTGTTTTCCTGAGTTCTGTGAGCCATTCTAGCAAATGATTGAACTTGCAGATGGTGTCATAGGAACCTCCAATTTGTAGTCGAGTTGGACAGAAATTGTAGGTGACTTGGGAACGCACCACTTTCTATGGGGGTCTGAAGCTGGGGGCAGTCTTGTGGGACTGAGCCCTTAGGCTGTGGAGTCTGCACCAACTTCAAGCACTTAGTGTCATAATTGATTAAACTGTAGAATACTCAGATGGTGTTGAAGAATTTGTCAGTATGAGAAAATAGTCACACATCTGGGAAGTGTTGGGTTTAAGTAAGTAGAACTGTGAATAGAGAGAAACAAGAGTTTTTCCTTTCGGAGAGTCTATTTAATAATACAGTAAGTATCCTTGCTAGATCCCAAACCATTTGAACCATTATAATCCACAGTCTCTGAAATACACTTGAAAGAAAAAAGTGAAATCCTTTAAAGGACTTTACTTGAAACTTTAATCAACATGGCACATAAATCATAAAGTAAAAAGTCAGGTATTAGTTATTAAGAATTAATTTTTTTTAAAGGTTGCCATGGAGGGGGTGCCTGGGTAGCTCAGTCGGCTTAGCATCTGACTCTTGGTTTCAGCTGTCATGCCAGGGTCATGAGATTGAGCCCTCCATCGGGCTCGGCACTCAGTGGGAAGTCTGCTTGGGATTCTCTCTCTCCCTCTCCCTCTGCCCCTCCTCCCACTCATGTACTCTCTCTCTAATAAAATAAATAAATAAAATCTTTTAAAAATTAAAATAAAATAAAAAAAAATAAAAGTTTCCATGGAGGTTTACCTGAATTAGTTTGTATAAAAATTCAGGTAAACAATGTTGTCAAATGATCCATTTCATGAGAATGTCAACCTAAGGCCAAATTTTAGTCACTAAAAAGCTAAAAAACAAGAAGTTAGTAATATGCATGCCTGGGTGGCTCAGTCAGTTAAGCGTCTGCCTTCGGCTCGGGTCATGATCTCAGGGTCCTGGGATCGAGCCCCACATTTGGCTCCCTGCTCAGCGGGGAGTCTGCTTCTCCCTCTGCCTCTGCCGCCCCCTCCCCACTTGTGCTCTCTTGCTCTCAAACAGACATATAAAATCTTTAAAAAAAAAGAAGAAGAAGAAGAAGTTAGGAATATAAAGCTGCTGCTCACCCAAGAAAAAAGATAAATACCAATCATAAGAACCAGCCAATTAACTCATAATTTATGGGGAAACAACATATTTTTTCTGTTATCCTTGAATCATCTTTAAAACAAAATTTAATACCATCCAATGGCACAGCACATTTATAATAAGAGTTATAATAATAGCTACATTTATATAGTCCTTAGTCTGAGGCAGGCACCACTTTAAAAGCCTCAATGATACTAACTTGTTTAATCCTCACAATATACTGTGAAGCAGATACTATTGCCATTCCATCATATAGATGAGGACACTGAAAGCAGAGAGGTTAAGTAACTCACTCTAGATCACACAGCTAGGTAAGTGGCAGATCAGGATTTGCCTGGATTTAGGAAGTCTGTCTTCAGAGTCTATGCTTTTAATCACTACAGCTTCATCTCTTCTTATTCCCCTTCTGGAAAAAGGGAATAGCATGTACCACAGGCAAAAGAGTACTATGCATTTGAAGTTCAGTAAGGCTGATTTAGAATAGGGGAAAGCAAGATAAAGCTGAAGAAGGAGGCGGGGCCAGATCAAGCAGAACAGGTAAGCCACATTAAAGAAACCGGACTTTTTTTTATTTTTAAGATTTATTTATTTGAGAGAGAGATTTAAAATTTAAGATTCCTTTGATCTTCCATTTCTCCCCAGCTTTTGCTCTCTCTGCATTTGCTATAGTGATTGCTCTAAGATAAGGTTAAGGACTGACAACATGGGAGTTATGTTCTGTGATCTACTCTCTCATACTCAAAACCTAATCAGCAAATCCAGTTGAAATGATTTTAAGAGAAAAATAGAGGATAGGAGTTCTCATTTAAAATAAAAGACAGGGGTGCCTGGGTGGCTCAGACGGTTAAACGTCTTGATTTCAGGTCAGGTCCTCAGATCAAACCCCCATCAGGCTCTGCACTCAGCGTGCTCTAAATCAATCAATCAATCAATCTAATCTTTAAAAAAAATAAAAGACAAAATTTGTTCTATTGCATTTTACTACTACAGCAGGAATTCTTCTTATATTTTTATATTATATTGTCAAATCACAAAATACTTCCTATTTTTGACCCTCTGTCTTTACCACGGTGATGAATCTCCCTGATCTCTCTTTCCCCTTATTATTCCTATCCATTAGACAAAGCTTTCCAGAAATTTGTAACACTTTAGTCTAAGGTCAAAGCTCTCTTCTCTGCATTCACCAAGCACAATTCTGTATTATACATATGACATTCATCACATACCACTTTGTATGGTATTTTTCCATAATGTATGACTTAGAGAGCATGGGATATGGAATTATACACCTGTTACACTAAGTCACACAGTTAATAAGTTAAGTTACTTGTACCCTCAGGTTGCCAGTTTTTGCATTTGTAAATTGAGAATAATAGTAACAACATTGCACAACTGTTTTGAAGATAATTGAGATCACATATGTAAAGTGCCTAGCACTGTGTCCAGCTATAAGCTCAATAATTGTCAGTTCTTGCATCAAAATTGTAAACTTTTCTTAGAATAATACTAAAGATGTCCATGAATAGACATTTCAATTTGAATGCTTGGGAAGGGCAGCGCCTGGGTGGCTCAGTCTGTTAAGTGTCCAATTCTTGATTTTGGTTCAGGTCATGATCTCAGGGTTGTGAGATCCTGGGCGTGGAGCCTGCTTAAGATTGTTTCTGGGCGGGGCGCACCCGGGTGGTGCAGTTGGTTAAGCGTCTGAATCTTGGTTTCTGCTCGGGTCATGATCTCAGGGTCATGATCTCAGGGTTGTGAAATCAAGTCCCAGGTCAGGCTCTGCACTCAGAGCAGAGTCTGCCTGAGACTCTCTCTGGCCCTTCCCCGATCCCTCTCTAAAATAAATAAATCTTAAAAAAAAAAAAAAGGATTATCTCTCTCCCTCTCCCCTCTGCCCCTCACCCCCAAAAAAAGAGTGCGTAGGAAGTGACACAGGAATATGAGTTTTTGGCAAATATTAGCAAAAATGGAACATAACATTTGAAATTAACATTTCCTATATGGATAATAAGTTTTCTGAAACAAGATGTCATTATCATGTGTATCTTTGTAGCCATCACAATACCTAGCAACTAACAATCAAATATTTCATGGATTAATTGATTAGAGGACTGATGTTATTGGTTATCTCCCTTTTCTATCTCCTTTCTAATGGAGGTTTACAGTAAGAGTCTAGAATTAAGTTTTTCATTCAACAAACTGTTTTGCCTATTGTAGTGCCTACTGAACCCTACAAGTGTTATAATAATATATTGAGGTAAAATCTTTGTTCTTTGGAAGTTCACAAGAGAGTGGAGGAACTAAGTAATATGTGCAGTTTCTAAATATAAGGTATTATATGAAAAACTACCTGAATCCCATGATTTAAAATACTTTTATAACCATCAATTTAATCCTATCTTTCTTTTTGTTTCTTAAGATTTTATTTATTCACTTGAGAGAGAGAGAGAGAGAGCATGAGCGATGGGGAAGAGGCAGAGGGAAAAGCAGACTCCCTGCTGAGCAGGGAGCCCATTGCTCAATCCCAGGACCCTGGGTAGACGTTTAATCGTCTAAGCACCCCTAATCCTATCTTTCTTATAGAAATTTCAATGAGGGGAAGGAGGCCTCCTATGACCTAATATGAATAGTACATTACATCTCTTATACTACTGACTGGGATAATCTATCGAGATTGTCATACTTCATGAAGAGAAACTAGATGGGTTTCTTGCTAAGATTAGGAACAAGGCACTCCTATTCAATATCACACTGGAAGTCCTAGCTAATACAGTAAGATAAGGAAATAAAAAGTATACAGATTGAGAAGGAAGAAATAAAACTCTTTGTTCACAGATGATATGATTGCCTTGGGAGAAAATCCTAAAGAATCAACAAAAAACTCCTGGGACAAATAAATTATTATAGCAAGGTTGTAGGATACAAGGTTAATAAACAAAAGTCAATTACTTTCTTATATACCAGCAATGAAAAGTTGGAATTTAAATTAAAAACACAATAACATTTACATTAGCACCCCCAAAAATGAAATACTTAGGTATAAATCTAACAAAACATGTACAAGATCTATACAAGGAAAACTGAGGAGAGAAATCAAAAAAGATCTAAATAAAGGAAGAGATATTCCATGCATGTGCCTAAGAAGACCCAATATTGACAAGATGTCTGTTTTTCCCAATGTGATCTATGGATTCAACAAAATCCCAATCAAAATCTCAGCCAGTTATTTTGTGGGTATTGACAAAATGTCTCTCAAGTTGACACAGAAAAGCAAAGGACTCAGAATATCCAACATAATATTGAAGAAGAAGAAGAAAGCAGAAGATTGACATTACCCAACTTCAAGATTTACTATAAAGCTATAGTGATCAAGACAGGGTAACATTCGCAAAAGAATAGGCCAATAGATTAATAGAATGGATAGAGAGCCCAAAAATAGGCCCACATAAGTATATTCAAATAATCTTTGACAAAGCAACAAAGGATAGCATTAGAGAAAAAAAAGTCTTTCAACAAATGGTGCTTGAACTAATGGACATCCACATGCAAAAAAATTAATCTAGACACAGACCTTGCACCCTTCACAAAAATTAATTCAAAATGGAACATAGATCTAAATGAAAATACAAACCAATAAAACTCCTATAAGATAATGGAAGAGAAAATCTAGATGACCTTGAGTTTGGAGATGACTTTTGACTAAAAATTAAAACTTCTGCTCTGCAAAAGACACTTAAGAGACTAAAAAGACAAGCCACAGATTGGGAGAAAATATTTGCAAAATATGTATCTGTTAAAAGACTGGTATTCAAAATATACAATTTAATATTATTAAAATGCAACAATGAGGGGCACCTGGGTGGCTCAGTTGGTTAAGTGTCTGACTCTTGATCTCAGCTCAGGTCTTGATCTCAGGGTCGTGAGTTCAAGCTCTGCATTGGGCATGGAGCCTACTTAAAACACAAAAACAAACAAAAAAAACCCTCAACAGTAAGAGAACAAATAACCCCCTTTTAAAATGGGCAAAAGACATCTCAGCAAAGAAGATATGCAGATGACAAATAAGCATATGAAAAGGTGGTCAACATCACATGTCATTAGACTGTTGCAGATTAAAACACAAAATGAAGGGCACCTGGGTGGCTCAGTCCTTAAGCGTCTGCCTTCTGCTCAGGTCATGATCCCAGGGTCCTGGGATGGAGCCCCGCGTCGGGCTCCCTGCTCCACAGGAAGCCTGCTTCTCCCTCTCCCACTCCCCCCGCCTGTGTTCCCTCTCTCGCTGTGTCTCTCTCTGTCAAATAAATAAATAAAATCTTTAAAAAAAAAAAAAACACACAAAATGAGATACCACTATACACCTATTAGAATGGCTAAAATCCAGAAGATCAAATGCTGACAAGGATATGAAGCAACAGTGAAACTCATTTATTGTTGGTGGAAGTGCAAAATGATATAGCCACTTTGGAAGAGTTTGGCAGTTTCTTACAAAACCAAACATTCTCTTATCATATGATCCAACAATTACACTCCTTGGTATTTACCCACACAAATTGAAAACTATATCCACACAGAAATCGGCACATGAATGTTCATAGCAGCTTTATTCATAATTGCCAAAACTTGGAAGCAATCAAGATATCCTTCAGTAGGTGAATGGATAAATAGACTATGGTATATCCAGACAATGATATGTTATTCAGCACTAAAAAGAAATGAACTATCAAGCCATGGAAAGGCATGGAGGGAGCTAAAATGCTTATTACTAAATGAAAGAAGCTAATCTCAGGCTACATGCTGTGTGATTACAACTATGCCATTCTGGAAAAGGTAAAATTATAGAGACAGGAAAAGATCAGTGGTTGTCAGGGGCTCAAAGGAAAGGAGCCAGGGATAAATGGGTAGAGCACAGGATATGTTCAGGGCAAGAAAACTATTCTCTATGATATCATATTGGTGAATACATGTGATTGTACATTTGTCAAACCCATAGAGTATCTACAACGAAAAGAGTGAACTTTAAGGTAAAGTGTGGATTTTAATTAATAATGATATAACAATACTGGCTCATCAATTACAGCAAATGGACCACACTAAAGCAAGATATTAATTATAGGAAGGGGAAGGCAGTAAGGGGATATATGAGAACTCTCCGTACTTTCCACTCAGTTTTTCTGTAAACCTAAAACTGCTCTAAAAAATAGAGTCAATTATTTTTGAAAAAATACTTTAAGAGCCATCCATTTCATCACATCTTTCTCACAGAAACTGGGGGGTGAGGACCTGGGGAGGAGAGTCTTTCTCTGCTTTGATAGAAGCATTTATATCTTTTATATCTTTTATACTAGTGCTTAGAATAATCTATTGAGATTCTCAATTGGTAACAAAATATACCACACTCAGAAGAGTTAAGCAAATATAAGGCTGTAGAGCCAAGTGGCCTGAAAATGAAGCATGAGCAGGCCTTCAGGAAATTACTTCCAATATACTGGTAAATAGAAAATATCCTCCAACTGGCCACTGAAAAGAGTAAAAGAAAGGAGAAAGGGCCTAAGAGGTACCATTGTAGTTAACCACAATAAACAGTCTGAAACTCATCTACCTTCTCATTAACTATCTCCCAGTTAATAAAAGAAGCTTCTCTGAAGAGGAGGAAGTGAAAGAAACAGTTAAACTCGGTTGATTTTAAGATGGAGTCTGTGTTGGGCACAGAATAGAAATGTAATAAATATGTATCACCCTAATATATATATCTATATATATGTACTATGTTGACTTTGCACACGGTATACAACCCGCGTATAAGGTATAATGTGCAGCCACTACAAATAAAATCTCCAGAAGACATAAGGGAACCATTCCTCTAATTCCCATTCAGATTTCTCTCTAAAAAACGCCACATTATGAACTTTATGTCTAAGAATACATTTTGTTAGCGGCTATAGATCTTTAAACAAAACAAACAACAACAACAAAAAACCTCTATACAGGTATCATCTGAAGAAAGTTCATAAATGGTTTTACAAGGTCACGGAAAGTAGTAGCTATAATATCTGGCACATATAAGGCAAAATGTTTCTATTTAAAAAAAAAAAAAATCAAAGAAGCATTACCCAGGAAAGGTGTGTCGCGTTATTTTCGTAAAAAGTAACTCATTAAGAAGGTCTCTATAAAAACATATTTTACAAATATGTGGGATGTGTTTGTTTCTCTACTGAAACAAGAACTAACTTGAGAGAAGAGCATATTAACACATTCTGAAAAGAGAGGTAATTAACATACTGGAAACTAACATTTCTGGCACATGGGACCTACAGCAAGAATGTCTATCCTCTAGCCATGAGTCATGGACTAGGCTGTCTCTATTGTGAAGCAATCTTTCAGCAAAGGAGCAGCAGGGAAGAATACAACAGATGAATAATGACTTGGACAACTTCCCAGGAAGAAATCATCATGAAGCTAGGTCTGAGAAAGCTAGACAGTAGATACTGCACATTATGCTAATGCTCTTTTCTTAACCACCCCTACTGTTTTGTTAACAGCAGAGGGTGACATTTAGTCTTTAGTTCTATCTAAAGTTTTCTATTTGGTATGGATTTTAATAATACTGAATAAAATTATACAAGTTGGCCTTAAATTCTGTGAATTATTTAATGTATCATTATAAATTATTTCTGATGACATTTGTGAAGAGTTCTCACCTGTCACATACCCACCCCAGCACACACACACAATGACACCAGAAGGCAACACTCTGCTTTACCTTCTGCTGAAAAGTCTGCTACCTCCAACGCTTGAGGTCCATACACGAAGCCCTCCTGGTATCTATGAACACAGCAGAGGCAAAAGGCAGAGAAGTTTATGTAGATTTAAAGTTACACTGCCCAAAACATAAAATGCCAAATGCCTATCACAAGTCTACATATCTGTCAAGGAAATTGGATTTTAGATTTGACAGTGATCACATCAACAATATATTGATAATATTCAGAGTTCATTATATATTATGTAGCTAATTACGTGAAAAAAAGCAGAAGTGGAGCCTTAATTTATACTCTCACCAAAAGAAATGATTTATACTCTCTGAAATACTAAAAGAGAAACAAAGTATGAATTCATATGTAGTCAAAGTAACAATTTAATTTTTAAAATTATGTGAGAGATGGGGCACCTGGCTGGCTCAGTCAGTAGAGCATGCAACTCTTGATCTCAGGGTGATGAGTTCAAGCCCCATGTTGGGCATAGAACTTACTTACTTATAAATAAATAAATAAATAAATAAATAAATAAATAATAAAATTATGTAAAGAGCCAATACACACATAAGGAATATAAAAGAAATTAAGTAGAAAAATATTCTTCACAAAATGGAGTGTCATAGACCCTACAGCTCAAGGTAAATTCCTTCTTAGGACATGAGATTGTTGGGGATATACGAGAAAAACAATTAGAAACAGACCTGGAAGAGGACAAGGTAGAGGAAAAAGGGAAAAGTAGAACCGAAAAGATATTCTAATGCCAAGTCTGACAGTAATTTTGAAATGAGCAAGGTACTACATATGCTAGGCAGTAAGGGGGAAATCTACCTTGTTCCAATATTATAAAATAAATATAAGCACGAAACATGAAAAGCTTTTCAGAAAACATCCATGTAAAAAATTAAGTATGTAATCAGGTAAAATATTTAGAACTCAGATTTCATCTCATTCTTTTCAAACGACAGGGATAAGACTGCAAAATGCAGCTCGGGTATGAGAACAGGAATCAGATAAATTTTACAAGCTATTAAATTTGAAAGAGGGGCACATGTTATCTTTATGTAATATTTAGAAAACCTTAAAAATGTCATCAAATAATTAGGAAAGAAGAAACAAAGCGTTGTCTTAAAACATGGTATGTCAAGAAAGAAACATAGTATTACAAAACATTGGCCCTAAAGTCAGGTGGCTTGAGTTCAAGTTCCAGATAAATCATTCTGTTGCTTTGCAACATCAGGCAGCTCACTTAATTTCTTAGTACAACCAGAGCTGTTCAATGAGGGCTCCTTCACCATCTCACAGATTTACATTGAATATCAAAAGAAGTAAGATTTTAAAAATCACAAGATGCTATATTTTGTAAGAATTTACATCAGTGTATTTGACTTAAATTAACAATAAAAGTGGTCATATAGGGGCGCCTGGGTGGCTCAGTCGGTTAAGCATCTGCCTTCGGCTCAGGTCATGATCCCAGGGTCCTGGGATCAAGCCCCACATCGGGCTCCCTGCTCAGTGGAGAACCTGCTTCTCCCTCTCCCTCTGCTGCTCCCCCTGCTTGTGCTTGCTCTCTCTCTCTCTCTCAAATAAATAAATAAAATCTTAAAAAAAAAAAAAAAAAAGTGGTCATATAGAGGGAATGCAGAGTGCCAAGCCAAGGAATTTGGGGAAATGGATGAGGAAGGAAGCCCAAAGCAAAAAAGACTGAGCTGGCCAGAAGAGCCTAGAGTAGCTGTCAGGGCTAAATGGCAGCCAGAAAGGTCACCATCCCCAGGAGGGGATTGTATCATATTACTAATTTAGCATTTTGCCCAGCACTATCTGCCTCAGATTTATCTTCCCCCAAATCCCAAAGCAATCTTATAGACTGCACCCTCCTCTAAAGTGCTACTTGGGACAGTCTAAACTAACTGACAGGATGTGAGACACGGGAACTATGTGCATGTTTCATATATTTCTAAAAATCAAACAGATAAAATCCCACCCGATAAAACAATAATGGCAGCAAAGTCTCCTATGGAATGTATGATGTGCCAGGCACAATTCTAAGAGCTCCACGGGTATGAGGTCATTCGGTCTTCATAACTCTGAGATATTACCCTCACTTCACAAATAAAGAAACTGAGACACAAGACCTTAAGGAACTTGCTTAAACACACACAGCCAGAAGCAGCAGATGTGCAATTCAAACACATGACTTCAAGAGCCACACTCTTCATCACTGTATCATCCAGTCTATGGAATTAAAATCATACAAACCAGGTACTTATCTCTATGTAAGAAACCACACAATAATAAATATTCAATTTATTCATAAATGTTCAAATGAATTCAATGTAGTCAATCATGCTATATGGATCCTTCAGCATTTGCAACATTTTCCTGGAAAATTAAAATTCAAATGATTGTTGTACAAAATATGTAAAAAATGGGAAATGCTTATGAGCCCAGTCATGAGTAAAATATATATATGGTCATACATAGCCAAATAACATTAAAATAATATTGGTGTTAGAGTAGCAAGACTGAGTTGGGGAGTACTTTCTGTTCCATTTTTTTTTAATTGCTGCCATGTGGGGCACCTGGCTGGCTCTGTCCGTACAGCATGCAACTCTCGATCGCAGGGTTGTGAGTTCAAGCCCATGTTGGGTGTGGAGCCTACTTAAAAATAAATAAATAGGGGCGCCTGGGTGGCTCAGTTGGTTAAGCATCTGACCCTTGATTCAGCTCAGTTCATGATCTCAGGGTCTGCGGATCGAGCCCCACGTCTGGCTCCCTGCTCAGCTGGGAGTCTGCTTATCTCCCTCTTCCTCTGTCCCTCCCCCTGCTCTCTCTCTCTCTCTCTCTCCCTTTCTCTCTCTAAAATAAATAAATAAATCTTTAAAAATAAATTAAATTGCTGCCATGTGATTATATAACTCACTCTTATAAACATTTTATAAGCTTAAAAAAATTCAACATAATGAGATACTACCACATGCCCATTAAGATGGTTACTATCAATTTTTTTTAAAGGAGGGAAATAAGTGTTGGTGAGGATGTGGAGAGACTGGAACCCCTGTGTACTGTTGGTGAGAATGTAAAATGGTGCAGTTGCAAGAGAAAACAGTATGGCAGTTCCTCAAAAAATTAAAAATAGAATTACCATATTATCCAGCAATTCCACTTCGGGGTATATAGCCAAAAGGATTCAAAGCAAGGATTCTCAAAGAGACATTTATATGCCCATGTTCATAGCAGCATTATTCATAATAGCCAAAAAGTGGAAGCCACCCAAGTCTCCATTGACAGATGAATGGATAAACAAATTGTGGTTATACTTGGGGCATACCTCCTGTAATCTCCAGTGATGGACGCACCCACTTCACTGGGCAAATCACACAAGCCTTAATGAAGCACTTGCAAACTTCTTGGAATTATCATTGCCCTTATCACCCTCAATCATCAGGCAAGGCTGAAAGAACTAATGGGATCCTCAAACTTAAAACTTCTAAACTTGCTGGACTTCCCTGGCTAAGCTATTGCTTTTGATCTTACTGACTGTTCCCAGTATCCCCTTTGGGAAACGAATTTATTCCACACAAGGAAACTACCAGCAGACCAATGTCTACCGGCATACCACCTTCTGCTAATCCCTTGTTACTTCAGGTATATGATCAACTACTGTAAGTCTCTAATGTCTCATGCTCAAGCCTATTATCAACAGGTTAAGAAGCCATCCCAGATCCCAATTCAAAGGATCCTGTTGGTCACAGTCTAGAGCCTGGTGATTGCGTATTCCAGAAACATCCTCAGGGGATGGCAGCCCTCAAACCTCGTTGCAAAGGATCTTACCAAGGGCTCCTGACCACTGACGCTGCTGCAAAATTAAAAGGCACTGAACCTTGGATACACATCTCACAGAAGGCTCCACCGACACCTGCTACTGTACAGAGACTGGAGACCCCCAAATCAATTTGACGAGGAAGAGAAGGAGCTGACATCAAGGTAGACTGTTCCCAGCCAAGACAATGAACCAAGACTTCATACTTTAGTTAACTAAACCTGAAACTTCCTCCTTTTCCTTTCCTTTCCTCTGGCATTGGCCTGGAAAGATAACGCCCTCATCTTTATCTCCCAGGCCATTGCTAGGGGAGTAACTTCTGGAAAGTAGAACAACCTTTTATATCAGGCTAGGAGAAAATCTAACTGTGCCCCTAATTTTTTACAAGCAAAATGAGACATCTCACTGGTAGGCTCCCCTCAACTTACACTGTTGATTTAAAAAGGACCTAGCAGGAGACACTCATGATTCAGGATCCACTGCTTTGACAGGTCCCTATCTCCCTGGTTAGGGATAAATGTAATGAGGTTATGATCAAGAACTTCTCCTTAATTCTTAAAATTATTGCAAAAACCGCTGCTAAAGCAATAGCTGCCCAAAAAAAGATCCTTAGACTTTCTAGCCAAAGTTGATCTTGATAATAGCATAGCTCTTGATTATCTTTTAGCCAAGCAAAGAGGTGTTTGTGTTACAGCACCAGTTACAGCAGGATTAACATTTCTGGGGAAGTTGAAACTTAACTACGAAGATCACTGAGCAGGCCGCTTGTCTAAAAAAAGGTGACTCCTTCAGTGGGTCTTTCTTTGACCTATATGATTTTGACTTGAGTCTTGGGGACCATGGCTCCAAAATATACTCCAAACATTGGAAATTATCCTGTTTACAGTAATCATAATAATCTCCCTGGTAAACTGTATTCTCACAAAAGCTTTAAATTAAATGACTGTTTGCAGCCACAAACCACCAAGTAAACAAAGAGAATGACTGACTTAAAAACTGCAAACCTTAACTTGTTACTTGTGAATATCACAGAGATTAGAAAAAAACATCATGACCTACGGATACCGCACAAAGAAATCATAACAACTGTGGGAACTTTCCAGGGCAGTAGCTGAGAGCGGTGCTAATGCCTTAAATTTTGAGCACATCTCTCAGTTAAACCAAGTGTCTGATCCCCAGGGGGTAATTGTTAAAAAATCACAGGGGGGCACCTGGGTGGCTCAGTCAGTAAGCAGCTGACTCGTGATTTCGGCTCAGGTCATGATCTCAGGGTCGTGAGATTGAGCCCCGTGTCAGGTTCCATGCTTAGCAGGGAGTCAGCTTGATTTTTCTCCCTCTGTCCCTTTCCCCTTCCTCACACATGCACATGCACCCTCACGCTCTCTAGCACTCTCTCTCTCTAAAATAAATAAACAAATCTTAAAAAAAAAGAAAGAAAGAAAGAAAAAGAAAATCACAGGCCCCAAATGCCATCACTTAGTTTAAGGCCCCAAGTCAGTAAACCAGGGCTTAATACCAGATCTAACTGTAGTCTCGACCTCCAATGTCTTTTTTTTTTTTTTTAAAGATTTTATTTATTTATTTAGGAGAGAGAGAGAGAGCAGGAGGAGGGCAGAGGGAGAGGGACAGGCAGAGCGCAGAGCCCAACAAGGGGCTCGATCCCAGGACCCTGAGATCATGATCTGAGTTAAAAGTCAGACGCTTAACCAACTGGACCACCCAGGCACCCCTCAATCTCCAGTGTCTTAACTGGTCAATTAAAAATTTTCTAATCAGCACCAATGAGGTAATATGTGCCATGGGCTTTCTCTATCCCCCAAAGGAAGATGAGGTAATCTGTATAATAAGACCCTTAGCCCATTCCCTTCAGGGCACGTGATCTTGCCTGAAACTGTCCTTTCTTCTCTTTTGCTTATAACTTTCTTGCCCCACACTCTTTCCTATAAAAACCTTCCATTTTGTTCTACTCCTTAGAGTAACTCTCTACTTGCTAGATGGGATGCTGCCTGATTCATGAATCATTTAATAAAGCCAATTAGATCTTCAATTTTTTTTCTGACACATACTACAACATAGATTAACCTTAAGAATATGCTAGATGAAATAAGTAAGTCACAAAAGGACAAATACTGTGTTATCCTACTTCTATTGAGGAACCTGGAGTAGTAGGCAAATTCATAAAGATAGAAAGTAGGATGGTGGTTGCCCGAGGCTGGGGGAAGGGGAGAAATGAGTTATTCTTTAAAGGTACAGGGTTTCAGTTTTGCAAGATGAAAAAAGTTCTGTGGATGGATGGTGGTGATGGCACACAAAAATATGAATGTACTTAATGCTACCATACACTTAAAAACGGTTAAGATGGGGGCACCTGGGTGGCTCAGTCGTTAAGTGTCTGCCTTCAGCTCAGGTCATGATCCCAGCATCCTGATCGAGCCCCATGTTGGGCTCCCTGCTCCGCGGGGAGTCTGCTTCTCCCTCTCCCACTCCCCCTGCTTGTGTTCCCTCTCTTGCTCTGTCTCTCTCTGTCATATAAATAAACAAAATCTTTTAAAAAATTAAAATAAAAAAATAAAAATGATTAAGATGGGGGCACCTGAGTGGTGGAGTCAGTTAAGCATCAGACTCTTAGTTTCAGCTCAGGTTGTGATCTCAGGGTCATGAGATTGAGCTCCACACTGGGCTCCATACTCAGCGCAGAATGTGCTTAAGATTCTCTCTCCCTCTCCCTCTGCCCCTCCACCTGAGGAGGAGAATCTTAAGCAGACTCCCCACTGAGTGCAGAGCCCCACGAGGGGCTCAATCTCATGACCCTGAGATCACGACCTAAGCTGAAACCAAGAGTCACTTAACCAACTGTGCCACCCAGGCACCCCTACCCCATTTTTTAAAAAATAATATGTGCTAAGTGTATAAAGTTTAAAGAGAAGTAAAAAGAAGAAAAATAAAATCATTCATTATTTCCTCTCCCAGAAAAAATACATTGTAAATCCCCTTTCGTTTATTACCCAGTTGAAAAAGTCATGCTATAGTTTTTTTACTGTAATTCCTATTCATGCCATTCTTATCGGTGTTAATCCTCTTTAGCAACAAAATATTTAATTTTATGAAAAGCTTAGTTGGAAAGAATTAACTCAAGGGTTAAAATAATTAAAGCATAATTTTTGCTCCCAGAAACTTGAACAGAATGGTATCAAAATAATGGCTTCAATCCTCTAGTTTTCCCAGCAGAATAGCTTTTCTACTTAGTAACCAAACACATTCTTGCATTTCAAGATTATCAATGAAATCTCTTCTTTAAGAGACTGCAAGTATTACTACTTAACTGTTGTACTAAATTGGTCTCCCCACCTCCATTCTCAATCCTCTTTGTGACAGACACCGCTGGCTGTCTACATACCCATTCTCTCTTTTCTCCTCAGTAACAGACCCTGGCTTTATTCTGGATGGCATCCCCCCAGGTAGAAGTGCACCCTTTCCAGCCTTCCCAGCTGCTGCAACTAGTCAATGAGCTGGAAGTGGAAGTCATGAATGTGACTTCCAGAAAAGCTACTTCAAGGGAACTCACTTAGCTGGGAGTGTGTCCGTTTACTGGGACATGATGGAGAGCACTCCGGTAGTGATTTTGGACTGCAAGGTAATAGAAGCAATGCCAAAGGACAGTGAAGCAAACAGAAGGAACCCAGTCCTTGATGATCCCAGCTTCATCATACAAAGAACAACTTATAGGCTTCTCATACCACCCTGCCTTTGCACGAGCTGCTTGCAATGTCCTTTTCCGGAAACTTTCTCCACCTGTCCTTCCAGTCTCAGCTCTTCCAAAGGGTTTGCCCGCTGCACCTGTCATTGACACAGGCACAGACAACACCTTCACGCACCAAATATGGATAGACCGTCTTCCTCTTCTATGTTCACCTTTTCTGTGCAGGTCCTATAGTATTTTTCAATTATAATGTAACGTTGGTTTTCTTATCTGCCTTTGTCACTGAAGTAAAAGTCCCTGAGGACAGAAACCATCAGTAATTCTTCGGCTTTCCATAGCCTTTAACACGGGGTCTAGAGAACACAGAAGTACTCAGTAAATGTGGGGTGAATGAATGAAGTTCAGAGAAACAGTCATTCTTAAGCCCTTCAAAAATTTCATATCCTCAAAATTTTTTTTTTTTGGTGCAGCAAAGCAAAGTTTATTGAGTGATAGTAAAGTTTATTGAGCAATAATACAAAGCTCCTGAAGAGGGAGGGGACCCAAGAGGGTTGTCCATCCTCAAACATTTAAAAGCATACTGTTGCCTTCATTTCAAATCACAAAAATTCTGATATCATGGAATATATCATTAGACATCAGGATTTTTAGCCAGTCGGTAACACTGTACTTAATTCCCTAAATATAAAATATCATTTCTCTTCCAAAACAAGCCAAGTATCTTGAGTGGATGAGTAAATCTATATAAGTAAACAACTTGTGAGGTGTTCAAGAGAACAAAGCAATAGAGAACATTTTCTCTCTTTGCAAGACATCCCTCTAACACATATGAGGAATATTTATGTGCCAAGCATTATACTAGGCAGTTACAAAACAGAATAATGGGCTCTTTGAAAGACAAAAAGCCCCAAGAAACTATGAGTGCATCTATCCCCATCGCCACACAATGACAAGGCTTAAAGGAGATGGCCTTTAGATTTTTTTTTTTTTTTTTTAGAAGAGAGACTTTAATTTTCCATTTTTTTATAAACTCAAGTTTGTTTTTAGGTATAACAGAAGGAGCCGCTGCCTTTTAGTGCCCACTACGCAGCACTGTACCAGGTTCCAAACATACATAATTTCAACTAAGCTTCATAAAAGTTCTGTGAGATAGTTCTTCACCTCATTTTAAAGGCTAAGTAGTACACGATCTGTGAAAGTTAAACAGCTAGGATCTGAACTCAGAAATGTCTATCTCTAACGACTGTTGTCCATTACATGCTAGCTCTTAAATTCTTGGATATAAACATAAAACATAGGAGCCAAGAGAAAGTTATCAATAAATAATTCACCAGTTAACTAAGCTTTAATATGCTTCATCACTCTTTACAACATTTTGGTTGGGTGCAAGGAAGCCATTTTTTAAATAATGAGAAAAAAACTGACTTTAAAGAGCACCCAGCTGGCTCAGTCAGTAGAGCACGCAACTCCTGATCTCAGCGTTGTGAGTTCAAGCCCCATGCCAGGCGTGGAGCCTACTTAATTAAAAAATAAGTAAAAAAATAAAGAGTACAACTGATAGAACCAAACATATTTCCAACCTCCATCCCAAGTGCTTACACTAGCTGTCCTCAATTACTTGCTGTGTTTCTTTTTATCATAATTTTATACATTTTGCTTCTTCTGTGTAGAATACAGAGATGTAACAATAATTTTCAGTCTGTTCCTACTAGTCAAACTGCCTCAAACTGGTAGTTATGATTAGGTCTGTAATCTAGGAAGAATAAGCTCTCATTTACCTCATTTTGCTCATGCTATTCCTAACTGTAGCCTACTGCGCCGCGGCTATACCAAGACACTAAATTCCTTCCTTCTAATCAAGGTAACTGATGTTTTTAAAAGGATAAAATAAGATGGTGCTTTGTATCCACAGCCTAGGAGATGATATGGGAGGAAGACAATGCAGAGTACTAAATCTGGGAGGGGGATGGAGGAGTAGAGAAAAATAAAGCAAGGACCCTGGATAAATTTGCAGCATAATTTTTCAGAGTACAAGATCTTTATCTGAAGTTATTATAAATTTTCTTATCAAATAAAAGCATATAAAGTTAAACTTGAAAACAATGGGAATATCCATATTACTTTCCCTCCTCCTTTTAGTATGAAAATTCCAAAGTTGGCCACTTTTTTAAAAGCACATAATTGGCTTTGCCTTCCTTCAGTTTCTTCTACTACATAACAAGTACCAACAATCAAATGGAAATTAGAGACTATGTAAACTCTTCTTTTGATTATAAGTTACATGTAATTCTCTTTCAAATCATATAAAATACAGAAACAAAACCCAGATTTTTAAAAATACAAACACATGGAAAAAAAAATCAAAATATTCCTTTCATTTGATTGTGTAATTGGGTCAAATGAAAGCAGCAAACGCGCTACCCAATACAGATTTCCATCTAAAGAAAAAGATAGGAAGGGCGCCTAGGTGGCTCTGTCGGTTAAGCGTCTGCCTTTGGTTTTTGTTGTTGTTTTTTTTTAAGCTAGAAAATAATTTTTATTTTATTTTATTTTATTTTATTATGTTATGTTAGTCCCCATACAGTACATCATTAGCTTTTTGGGTTTTTTTATTTTATTTTATTATGTTATGTTAATCACCATACATCATTAGTTTTTGATGTAGTATTCCATGATTCATTGTTTGCGTATAACATCCAGTGCTCCATTCAATATGTGCCCTCTTTAACACCCATCACCAGGCTAACCCATCCACCCACCATCATTAGTTTTTGATGCCTTTGGCTCAGGTTGTGATCCCGGGGTCCTGGGATCAAGCCCCACATGGAGCTCCCTGCTCCGCGGGGAGCCTGCTTCTCCCTCTGCCTCTGCCTCTTTCTCTCTCTGTCTTTCATGAACAAATAAAATCTTTAAAAAACAATTTTTTTTTTAAAGAAAAAGATAGGTAAAGAGTAACAGGGATAAAGACAGTTCAATAGGTTACAAAGTTGAAGAGCAAATCTAAGGATTTTCATACTTTTTGTGCTACGTTATACAGTTCTATTAAAAAGAACAAAATTATAATGTTCTTAGCTGTAACAATGGTATTATGGTTATGCAGGAAAATGCGCTTATTTTTAGGAGATGTTAAAATATTAAAGGGTATAGAGCACCATGTTTAATCCTATCTGAAAAAGCAAGAGAAGTTAGCATTAGTGACCCAAGTCTTTCTCACGCAGGAATGAATGCCTTAGCTCCATAAACCCCCCACCCGCCATTAACCAACCAATCATTTAGTTAACTGGATACTGAAGATCCTTCACTGTGTCCCAGAACTCAGAGTCTATGCTAACACTGCATTACTGTGAAGATGACAATGAGCCAAAGTTTCACACCATAATTCTACAGCCTTGTTTCCAGTGATTAGAAACATAGCAGAATCTGGTGAAAGCAAGATCCTACTCAGAGACCTAGACAGTCCTTAATTCAGAGTCAAAGAACCTCTGCCAATAACTTGCCCAAGTGCCCCCTTTACCCCACTCCAATCCCAGTTCCTCAGAATAAAAATTTAAAGACTGCAACAAGAACTTTGTGAAATGTAAAAGTTATGCTACAGTTACACACCAAAACAGAAGCTGCTAACCTTAACTAATTCAAGAGCGGAACAGTCAGTAAGAGAAAAGGGCATGATATAATATATAATAGCTCTTATCTGTCAAAATATAATTGAATTCTTATTTTTACCCTCCCCTTCTAAATAAGCCTGGAAACATAGGATAAAAATAAGAACAAAGGATACACTTTCCACTCGAATTCTGCCATTGGCAAAACTGGTATTTTTCCTTTTATGCCCCCTTCAAATGACCCCACAATTTGGTCCCAAGTTCTGGAAAATCCACTCAACTACCATCCTGGCCACTTCACTGGGGGATCCTTCAGCCCATTCATCCAACTAGTCACTGAATCCCATCTATCTCCCAAATAGCCCTTGAACTGTTACCCCAGCCTTGCCCTTTGTCTACTCTCATAGCTGCTACTAAGAAACAGGTCCTCATCATTTCTCACCTAGACCTAAGAGCCTCATACTTCCACTCTCACACCTCTGGTCCTCTCTACCATCCACACCAATACAAAACTCATCATGAAATTCCCCACTGTGAGGCTACACACCTAACTGTTGGCAGTGGAGAGCTCTCATGAATGCCTACATTTTATATTAATTGTCTGCGTTTTACAACAAGTATGTGTTCCTTTTACAATCAGAAAAAAAAAATTGCTATTTCCATTTGGGGAAATATTAGAATCTATTCCATTTGGAATCCATTACTCTATGTCTCCATCAGGTTAAAGGCCAAGTTCTGAAGCCAGGCACACAATGATTATGCCATGACGATTGCAACTTAACTTTGAAGTGGTTCAGAAATACATAAACACATTTACAGAGAAAGCAAACATAGCAATCTGTTAACTATTTAATCTGGATCTGGGGATGGCAAACTACAGCCCAGGCCAAATCCAGCTGTGCCTGTTCTTGTAAATAAAGTTCTGTTGAACACTGCATGTCCATTCATTCACCCGCTGTCTATGGTTGCTTACTCACTACAACTACAGAATTGAGAAGTTGTGACAGAGACTATATGGCCCCCAAAATCTAAAATATTTACTCGCCCTTTACAGAAATACAGAAAACACTTGGCCCTTTACAGAAAAAAAAATTTGCTAACTCCTGGTCTAGACAGTGGATATACAGGTGATCATAATAGGACTAAGTCTTTAAAATACCCTGTATGTTTGAGATTTTTTATAATCAAAAGTTGGAAATGAATATAATTTTATACATGAGTTTTTTGATTTCTCAAGAAAACATGAATACAGAAACAGATCATTGAGACAGAGAGCATGGACACAATCATAATACTGATATGATACTGCAACGAGTTATTATGCAGGTTTTAGTGCAAAAGGAACAACTTTTTAAACCAGTAATTTGGTGATCTCTATTTTCGAATGCGGCTACCCTAGTAGGGATTTATCCTATAGAAATATGCAAGTGTGAAAAGACCAATAGTGATAGCAGTGCTTGTTATCTGCTAGACCCTGTTGCAAGCACTTCACATGTCATGCAGTCCTCACAACAACCCTACAAGGTAACTGCTGCCATTATCCCCACTTTACAGATGAGAAATCTAAGACGCAGTTAATTTGCCCAAGTCAAACAGCTAAAAAGTGGTAGAGATGTGATTATGAATCCAGATAATACAACTTCAAAGCCCAATATTAATTGCCATACACACTTCCTATTGAAAAAAGCACAAAGGAAATGAATGTGAAATACCCAAAAGATGA
This sequence comes from Phoca vitulina, assembly GCF_004348235.1. Taxonomy (NCBI): domain Eukaryota; kingdom Metazoa; phylum Chordata; class Mammalia; order Carnivora; family Phocidae; genus Phoca; species Phoca vitulina. Next base: position 49,942,565 of record NW_022589712.1, on the reverse strand, counting down.
ATACAAGAATTGGCTCAACCTACTTGGAGAAAGAGTATGGCAATGCTTCCTAAATTTGAAATAGGCATGCCCTGTGATCCAACAATTCTGCTTCTAAGAATTTATTCTAAAGGGATGATCAGACAAGTGGGCAAACATACTATGCACTATTCAGTAAAAAAACTAGAAGCCACATAAATATTCATCAATAGGGGATTAATCACATTAAAATATTGCCAGACAATGGAATACAATAAAACAAGATGATTATATAGATCTATATTTGCTAACACAGAAAGATAACCTCATAAAGCATTTAGATTAAAAGATAAGATTAGGGGCACCTGGCTGGCTCAGTCAGTAGAGCATGTGACTCTTGATCTTGGGGTTGTGAGTTCAAGCCCAACGTTGGATGTAGAGATTACTTAAAAATAAAATCTTTGGGGCGCCTGGGTGGCTCAGTCTTTAAGCGTCTGCCTTCAGCTCAGGTCATGATCCCAGGGTCCTGGGATCGAGCCCCACATTAGGCTCCCTGCTCAGTGGGAAGCCTGCTTCTCCCTCTCCCACTCCCCCTGCTTGTGTTCCCTCTCTCGCTGTCTCTCTCTGTCAAATAAATAAAAACTTTAAAAAAAATCTAAAAGAATAAAATAAAATAAAATCTTTTAAAAAAAGATTAAAATTACACATTTAAAATGATCTGACTTTTGGGCGCCTGGGTGGCTCAGTTGGTTAAGCGACTGCCTTCGGCTCAGGTCATGATCCTGGAGTCCGGGGATCGAGTCCCGCATCGCGCTCCCTGCTTGGCAGGGAGTCTGCTTCTCCCTCTGACCCTCCTCCTTCTCATGCTCTCTCTCTCATTCTCTCTCTCTCTCAAATAAATAAAATCTTTAAAAAAAAAATAAAAATAAAAAAAATTTTTAAAAATGATCTGACTGGGCGCCTGGGTGGCTCAGTTGGTTAAGCAACTGCCTTCGGCTCAGGTCATGATCCTGGAGTCCCGGGATCGAGTCCCACATCGGGCTCCCTGCTCGGCAGGGAGTCTGCTTCTCCCTCTGACCCTCCTCCCTCTCACTCCCTCTCATGCTCTCTGTCTCTCGTTCTCTCTCTCGCAAATAAATAAAATCTTAAAAAAAAAAAAAAAAAAAAATTTAAAAATGATCTGACTTTTGTAAATTGTTTTTCTAACGGCAAATGTGTGTGTTTGTGTACACACCAAATGGATGAAAAGATGTCAGAAAGGAAATGCACTGGGGCGCCTGGGTGGCTCAGTTGTTAAGCGTCTGCCTTTGGCTCAGGGCATGATCCCAGGGTCCTGGGATCGAGCCCCACATCAGGCTCCCTGCTCCGCAGGAAGCCTGCTTCTCCCTCTCCCACTCCCCCTGCTTGTGTTCCTACTCTCGCTATCTCTCTCTCTGTCAAATAAATAAATAAAATCTTAAAAAAAAAAAAGGAAGGAAATGCACCAAAATAGTAAGTAATTATCACGTAATGGTGGAATTTTGAATATTTCTTACTTTCTCCCTTATAGCTTTCCTTACTAATTACTTTTGCAGATTGTATAACTTTTATAATTATTTTAAAAACCATAGTCAATTTAAAATATTTGCTTTTTACAGCTCAATAATCACCATCTCATTATTAATAACATGCATAACCATTTCCTTGTTTATAACATGCAGTGTATATTTAAGAAATTAAGAAGAAAAAAAAGAAATTCAGAACAATTTGTTCTTAAGGACTTCATGACACCCCAGAAATAAAAAGATACTAAAAAACCAATGATTATCAAAATTTTATGTTAAAAAATTAATGGTAACAGGATTAACACATATATTTCTTATAGTATAAAAGCATCATCTTCTTTAATCCTCACAACTCATAAGTAAAAGACACCATCCCCATTTACAGATTTTTATTTTCTAATCCTTTCCTGTTCCTCCCAAGGTATAAAGAACTTTTTATACACATTTAGAATTTATCAGGCTCAAACAAGAACTGAAATCTCCTCCAGATCTCTGAGTTTATTACTTCTTTCACCTCTATACTAGAGGTATCTTACTAAACTAAAAACCACTCATCTTACTAAACTAAAACTCATCTTACTAAACTAAAAACCACTTCTCTGTCTGGCTCACTATTTGGCCTTCAAAATTCAATTATCATGGGATTTCCCTATACTGGAAAGGTTTCCCAACACCCACACATTCATGAGTCAGTTCAGTGTCCCTCCTAGTTACCCACACAGTATTCTGTGCATACCTATATAAAACGATTCATAGCCCTGTACTGTAATCTATTTTATTTTTTCTCTAGATGGTAAGGAAAGGAACTATGTCTTTTATTCTTATACTACTAATTCCTACATAGGGTTATTCAGTCAGTGCCAAATAAATGAGTGAATGGTATTGCTAGTTATGCCGTATATGTCTAATTTAGCCAAATACACTCTAAGTCCTAAAAGGCTGCAACCCTGTCACATGTCCCCTTCACTGAAAAAAAGAAAACACTGCCAGACCTAAAGGTAAGAACTGAAACCACAAAACCCTTAGAACAAAGGAATAAATCTTTGCAAGCTTAGATCAATCAGCAGTTTCCTACTGTAAGCAACAACAACAAAAGACATAAACTGGACATCAACAAAATTAAAAACTTTTATGCTTCAAAGGACACCATCAAGAAAATGAAAAAGCAATCCACAAAATGAGAGAAAATATTTGCAAATCATAAGTCACATAAGATCTTAATAACCAGAACATATAAAGAACTCTTATAACGAACAACAACAACAAAAAGAATAAAAAGAAAACCCAATGAAAATATGGGCAAAGGACTTGAATAGACATTTCTCCAAAGAATATACACAAATGGCCAAAAAGCACGAGAGGATATTCAACATCATTAGTTATTAAGAAAATACAAATCAAAACCACAATGAAATGCCAGTTCACACCAACTAAGATGGCTAAAATCAAAAAGACAGACAAGCAGCACCTGGGTGGCTCAGTTGGTTAAGCATCCAACTCTTGATTTCAGCTCAGCTCATGATCTCAGGGTCGTGAGACCGAGCCCCAGGTCAAACTCTGTGCTCAGTGGGGAGTCTGCTTTAGATTCTCTCTCCCTTTCCCTCTGCCCCTCCCCCCTCTCTAAAATAAATAAATCTTTTTTAAATAAAAATAAAAATTTAAAATAAAAAATAAAAGAAGGATATGCAGTTGACCTTGAACACAGGTTTGAACTACATGGGTCTGTTTATATGCAAATTTTTTTTCAATGAATATACGTATAGTACTGAAAATGTATTTTCTTTATGGTTTTCTTAATAACATTTTCTTTCCTCTACCTTATTATATGAATGTTGTATACAGGGACACCTGGGTGGCTCAGTCGGTTAAGTGTCTGCCTTTGGCTCAGGTCATGATCTCGGGGTCCTGGGATCGAGCTCCGCATGGGGCTCCCTGCTCCATGGGAGCCTGCTTCTTCCTCTCCCTCTGCCTGCCACTCCCTCTGCGTGTGCTCACTCTCTCTCTGACAAATAAATAAAATCTTAAAAAAATAAAGAATACTGTATATAAAACATAAAATACGTGCTAATCAACTGTTTATGTTATCAGTACAGCTACTGGTCAACAGTAGGCTATTAGTGGTTAAGTCTTGAAGGAATCAAAAGTTATATGAGGGTTGGTGTACCTAACCCCAGCATTGTTCAAGGGTCAACTATATTCACACATTGTACAACATGGATGAACTTTGAAAATACTATGCTAAGTGCAAGAGCCAGACACAAACCACATACAGTAGGATTTCATTTTTATGAAATGTCCAGAATAGACAAATCCATAGAGACAGAAAGTAGAATAGTGTTGCCAGGAGCTAGGAGAATGGGGAAATAGAGTGACCGCTAATGGATACAGGGTTTCTTTTGGAATGATGAAATGTTCTAAAATTAGATAGGGGTAATGATTACACAACTCTGTGAACATACTAAAACCACTGAATTGTCAAAAAAAAAAAAAAGCCTCTGCCAAGGTGGACCTAAATAAATATTTCACTGATGAAAATGGCAGTACTTATCAGTCAATCAGTATCTTAGAAAGTTTAGAGAAAAGTGCATCCCAACAAATGATAATTTGCCTTCATCCAGTCTCTTCATTAAAGATTATGGATGATCCATAGCTCCAAACCGTTCTCATTACCTTTGTATTAGACTTCTTATAGGTAAGAATGTTGGGTAGGAATCAGAAAATGACAGAAATATACCAGATACTGAAATATACCATGTGATCTTAGGGGAGGCATTAATATTTCTGGACTTGTTCTAAGGCAAGTGATTTGAACAAGATATAGGATTCCATGAAGTTCTATAAACACTTATGTTGTGTTTTTATTTCTACCTATAAGTACATCCAGAAAAAAATTTTTTTTAAGATTTTATTTATTTAGAGAGAGAGAGCACGAGCGAGCAGGGGGAGGGGTTGAGGAAGAAGGAGAGAGAGAATACCAAGCAAATTCCATGCTGACTGTGGAACCGATGCAGGACTTGATCCCCCAACCCAGAAATCATTACCCAAGCCAAAACCAAGAGTCAGTTGCTCTACCAACTGAGCCACCCAGGCACCCCAGGAAGAAATATTTTAAGTTTTTAATTAAATTATATAAATCCTTAAAACTCCTACTTTATTCAGATCAATATAGTAATACTAGGAAACACCAGTTCACGTTGATGTTTCCTAATGGTGGTCTCCATTTTAAAATCAAATAGGTAAGCACCATTTTATGTATTCTCTCCTTTTCACTTTAATTTTTCACTTTAGAAAACTCCCCTCTCAGAAAACCAAAATTTTAACTAAATATCTGTTGATCACAGTGCTTTTTATAACAATAAAAAGTTACAAACAACATAACCATCAATCGAGTAACTCGGTAAACAAATAACAGTACCTCCATACAGTGGACTATGGTCCCTAAAAATAAAGAGTGATTTTCTGGGGAAGGAAGATCAGAAAGCAGACTTTTTACCCATACCCTCAAGAATAACTGCATTTAATTAATGATATTATTGATGGAAGAGTTGTGTATGTAAATGGTACAGATTTTCTTTAAAAGAAAACCATTGCTGGGGTACCTGGGTGGCTCAGTCATTAAGTGTCTGCCTTCAGCTCAGGTCATGGTCCCAGGGTCCTGGGATTGAGCCCTGCTGAGTAGGGAGTCTGCTTCTCCCTCTCCCTCTGCTGCTCACCCTGCTTGTTCTCTCTCTCTCTCTCTCTCTCATTCAAATAAATAAATAAAATCTTCAAAATAAATTTTTTTAACTTAAAAAAAAAAAGAAAACCACTGCTGGAAAAGAACATTAAATGAAGTAGAAAAATATCCATTAAATATTTTTAATGGAAAATTCAGGTTATCAAAAATCATGTAGAATACAATCAGATTCTTGAAAACATATAGAAAAATGTATACCATACCATTCATAGTGTTCCTCTATGAATTATTTTACTTTTCTTTGCTTACCTTAATTTGTTTCCAGCTTTTAGATATAACTGACATATAACACTGTATAAGTTTCAAGTACACAATGTGATGATTTATGTATGTATTGGGAAATGATTGCCACGGTAAAGTTAGTTAACACATCTCTAATCTCATAGTTACAATTTGTATGTGTGTGTGCTTATCTTTACTTTCTAACTTTTCTTAAACATATTCTATTTATAATAAAAATTTTTAATCTGGGGCACCTGGGTGGCTCAGTCAGTTGAGTGTAAAACTCTTGATTTCGGTTCAGGTCATGATCTCAGGGTTGTGGGATGAAGCCCCATGTGGGGCTCCATGCTCAGCATGGAGTCTGCTTGTCCCTCTCCCTCTGCTCCTCCTCCTGCTAGTGCTCTCTCTCTCTCTCTCTCAAATAAATTAAATCTTTTAAAAAATAAAAATGAAAAATAAAAAATTTTAATTTAATAAAAAATAAGGTTCTCCTCTTTCATCTGTTTTCTTTATTTTGAAGGCTTAAAGTAAAATAGCCCGTTACAGAACAGATTTTTCTTTCCTAATGAAGTTTTTTATAACAATTCATTTATAACAATTCCTATAACATTCATTTTATAACAATTCATGTAAATGGGCAAAAAATTCTAGCTTCCTACTGACCCTAAGAAGATTAATCCTTATTCTCAAAACTAAGGTGACTATAATTTTTACTCAGTACCTACGCTTTTTTATTTGCTAATTTAATCTTTAGGGAAATTTACCATGGAAACCCCCTTAATATATTTGGATAATAAATAAACCAATACTTTGCTGGGGACTTTTATACATTATGGTTTGGTTTTTTTTAAGATTTTTTTATTTATTTATTTGACAAAGAGAGACACAGCGAGAGAGGGAACACAAGCAGGGCAAGTGGGAGAGGGAAGAGCAGGCCTCCCGCAGAGCAGGGAGCCCAATGAGGGGCTCCATCCCAGGACCCTGGGATCATGACCCGAGCCGAAGGCAGACGCTTAACGACTGAGCCACCCAGGCACCCCTACATTATGGTTTAATTACTCCTCACAGCAACCACATGAGACAATAATTTATCGTCATACAAATTTTAACAGGTGGGGAAATTAAGGTTCAGAGTTATTACCAAAATCCCGAAGCTAGAGAGTACTAGCTCAGATTTGAGGGGTTCCAGTTCCAAGTTTTCCTGATACCACAGTTGTGCTTTTCATTTATATGTATATTTATTGAGAATCAGAAGCAAAAACCCCTCAGGGAGAAATGACATTCAAGTAGTTCTTTAAGAAGGAATAAGCTTTATTTAAATCATTTGGACCCAAAAGTATTTTATGCATTCAAATGCCTTTGTAATGGAAAATGTTTTTCTGATAAAAGTACCAAATTTACAACCCCAATAAACTAAACAAAGAAGCTTAGTTAGTTGGCCTAGAGCAAAGATCACATGTAAAATTTAATATGACTAAATTCTGTTCTCTTTTAGAACAGAATTCTCTCGTGTGTACCTATCATATGTATGAAAAGATAAGGGTTCCCATAACATCATATGGCTCTACTTAAAAGCCCATCTTCATCCATCTAAATTTTAAACCTTTATATGGACTTGAGGGTCTACAAAATTTGTTGTGGTTAATTACGGAAAATCTTTATACAGTGTGGAAAACAGTAACAGTTCACAAACTGAATTTATCATTAAGCACTTGAGTGATAGCTAAGCTTTGTTAAAAACAAGACAACAGGCCCAAAATGGAATCACTTATGCTAAGCTGCATATCACCCAAACTAGCTCTATTTAATTAGTTTAGGCTCTCCCAGAAATGGAAACTTGAACCAATCAAGAATCTCCTAATCAGCATTAGTTAGAGATAATCTGCCTGACAGATTCCTGCCATGCTCTAAAGGAAAGTAACCTTGCCAAAACCAATCCGCTTTTTTGTCTACTAGAACTTTCTTGTTCCCTCTCCATTTGGCCTATAAAAGTCTTTCATTTTGTACAGCTCCTCAGAGCTCCTTTCTACCTGCTGGATTGGATGCAGCCCGATTCATGAGTTGTTAAATAGAGCCAATAAGATCTTTAAAATTTATTTGGTTGAATTTTTTTAACAGTTTAAAATTAATTCAAAGGTTCCTTTCTCCTTCAACACCTCAAAGTGTCACAGATTATTATTAACTAGTTTCCCAAAAGCCATTCACAGCCTGCTTTTCCTCTGCCTTCCTCTACACCAGAGAAGGCACTTGCTTACCACTTGGTTGGCACAGCCCCTTTTGTCTTTGCACTTTTGCCTCTTCCCCTGCTTCCTGCCTAGAACCTGGAATCAATACTTGGAGGTATAACAATCATTTGACCATGTGTACAAAAACCACAAAACAGAGGGAAGGAGGTGGATCTCTGGTAATATTTTTGGCTAGCTGCACCAGCACAGTACTCTCCAACTCTGGACTTTTTGATACAAGAAGAATATAAACCCCTTACTTGTTTGAGTCCATTATCAATTGGCTTTTCTGTCACATGAAGCTACAACTGACACAAAAACATACCTTAGCAGGTGTTCTTTCCAGAATTTAAAGGACAGCTAGATCTGTTCCTCTTTCCAGCAGTTTGAAATTTTTTTTAAATGCTTTTGACCATTTCTATATGTAAAACACAATATGTAATTTTCTTCAACACACAAGTAGGAAAAATGTGGATGCTAAGTTACATAAATACATAGTTTTCCAAGGTAAAAAAATTCTTCTTTCTCATAAGCCAAAAATATTAACTATAAATTGGGTAAACACTGGTGACACAGATAGAAGGAGATGAATTACAATACCTAAGAAGCTAAAGAGAGATGTAAATTGTAAAGCTGGCCAGACCTTTATCTGAGCTTTAGGAGAAGTATAGAGAAAATAGCTCTAATTCCTATCAGGCTAAGATAGAAATGATTGCACCTATCAAACTGTGATAATGAACACGCAAAGCATGAAAAGTATTTGAGTTGGGTGGGAAGATGGTAGAGTAGGAGGACCCTAAGCTCCCCTGGTCCCACAGATACAACTAGATAACACTGAAAACAACTGAAAAACTGGCAGAACAAACTCCACAACTAAAGTTAGGGAAGAGGACACATCAAAGAACATAGGAAGGGCGAAGACACAGTCCAGGAGCAAAACAGACCTTGGTCATCCTTGGTGGGGAGGGAGGTGGTGGCATGGAGGAGGGCGAAAAACAGACTTTCACACTAGTGAGGAGGACAAATCTCCATATTTGCCTTTGAAAGCGAGAGGGGCTGAATTTCATTAGTTCTTACAACAGTAGAACTTAAAGACTGGAATTTTAAAACCTATGGGCTCCACTCTCACAGAGCCTGGATGATGTTAGGAAGCAGAGTCCCCACCCATAAAGAGACAGCAGACAAACAACCCATGCAGATACAGTATAAAACCAGCAATTTGAAAACTGCCAGGGGCAGACAGGAGGGACAGTGATTTGCTCATCTCAGAGCATGCCTAGAGAGATAGGGATCACAGGGAGTCTCCTCCAGGAACAAAGGAGCTGGCAGGTGCCATTTCCCTCCCCCACCCCACAGCATAAACAGCCACCTGTGGAACCAGCACAGTGCAGACACTCACTACTTAACTTGCTTACACCAAGCCCTAGCCCCCTGCACTTTAGCGGATCCACCCTTCCCAGGCATGCTCCCCTTACAAATGGTGCTGCAGGCCCCTCCCCCAGAAAACCAGCAATTCTGCCAACACCACCTCTCCTGACCACCACCTGTTGTAGGACCTCAGTTCTGGTGGCGGCAGGTATCCTTTCACCAGCACACTACCACACATCTTGTTAAAACACACCCCACCCATGCTGGGGACCAAACACTGCCCACAATAGGCAAAGAGAGCCTCTGCATACAACTGAACTGAAGGGAAAAGAGTCCAAGACTCAACAGCAAAGCACATGCAACACATATACGAGACCCTCCCTGAAGCACCAGGCCCTGGGGAATAGGGGACACTGCACTGCAGGGCACTATAGGACCTCTTCTTCATAAGACTATTATCATTAAGAGCAAGAAAAGTAGCTAACTTTCCTAACACACAGAAACAGATAAAGTCAGACAAAATGAGGAGACAGAAAAATATTTCCCAAATGAAACAACAGAACCAAACCACAACAAGAGACCAAAGTGAAACAGATAGAAGTAATATGCCTGATAGAGAATTTAAAGTAACAATCACAGAGATACCCGTGTGTATGGAGTGGAGGACATCAGTGAGATCCTTTTACAGAGATAAAAAAAGAACCAACCACAGATAAAGAACACAATATACGAAATTAAAAATACACTTGAGGGGCGCCTGGGTAGCTCAGTTGGTTAAGCGACTGCCTTCAGCTCAGGTCATGATCCTGGGGTCCTGGGATCGAGCCCCACATCGGGCTCCCTGCTCAGCAGGAAGCCTGCTTCTCCCTCTCCCTCTCCCTGCCACTTCCCCTGCTCTCTCTCTGTCAAATAAATAAATAAAATCTTAAAAAATAAAAAAATAAAAATAAAAATAAAAATACACTTGATGGAATATAGCAGGCTAGATGAACAGAGTAATGGAATGTAACCAAGCTGGACAAAGGACAGGAGAGAAAATTATGCAAATCAAGGGTAGTCATAAGGAACTGAGTACTCCATCAAGCATAAACATTTACATTATTGGGATCTCAGAAGAAGAGACAGAAAAGGGGGCAGAAAATTTGAAGAAATAATAGCTCAAAACTTCCCTAATCGGGGGAAGGAAACAGATATCCAGATGCAGGAGGCACAGAGATCACCCAAAAATTCAACCCAAGGAAGTCCACACCAAGACATATAGTACTTAAAATGGCAAAAAGTAGCAATAGACAAAATTTTTTAAAGCAGCAAGAGAAAGGGGTGCGTGGGTGGCACAGTCACCTGAGCGTCTGACTCTTGCTTTTTGCTCCGGTTGTGGTCTTGGGTCATGAGATCGAGGCCAGCATCAGGCTCTGCGTTCATCTGCTTGGGACTCTCTCTGCCTCTCCCCACCTGCTCTCTCTCGTTTTCTCTCATAAATAAATAAATAAATAAATAAATAAGTAAATCTTTTTTAAAAAACCAGCAAGAGGGGGCGCCTGGGTGGCTCAGTCATTAAGCGTCTGCCTTCGGCTCAGGTCGTGATCCCAGGGTCCTGGGATCGAGCCCCACATCGCTTCTCCCTCTCCCACTCCCCCTGCTTGTGCTCTCCCTCTCGCCGTCTCTCTCTCTGTCAAATAAATGAATAAAATCTTTATAAAAAATAAATAAATAAATCTTAAAAAAAAAGAAAAACCAGCAAGAGAAGACAGTTACATAAAAGGGAAACCACATAAAGCAATCAGCAGATTTTTCAGCAGAAACTTTGCAGGCCAGAAGAGAATGGCATGATATATTCAAAGTGCTGAAAGGGGAAAATCTGCAGCCAAACATACTCTATCCACCAAGGCTATCATTCAGAATAGAAGGAAAGATAAAGAGCTTCTCAGATAAACAAAAACTAAAGGAGTTTATGACCACTAAACCATCACTACAAGAAACATTAAAGGGGACTCTTTGAGTGGAAAGGAATGCCCATAAGTGAGAGTATGAAAACTAAAAAACACAAAAGCAGTAAAAATCAATATTTCTGTAAAAATCAGTGGAAGGATTCATAAAATAAAAGGACATAAGGGTCACCTGGCTGGCTCAGTCAGTAGAGCATATGACTCTTGATCTTGGGATCATTTGTTCAAGCCCCACGCTGGGCACAGAGTTTACTTAAAAAACAACAAAAAAAAGTATATAAGATACAGCACCATATACCTAAAACATGATGGGGGAAGGAGTAAAGAATGGGTTTAAATTTAAGCAAACATCAGCTTAATATAGACTGCTAAATGCAGAAGATGTTATATACAAACCTAATGGTAACCACAAATCAAAAACCAGTAACAGACATGCAAAGAATAAAGAGAGAGGAATTCAAGTCTATCACTAAGGAAAGCCAATAAACTATGAAAGAGAGCAAGAGAAGAAAGAACCAGAGAAAATCTATAGAAACAACCACAAAACAGTAACAAAGTGGCAACACATATCTATCAATAATTACTTTGTAATTGGACTAAACACTCCAATCGAAAGACATAGGGTGAGGAAATGGATAAAAAAGCAAGACCTAGCTATATGCTGCCTACAAGAGACTCATTTCAGACTGAAAGACACCTGCAGATTGAAAGTGAGGGGATGGGGAAACATTTATCATGCAAGTAGATTTCAAAAGAAGGCCGGGGTAGCAACATTAATACTGGACAAAACAGACTTTAAAATGAAGACCGTAACAAGAGACAAAGGACACTATATAATACTAAAGGGGACACTACAACAAGAGAATATAACAATTGTAAATATTTATGCACCCAACATGGGAGCAACCAAATACATAAAACAGTTAATAACAAACATAAAGGAAATAATCCATAATAATACAATAATAGCAGGGGACATTAACACCCCACTTACAGCGATGAAAAGATCATCCAAAACAGAAAATCAACAAGGAAACAGTGGCTTTGTACATGTGCTGCCAAAGCAAGCACAAGGAAACAGTGGTTTTGAATGACACACTGCACCAGATGGATTTAACAGACATATTCAGAACATTCCATCCTAAAACAGCAGAATACACATTCTTTTTAAGTGCACATGCAACATTCTCCAGAATAGATCACGTATTAGGCCGCAAAACAAGTCTCAACAAATTTTTAAAAATCAAAGTCATACCACGCATCTCTCCTGACGACAATGTTATGAAACTAGAAAACAACCACAAGAAAAAATCTGGAAAAAAACACTAATAACATGGAAGTTAAGTAACATGCTACTAAACAATGAATGGGTCAACCAAGAAATCAAAGAAGAAATAAAAAATAGGGAAACAAATAAAAATGAAAACACAACAGTCTAAAATCTTTGGGATACAACAAGTGGTTCTAAGAGGGTAGTTTACAGCAATACATACCTACTTCAAAAAGCAAGAAAAATCAAATAAACAACATAACCTTCACTTGAAGGAGCTACAAAAATAAGAATAATCAATTAATCTTCAACAAAGGAGGAACTGTATAATGGAAAAAGATAGTCTCTTCAACAAATGGTGTTGGGAAAACTGGACAGCAACATGCAAAAGAATGAAACTGAACCATTCTTCACCATACACAAAAATAAACTCAAAATGGATTAAAGACCTAAATGTGAGACCTGAAACCATAAAAATCCTTGAAGAGAACACAGGTAGTAATTTCTTTGACATTAGCCATAGCAACATTCTTCTAGCTCTGTCTCCTAAGGCAAGGAAAATAAAAGCAAAAATAAACTATTGGTACTATATCAAAATAAAAATTTTCTACACAGCAAAGGAACCAATCAACAAAACTAAAAGACAACCTACTGAACGGGAGAAGATATCTGCAAAAGACATATCCAAAAAAGGGTTAGTATCCAAAGTATATCAAGAACTGACATAACTCAATACCCAAAAAACAAATAATCCAATTAAGAAACGGGCAGAAGACATGAATAGACATTTCTACAAAGACATAGAGATGGCCAACAGACACACAAAGACATTTTCAATATCACTTATCATCAGGGAAATGCAAATCAAAACTACAATGAGGTAACACCTCACACCTGGCAGAATGACTAAGAACAAAAACACAAGTAACAACAAGTGTTGGTAAGGATGTGGAGAAAAAGGAACCTTCATGCATTGTTGGGGGGAATGCAAACTGGTACAGCTACTATGTAAAACAATATGGAGGTTCCTCAAAAAATTAAAAATAGAATCACCCTACAATCCAGTGATCACACTACTGTGTATTTATCCCAAAAAATATAAAAACACGAATTCAAAGGGATACATGCAACCCTATGTTTATTGCAGCATTATTTACAATAGCCAATAGCCAATAATACGGATAAATGGAAACAACTCGTGTCCATCAATAGATAAATGGATACGGGCGCCTGGGTGGCTCAGTCGGTTAAGCGTCTGCCTTTGGCTCAGGTCATGATCCCAGGGTCCTGGGATCGAGCCCCACATCGGGCTCCCTGCTCCACGGGAACCCTGCTTCTCCCTCTCCCGCTCCCCCTGCTTGTGTTCCCTCTCTCACTGTGTCTCTCTCTGTCAAATAAATAAATAAATCTTAAAAAAAAAAAAGATAAATGGATAAAGATGTGGCATACACACACACACACACACACACAATGTAATATTATTCAGCCATAAAAAAGAATGAACTCTTGCCATTTGCAGCAACATGGATAGAGCTAGAGAGTACAATGCTAAGCAAAATAATTTGGTCAGAGAAAGATGAATACCATATGAACTTACTCATATGTGGAATTTAAGAAACAAAACAACAAGCAAAGAAAAAAGAAAGAGAGACAAACCAAGAAACAGACTTTTTTTAAGTCTTTATTTTAATTCCAGTTAGTTAACATACAGTGTTATATTAGTTTCAGGTGTACAATGTAGTGATTCAATAATTCCAGTGCTCATCACCTTCTTAATTCCCATCACTTACTGAAATAGATTCTTAACTGCAGAGAACAACTGATGGTTACCAGAGGGGAGGTAGGTGGGAGGATGGGGGAAATAGAGGATGGAGATTAAAGAGTACACTTATCATGATGAAAAAAATAAAATGATTAAAAAAAAGAACACTTAAGGCTACTGAAGATGAGATAAGACGGGCACATATATACTGTCTGTGGTGGTGAATGAAACTACATATGAAAAGCAATTAGGAAATATATATTAAGAGCCTTAAAACAATTAATATACTTCGACACAGTAAATTTCTTTATAAGACTACTGTAAGAAAGAATCAAATATATGGACCAAAATTTACATACAAAAACATCTACTAGTGTTATTTGTATTATCAAAATACTGGAAAGAACTTAAATGTTCAATAATTAGAAAGGGTTAACTAAAGCATTACAAATCCACATGCTAGAAGAATATAGACATCCATTATAAATCAAGTTTTCAAAAGAAATTTAATAATACGGATAAACATTCTTCACATCTTAAGTAAGAGGATCCCAAACTTAAACAATCTTGTTATCTTACTAACTTATTCATGACACCTCTAGGTCAAAATAATTCTGGTATGGAGGTTCCTCAAAAAGGTAAAAATAGAACAACTATATGATCCAGCAATTCCACTTATTGGTATATAGCCAAAGGAAATGAATCACTATCTCAAAAATGAATTACTAAATATTGCAGCATTATTTACAATAGCTAAGACATGGAAACAACGTAAGTGTCCATTGGTAGATAAATGGATAAAGAAAATGTGGTATATAAGTACAATGGAATATTATTCAACCATAAAAAAGGAAAGACTCCTTCCATTTGTGACAATATGAATGGACCTTGAGGGTATCATACCAAGTAAAATAAGTCAAAGAAAGGCAAATACTTTATCATCTCACTTATATGTGGAATCTTTAAAAATTAAAATAGAAACAAAAACATATTGGTGGTTATGGGAGTGGGGAGGAAGAGAGGAGAGTTAAAAGTAGTCAAAGGTACAAATTTTCAGTTATAAGATAAATAAGTTGTAGGGATGTGATGTACAGCATGATGACTACAGTTAACAATACTGTACTGTATATTTGACAGCTGCTAAAAGAGTAAATCTTAAAAGTTCTCACCACATGAAAAAAATCTGTAACTATGAAGTAGTGGATACTAACTAAACTTATTATGATAATCATTTCACGACATATACATATATCAAATCATTATGCTGTACAACTTAAATTAATACAATGTTATATGTCAATTATATCTCAATAAAACTGGTAGTGGGGAGAGAGAAACCCAGAATGAGATAACCACTTTACACCCACTAGAATGGCTATAATAAAACAAACAAACAAAAACAGAAAATAGCAAGTGTCGGTGAGGATGTAAAGAAATCAGAACCCTTATATACTGTAGATGGGAATATAAAACGGCACAGCTACTTCAGAAAACATCTGGCAATTCCTCAAAAAGTTAAATATAGAATTACCATATGACCCAGCAATTACACTCCAAGAGAACTGAAAACATATTAAAACAAAACTTGTCCACAAATTTTCATAAGAGCATTACTCACGATAGCCAAAAAGTGGAAACCACCTAAATTTCTGAGTGGATGAATGGATAAACAAAATGTGGTACATCCATACAATAGAATATTATTCAGCCATAAAGAGTACTGAAGTACTGATATTCATTACATATGGACGAACCTTGAAAATATGCTAGGGGTACTTGGGTGGCTCAGTCACTTAAGCGTCCAACTCTTGATTTCAGCTCAGGTCATGATCTCAGGGTTGTGGGCTCGAGCCCTGTGTCCTATGGCTGACTCCGCTCAGCAGGGAGTCTGCTGGAGATTCTCTCCCTCTGCCCCTCCCCCTGAGTGTGCCCACTCTCTTTCTCTCTCTAATAATAAATAAATAAATCTTAAAAACAAAAAAAGAAAATATTATGCTAAGTGAAAGAAGCCAGCCACAAAAAGCCACATAGTATATGATTCCATTTACATGAAATATCCACAATAGGCAAATCCATAGCAGAAAGCAGTTAGTGGTTGCCAGGATCCAGGGGAGGGGAAATCAGAGTGATTGCTTAACAGGTATGGATTTCCTTTTGCTACAACAAAAATGTTCTAGAACTATCTTAAGTTCTTTAGTAAGGAACTAAGTAATGGTAGTGGTTGCACAATGCTACAAATGTCCTAAAACTCACTGAATTTGGGGTGCCTGGGTGGCTCAGTCGGTTAAGCTTCTGCCTTCAGCACAGGTCATGATCCCGGGGTGCTGGGATAGAGCCCAGCATCGGGCTCCTTGCTCAGTGGAGCCTGCTTCTCTCTCTCCCTCTGCCTGCAGCTCCCCCTGCTTGTGCTCTCTCTCTCTATCTCTATGTGTCAAATAAATAAATAAAATCTTAAAAAAAAAAAAAAATCACTGAATTGTATAATTCTAAAATGATGAACTTTATGTTTACCAATCAAGATTTTTATTCTATCTTTATGAGAGAATCAACTAAACCTATTGTGGTAAATCATTTCACAAAAAATATAAATCAAACCATTATGCTATACACCTTATTTTTTTTTTTATGTTTTATTTATTTAAGTAATCTCTATACCCAATGGGGGGCTCAAACTCATGACCCCAAGATCAAAAGTTGCCCTCTCGGGCGCCTGGGTGGCTCAGTTGGTTAAGCGACTGCCTTCGGCTCAGGTCATGATCCTGGAGTCCCTGGATCGAGTCCCGCATCGGGCTCTCTGCTCGGCAGGGAGCCTGCTTCTCCCTCTGACCCTCCCCCTTCTCATGTGCTCTCTCTCTCTCATTCTCTCTGTCTCAAATAAATAAATAAAATCTTTAAAAAAAAAAAAAAAAAAAAAAAGTTGCCCTCTCGATGGAATTAGAGGGTATTATGCTAAGCAAAATAAGTCAATCAGAGAAAGACAATTATCATATGATCTCACTGATACGTGGAATTTGAGAAACAAGGCAGAGGATCATAGGGGAAGGGAGGGAAAAATGAAACAAGACGAAACCAGAGAGGGAGACAAACCATAAGAGACTCTTAATCTCAGGAAACAACTGAGGGTTGTTGGAGTGGTGGGGGGTGGGAGGGACGGGGTGGCTGGGTGATAGACATTGGGGAGAGTATGTGCTATGGTGAGTGTGTGAATTGTGTAAGACTGATGAATCACAGACCTGTACCCCTGAAACAAATAATACACTATATGTTAATAAAAAGAAAAAAAAAATTTGCCCTCTCTTCCAACTGAGGCAGCCAGTTGCCCCTATGCAATACACTTCAAACTTATTCAGTACTGTATGTAAATACTGTCTCAATAGAACTGGGGGAAAAAAAAACACCAGGAGAATATACCAAAATATTATCAATGCTTATCTCTGAGTGGTCTTATTATAAGTGATTTATGTTTTCTTTTTCATGTTTCTATAACTCTTAACTTTTCTTTAATAAATACATATTGGTCTTTTTGTTAACACATTGATTTTTATAAGATAATAGAAGCTATTTTGTTTTTTTAAAGATATCTGCCTTTTTTACGCCTGGCTGGCACAGTCGGTAGAGCGTGCAACTCTTGACCTTGGGGTCATGAGTTCGAGCCCTCATGGGGTATAGAGTTTACTTTAAAAATAAATAAATAAATGTTTTTAATAAAAAATAAGGGCACCTGGCTGGCTCAGTCAGTGAGCAAGCAATTCTTGATCTCAGGGTCATGAGTTCAAACCCCACATTGGGCATGGAGCATACTTAGAAAGAATAAATAAATTTTTAAAAAATTAAAAATAAAGGCATTTTGTCTTTTTCCCTTAAGTTATATATACTCTACAGTTTAATGTTTTATCATTTTTAAATAGGTAATATAAATACAGTAAAATAAATATGTAGATATTTTTCAAATAATGCAAGAGTATACACTTTTTTCAAAAAGTCTTCCTCTCAACCCTATTTTTTCTTCCTGTAGACAGTCACAATTAGCAATTTGTTGTTTTACCTCCAGTCTCGGTTTTTGCAGTCTGGGACTATCCTTGTATACTCATTACGTATGGCACAATACTTGGCTCAAGGAAAGGAATCAAATGATAAATAGTAAACAAGGGATAAGTGAATGGATACCAGAAAAATGAAGAAAGATGAAAAGAGATAATAGATAGATAGAAGATAGGCAGATGGAGGATGAATGGATAGAGATTTGGATAGAGATAGGTTGATGAATGAATATGTGAATAAATGGATGTTGTTGAGAATTTACTATTATATTAAAGTGACAGTAAAACCAATATAGTTTCTATATATGTGAAAACAGAAGGGCACGTGGGTGGCTCAGTTGGTTAAGTGGTTGCCTTCAGATCAGGTCATGATTCCAGGGTCCTGGGATGGAGCCCCACATAGGGCTCCCTGCTCAGTGGGAAGCCTGCTTCTCCCTCTTCCTCTTAGCCTGCCACTTGCCCTGCTTGTGTGCTCTCTCTAATAAATAAATAAATAAAATCTTTAAAAAAAAAAAAAAAGGCATTTAAGGGGGGCCTGGGTGGCTGACAGTTAAGCGTCTGCCTTTGGTTCGGGTTGTGGTCCCAGGGTCCTGGGATCGACCCTACAAAGGGCTCCCTGCTCAGTGGGGAGCCTGCTTCTCCCTCTCCCTCTGCCTCCCTGCTCATGCTCTCTCTCTCGCTCTATTTCAAATATAAATAAAATCTTTAAAAAAAAAAAAAAAGGCATTAAAAAAAACAGAGAAGCGGCGCCTGGGTGGCTCAGTCGGTTAAGCGTCTGCCTTTGGCTCAGGTCATGATCCCAGGGTCCTGGGATCGAGCCCCACATCGGGCTCCCTGCTCAGCAGAAAGTCTGCTTCTCCCTCTCCCACTCCCCCCTGCTTGTGTTCCCTCTCTCGCTGTCTCTCTCTGTCAAATAAATAAATAAAATCTTTTTAAAAAAAAAACAAAACAGAGAAATGTTTCCATTATCTTGGTCCAGCACTCAGATTATAAGAAAAATATTAAGAAGGAAAAGCTAAAAACAGCACACGGTACATACAAAAAAAATTACTTAAGAAACACTAGAAACAAGCTAAATATTAATAAGGAATTTATTTACTTTATTAAACCAACGTCCTCTTAAACTCAGGCACTCAGACTCATGCTGTAATAAAAGAATAGCATCCCCCACCAAAGACCAAATTGGTAATCTAGAAGATTAAATAAAGGAAATCTTTCAGAATGTAGAGAGAAAAAAGAGTTGCAATTTTTGAAAATGAATTTAAGAAACATGAAAGATAGAGCCTAAAAGGTCAACATTTGTTAATAAGCATATCTGAAGAAGAGAACAAGAAAGGCAACAGAGGGAGAAGAAAAAATAATCAAATAAATAACAAGAAATAAAAATTGCCCTAAACCAAAGACAAAAGAAAAAGGCTACTATAATATTCATATGAAACTGGCAAGATTGGAAAAGGGGAGTGAAGGTGTAGGGAACAAGGCAGAAGGAATGCAACTAGACTAAATATCACTTTTTACCTCAAATTATATGCATAGGTTATCTATTTAAAAAAAAATACTTTGTTAAAGACATGGGAACAAAACCACATAAATTAAAAAAAAAAAAAAAAAAGACCTACGTTTTCTAGACAGGCTTTGGTGAAATTTTAGAATGCCTAGATAAAGAGAAGACTCCTGAGATTCCAGAGGGGAAAAAGCAAGTTTCCAATAAAGAAACTCCCATGAGCAACAAGAAATCCCAGAAGAAATAAAGCAACAGTTTTGGGTTCTGAGACAAAAATTATTCTTAATATAGAATTATATATTCAGCCAAACTATTAACCAAGTATGAATATAAAACACATTATCAGACACACAAGAACTCAGAATATGTACACATCCTATATGAAAAAGCTACTCAAAAAGATGTCCTCAACTGAACCAAAATGAGGAATCCAAGAAAAATCACACATGAGATATAAAGAAACGCTATTAGCTAAGTAAGATCCAAAATATTTGAAGAAAGGGCAAAATAACTTAAAAAGACCCATTAGGCCTTAATACCTGGAAGACTTTTAAGCAGCAATTACTTAATGCACAAGATTACTTTTCCTTCTCCATGGGTCTTAATATACTAATTCATCCCACAATAAATAATTTCATAATCACAATATTTTAAGGCTGTTAAATGGTTTTCAGTGTTCCCTTTTTAAAATCAACTCATAGACAAAAAGCAGGATGCTATAAAAATTATACTTTATTGGCAGACGGAGAAAAAGAGTAAGACAAATATATTACTTTCCTTAATATTCATATCAGAAAGACCACAAATAATATCTAAACTAACAAATCAAGAAAAAGAAATTTATGATTTAAGTCATAAAAGTATTCACCATAAAAAATTTAAAATAACAAAGGTAATAAATTTGAACGTTGAGATGGGAAAGGGGAAAACAGGAAGTAGTGAGATTTCACAAAATTGTTCAGCTTTTCTAATGGAAAAACAAAAAACATTTAAAGTTGATAAATCAAGAAACAGAATTATGGTGGTGTCTGGTTGGATCAGTTGGTTAAGCACCAGACCTTCAGCTCAGGTCATGATCTCAGGTTCCTGGGATGGAGCTCAGCCAGAAGTCTGCTTGTCCCTCTCCCTCTCCCTTTGTCCCTCCCCCTGCTCCACTCATGTGTACTCGCACTCTCTCTTGCTCTCACATAAATAGATAAATATTTTTTAAAAAGAAACAGAATTATATGCTTATTAGAGTGGTAAGCACCAGCAAAACTTAAAACAGAAATAGTTAACATTGGTTACCTCTGAGAAATGAGGGAAGCTTGAGAGTGGACAATAAGAAGGAAGGCTTTTACTTTTCACTTTATATAAGTTGTACTGTTGGAGTTTGTTTTAATCATGTACAACTATTATTTAAGAAATTTTAATAGCATAAAAATAAAAATATTTCCACTTTGACACAAATATATTATAAAGATCAAAAACTGCTGAGAAATTAGTTAACAGAACTCTGGTTTTCTAAGTTATACGAGTTCAAATTACAAATAATTTTTCAGAAAAAAGGAAGGTCACTTTTTTTTAAAATTTGCACCTAACAAAGCAATAGGATTCACTCGGTGTTTAAGTCACTCTTAAAATGCAATTATAATAATTACACTGCAAAAAGGGAAAGAGAAAAAGGAAACTAACTTTTGTAAAAAGCAACATACTTTGTGCCTCAGACCACTTGGTACTTTCATAGGTGAGCTTATTTAACAATCATAAAGAAAATTATAACTTCCCTACAGAAAGATGCAACTAACCTGTAAGGCAAACTAACCACCTGTAAGGCAAAAGTTTTACCTTATTTTTCCAGCAGCCTTGGATTCACCTTTCTGTCCAAATATAAGTATCTACAAAACAGTTTGCCATGACATGGTTTTGGTCTGTGGTCACAGTACAAAACAAAATTAAATCCATCTCCTAATCACGTTTTCCTTGGTAACTGAGATCATCAACCACAAAATCTCACTGAAATAATATTTTTAGATAGAAAACACACAACAGGGGCAGCTGGATGGCTCAGTCAGTTAAGCATCTGCCTTCAGCTCAGGTCATGATCCCAGAGTCGTGGGACTGAGCCCCGAGTCGGGCTTTCTGCTCAGCCGGGAGTCTGCTTATCCCTCTCCCTCTGCCCTGCTCCGGTTCTCTCTCTCTGCCTCTCATATAAATGAATAAAAAATCTTAAAAAAAGAAAAGAAAACACACAACAGGTTTAAAGCCTCTATAAGGAGGGTGTGTTTCTCCTTTAGAAAGACTCATTATATTAGAAATTAAAGATATTTTATAAGGATACCAATTATTTGAGGACTTCACAGGTTTTTACTTCTCTTTGATCCATCACTTACTTTTGGATAAGAATTCGAACCCTCAATAAAAAACTACTGCTGCACACTTGTATCCTGAATTACATCCTGTCTCCTCTCTTGAGACTCTCTTTTATCCTGCACAATGTGAGCTCAAAAGGCCTATTACAGGAAGTGTTGAACTATCAGCTATTTATAAATGGACAAAATCTTCAAATAGCTTTGTTGGCTACTTCTTCATGGTTCTAGACCTTAAAAACTACCTGTTTTTAAAGAAACAGTCATGTTAATAATTCAAAACATTAAAATGCTCTCTGGGGGAAAAATATCTTGTCCCTTTGTTTTGGGATCCAAAGGCAGCACTAACATTATACAATACCAACATCACAAGATAATGAACAGGCTGATCTTTAAAAAAAAAAAAAAAAAAAATTAACCAAATAGCCTTACTCTCATCATTTACCACCAAGAAGATTTAAAATTGTAATATATTGCCTTCAAGTCTTCTATACTGATGTCTAAACTTCACTATGCTATGTGAGCATTTTGCAAAAAAAGCACAGTTTAACATCACGTATTAATTTTTTATCCAGTATATTCAGTCCAAACATACAATACACAAAAGTAAAAATCCTTAATTCATCAATATTGACATCCATTACATCAAAAAAAAAAACCTTTCCATAGGTCTACTTTTTCCTACATAAAACTCGGAGACATGCCTTTCCCATGCTGCTAAAATAGTAACCTGTATTTCCTATAGCAAACTAGTGATTTAAAACTCATTTTTATATATTATTCTTAAAGCCTTAAACATTTCTTTTCCTTATCCTCAGCCTCCTTGTCTCCAGTCTTCAGAGATTTATATCTCATATATCACCATGTTAGCAAATCATTTCAAGCCAGTACTTCCAAAGGTAAATAGCTTACAGAAATTTTAATTAGCTACAGTAATATGCACAAAAACTGTACCTACTATTTATTCACTGTAGTATTAGTACTAGCAAAAGACTGGAAACAGCCTAAATATCCATCAAGAGGGATGGTTAAGTAAATTATGTAAGTCAATACAATGGAATACAGTAAAACTATTCAGAAGAACTAGGCATCTCTGCATATCAGTTATGTAATGATCTTCAAATTATATTTGTTTAAAAATAGAGAAATGTAAACTATTTATTAAACACACACACCCCAAGAAAATCTCTCTAAAATGGAAAACCAAGAATGGCTGCCTGTAGAAAGGGAAAGGGGTGGGGAAAGGGAAGGCTTATATATTACATTGTATATCTTTTTATGCACAAGCACTTACTACTTACTGAACACATGCTTTTTTTTTTAACAAAGTATTTTTTTGAAAAGGTGATCTTGACTGCATTCACAAATTGACAGTTTTTCAGTTCAAGTATCAGTTTGCATCATCAAAATGTTTCAGCCTCAAAATCCCTCCTATAACTTGAAAGACATGAGCTTTCCTATTTCATTTGTCCACACCCTCATATACGCATTTTTATTAAATGGTCACCTCAGGGGCACCTGGCTGGCTCAGTCGGTGGAGCATGCAACTCTTGATCTTGGGGTAGTGAATTTGAGCCCCATGTTGGGTGTAAAGACTTAAAAAAAAAAAAAAAAAAGTCACTTCATGGATTTGAAAATTATGTGTTGCTAAGCCACTCATTCCACAAACTAAACCTTCCCAGTCCAGTATCACAGCAACTAGCCAGTTTCTCAGTCACAGTCGTCACACTCCTTGAGCCACATATGGCTAGTGGCTACTATACTGTAGTGCACAGATGCATTTTCATCATTGCGTGAAGTTCTATTGGGCATCACTGCTCTAGACTAAGGGCTGGTAAACTAAGCAGGGCAAACTACAGCCTACAGACCAAAGCCAGTTCACCACCTGTTTTTGTAAATAAAGTTCTATTGGAACACAGCCATTCTAATTTATACTCATTTATATATTATTTGTGGATACTTTCGCACTACAACAGCAGATTCAAGTAATTATAACATATATGGTATGGCTCACAAAGCCCAAAATATTTAGTATATGCCTCTTAGTGGAAAAAAGTTTGTCGGCCATTGCTCTAAACAATCAAATTTCATTGAAAAGAGCATTTATTTCCCTTCGGCTTCAAAAATAAAGTTCTGAAAGCTTGCACTGCATAAATGAAGAACCAATTAAACATAAACCAATGACCATTTAATTTACTAAGTGCTAAAGATACTAAATTTATTAACATAAACCCATAGTATCAATAAATTTCCTAAAGTATGCTTGAATGCTAACATTTTCTAAGCATCTCTATAAAATTGCTAGTAAAAGCACAGAACGGGCACCTGGGGTGGCTCAATTAGCTAAGCTTCCAACTCTTGAGATTTTGGCTCAGGTCATGATCTCAGAGTCGTGAGATCAAGCCCTGCGGGTTATTACTTATAGTGATATTACACACCTAAGAACAAAGAAGGACAGAATCACAGCTAATGAATATACTTGGTGAATAAGAGAAGGCTTCTGGAAGCAAAGCTATTTGAATTGGGTATTAAGGATGAGCAGGAGTTTGCCAAGTTTTGGGGAGTGAGGAGAAAAGGCAGGGTGTAGCAGAGCAACACCATTCTACTTTGACTACAGAAAAAAAATAGAAATGAAAAGGACTTACCAAGTCCTAGAAAATATGAGTTCAATGCTACAGAAGCATGGCTTGACCACTCTGGAAAAAAGGAGGGAATTGGTGGCAAGCATAAAGGCTGTAAAGACGAAAGACTTTAGGATCCAAATGCAAATGGCTTTACATGCCAAAGTAAGGAATTAAGATTGGATGTGATTGTATGAGCCAGAGAAACTGCACAGTTTTCCAAGATGTGACATGAGTGATTTTATTTTGTAGAAAAATGACCCCAGGTAACTTGGATCTTGGACTATCATGAGGAAAGACTAACCTAACAGCAGAGACCAATTAAGCTACTGCGCAAATCAAAGATGGTGGACAAAAGTAAGACAGTGAGAATGCAGAGAAACCAGATAAAGAGAACTACAGGCCTGCACTTCTACTTTTTTTAAATGTCCATGTGATATTTTCCCTTTTCTGTATTTGTTGGTATAGATGTATCCTTTACATGGAAAAAGTTTATACAATAAACTGGAAGCAACATGACCTTTTTTGTTTTGCTTCCTATGGTATTAAAGAAGGAAAACACATTAGAAAATGCAGTAACTCAGTCACGAAATCTGGATTACTGTCTTGCAATTTGCTGTGAGGCTTGTCTTTGCTGTGAGACTATGGTGATAACAACCTCTAACAGCTCTGGTTTTCTCATTTGTAAAGAAATGAGACTAAATGATCTTAAAACTCTTGATAGCTTTCTAAAATGCTATGATCCTACTGATACATCATCTTTAATCTTCGTAGATCTCAAAAAAAAAGAACGCAAATATAATCTATTTTAACTACAAACCAAATATGAAAAATCTATCAAAACCAGGCTGTTATGACCATGCCTATTATTTACCTATATGTATCCACATGTACCTAACTACATTTATTTGTGAAGGATTTCGTGACCTATATTAGTAGACATGCAGACACCAATTGCTCATCTGTAACTTTACACATTAAGATACATAGTCACCAACTACTCATCTGAAACCCTAAGGCAAAACTGAAACTGTTGTCAGTTAGCCATTTCACTTTCAATTAACAAGTATCTTTCAGACATCTCCAAAAAGGAGCATTCTTTGATTAGAGTGGTCCAAAGACTAAATGAATGTCTGCAAAGTTGAATAGTAGTATTGTTGGGTACAACAGTTTTCAGACATAACACTATCCTATGGAATCAAGTTTGTTTGAACCTCTTATTGACAAAAGAACTTTTTAACAATATTCATCAATCAAAACAAAGTTTTTCAAATTTAAGAAATATGGTCTTGAGATTTGTAATCATAAACCGTTATATGTGACTTGTTACTGTTAAAACTATTACAAATTCTTGCTTATACTAAAAAATCTAGAAATACTCTGAACTTGTTTCTCAAGAATAACTTTTAAGCCTGAGTTTATTTAAAAAGGATGGTTGGGTCAAAAGATTCTCTTCCTTCAAAACAAAAAGAAAAAGTAACATTTTTATTAAAAGTGAAAAACCCAAATGTAATCTTTCATTTCCACTGTATAAAGTTATGTAGTATAAATAACATAGTCTAAGTTAAAGTCATATTTCAATGAAAATATTCTAAGGTTTTTTAAACTGTAGTATTAAACTACAAGCAGAGGCTTTTCTAGTGATGTTTTGTGTTACATTACTTCTTCCAGTGTTTCTCCAAAAGACCTGAATGATTTTTTGGTTATATACTATGTTATATACATCAGAATAATTTCTCTTTAATGAACCCATGTGACTTTTTTCTTGCTCCCTAAAATAGCATTACACATTTTTTCTGAATTAACCAAAATAAATTCTGTAAAGAGCTAAACTGTAATTGACCATGATCAGAGTGTAAAATCCTTTACATTGCAAATCTGCATCACAGTTTAGAACCATCACTGAAAACTTTCTATTCTTTCAAATCGCTGGTATCAATGAACATAAAACTAATCCTACCAACCCACAAGAGATGTGTTTACTGTAAAGCCTCAAATCTCAACTAGACCCTTGGTCCAAGAAAACCTACCTTTATTGATTTTTCTTACAAGTAATACAGTGATATCAACTAATGCTTTCAGATCCTACAAGTTTCTTTAAAAAGTATATTTTGAAAATACACAAACTGATCTTATTCTATTAAAGAAACTTTATTAATTCTAATCAAACAAATTTCACTCAAGAAGAAAGTGTAGTCGAATCAAGAACTTTATTAGAGGGGAAAATATTCAAAAAGAACAATTAGAAGCAGGAATTAAATTATCTGTTTTTTGTTATAGCCCATGCTATCGAAATACAATTCAAAAGCAGAATTTTCAATTTTTCTCAAAAGTTGCCTACTAAAAGGAAGCTATTTTAACAACAAAAATGAAAATACATTTTAGAAATTCCAGATCAAGTATATTATAAAGTTAGCATGAGGAGTATGAAAAACACCACGTGTAATTTGTTTTGTAATGCCAATGTCCAAACAGGAAAACTAGATGTCCTCTCCCCAAGTATATCTGATAAGATTACTACAGGGACACCAGTAAAACAAGTAAAGTTAATATTCCAAAAACAAAATACAAGTTATAGTACCTCACATTCCAAGATACTAATTCAAGGACACCTGGCAATTAACTGAAAGAATTATGAGAAAAGTTTACAACTGAATACCATGGGGCCTGTTCAGTTGTAAGACAAAAATTACTTCCAGTAACAATCCTTAGACACGTGTATAGTACCTGGTGATTTCCACGATACTTTATGATAAAACAATTTGTAAAGTTGTGCTTTCTCGTTCTCTGTACGAAATTAGCACACACACTCCAACTACTTTCGTCCTAGAGTTCATAAATCAATTATATCAATTACAACAGAGTGCGCAGAACGATAGGCAACACTTCAAATCTTACTAATGTCATTTTGGCTGATACTCACTTTATTCAGAAATGTTCCGTTACGACCCTAAAGACTCTCTTTCATATAGTTTTTGAAATCTAAGTCTTTGAAATCTAAGCGGGACAGGGAGATAGACGTTCCTGGGCTCCTAACTCTGGGGGAGGAGAATTTCTGCCAGGATAGGCGGTGAAGAGGCGATTGGTTTACACCTACCCTTCACAGGCAGGGAGCTGCAGCTGTTCCACCTGTCCTACAGTACGAGCTCGTCTACCCTACAGGACGAAAGACAGGTGTTCTCAATACTTTATCCAGCTCGCCTTCTCCTAAGAGAACAATCAATAAAGGCTTCCTAAGAGGTTACTACGGTTCTCCCTCAACTCCCAGGAAAACAAAGATTGAGGCCCAGATCTCTGTCACTTCAATTCCGTTCTGGATAATCTAGGTGCTCGATAAAGCCCAGCACGCAGTCATTCAGCCAGGGGACGGAGTGCAGGACATCAGAATATCCCAGGTTGGGGGAAATGAGTTACCAGAGAACTAGGCGAACTCTGAAGTTCTGCGGGTAAAACGCGGTTAGTTTCCCAAGAGGTCCTACATTCGAGGTAAGGTGCGGAATTCAGAATGTGAAAAAGCGCAATCGGGGGCGAATGAGGAGGGATCCAGAAATCGCCAGGTATAGACTGGGACGGGGGGGCTGCGCTGAGGAACCAATGGGCTGGCTGGCGCCAAGGGCAGAGGTGCCCGGCGGGTCAGACCCGTGAGGCTGGCTAGGACCCCAGCACTCGGCCGCGCGACCGGCTCCTCGGCTAGGTTTCAAACCGCCGCCCCCGGGAGGCGCTCAGCCGATTGGAAGTTCCACAACGACCGTCACCAGCCCAGGGCCGGAGCGGCAACTCCTCGGCAAAGCTTTCTCATCCCTCCGCGTCTCCCCAAGAGACCAGACCCCACAAACTCCACCTCCAACCGAGGTCCCAACTCGAGTCCCGCCGCCAGCTCCATGCACGCGGAAGGCGCCCTCTGGGACGGGACCGACGCCCCCCGACTGGGCTGCGCCGCGGGAGTTCGAGAGGCGCGACGGGGCCGCGCGGGAGGCGGACAGCACCCGCGTCCCTCAGTCCGCGCTGGGACACGGCCCCGCGACCACCTCCGCCTCGCCACTCGGGAACGGCCCGACCCGGCGCCGACCCACCCATCCCGCGCGGTCGCGGGCTGGGCGAAGACCCAAGCGAGCCTACTCCCCCCACCCCTGCTCTTACCCATCTTTCCGCCTCGCCTTGTAGACGTGCCCGTAGGTGCCGCGTCCCACTTTGCACCCTTCGTACTCAAACAAATCCTCCACCCGCTCCCGCTCCGCCGCCAGCTTCGCCTTGAAATCATAATCCATTGTCTGCTTTCCCCATAGAGGCACCGGGACGCGGGGGCCGCCGCCGCTCAGTCCCTCCTCCTCCTCCCCCCGCGACCGCCGCTCCACTTCTCCAACAGCCGCCTCTCGGGCGCGCGCGCGCCGCCCGCCGCCCCGCGGTCCGCCTTCAGCAAGGGACTCCTCGGCGGCCGCGGCAGCCACCTCCTCCACCACCACCTCCTCCTCCTCCGCGGCGGCGGCGGCGGCGGCTCCCGCAGGCAGCCCCAGTCCCGCCTCCCCCCTTCATTTCCTTGTTTTGGAACCTGGTGGGCAGCTCCGCGGCTTCCTCGAGCTCATTAACGAACCATACCGCCCACCCCGAAGTCGCGGAGGCTCCTGGGAAATACAGTTCTGCAGTCTAAAGGAGTGGCTGAGTTTTGCCAGCAAAAGAAATACAGCACCCAGGTTGCTTTGGGCCGCCACAGCCCCGCCCCCCACGAGGCGTGCACGCCTGCGCACTGGGGCCGCCCCTCCCCCTCAGGTACCGCCGGACTGCCAGTTCCTGTGAAGGTAGAAAGCTCAAAGTTGCTGTATTCTTTCTGCGAGTCTGTGGGAGCTGGTGGAAAGAAGGCTCTTGTTCTGGTGTGAGGAAGGTACTCCACTATAACTGCTCCCGGGCGAGGAGAGTGGAAAGTATTTGACAAGTGGTTTGCTCAGGAGTTTGCTCCTGCGGTTTGAGAGGCGAGCGCTGTGGTTAGGGCAGTTGTACTGCAGATTGTTTGTTTTTTGTGGCAATTGGTCCGCCTGTTACCCCGCCCCCTCCCCCGTCCAACCGTTCATTGGCTGAGACTAGAGAATGACGTCCTCGTTGGTGCGTGGGTATCCCCAGGCTTTGGCTCTTTTCCCGCTCTTGATTGGTAATTGGGTGTGCTCGGTTGTTTCTGATAGGTTAATCTTTTTTCTTTACGATGCGAAAACCGTATTTCAAAAGCTGAACCATCAGCAGTTTCCTAGTCCTAGCTTAGGTGTGAGGAGAACTTCTGAGCCCTAGCTGCCAATCATCCTTTTCCTCGCGCTCTAGTCATGGTCTCCTCCTACCATATGCGGTTCCCACAGCCAAGCTTTGGCCATCTGTCTAAGGACAGTTAAAGTGCCAGGGGGATGCATCATTTTAAAAACAATCATCAGGTTTGGATTGTAAAAGATTTTTTACAGTCTATGCATAATGGTGACATTCTCCTAGAATGTTCAAGAAAGTCTCCTTAATCAAGGTGAAGATTGATTCATTTAATTATTGCGTGCTTAATGTGTCAGATAATTGGGATACAATCTTAAACATGATTGCTGCTAGGATAGGACTAATATACTACATTTAGTGGGAGCACAAAGGAAGAAATGGTCACTCGTATCTAAAGTGGTAAGGAGGGTACCTGGGTGGCTCAGTCGGTTAACCGTCTGCCTTCGGCTCAGGTCATGATCCCAGGGTCCTGGGATTGAGTCCCGCATGGGGCTCCTTGCTCGTCGGGGAGCCTGCTTCTCCCTCTGCCTGCTTCTCCCTCTGCCTGCCTCTCTCTCTCTGACAAATAAATAAATAAAATCTTAAAAAAAAAAAAAGGCTTTCTTCAAAAAATAAATAAAGTGGCAAGGAAAGTTGATAGTGAGCTGCCTGCTAGGTTTTGGAAGAAACCTGGAAAACTTGGGGTGGGGGGGAGATCATTTATTTACTACAAGAGTAAATTTCTTGGGAAACTTTCTCAGATCTTGAAGTCAATCAAAAAGTATCTGAGTTTCTCTTATTTCCAGGAGCCGTGATAAGTGCTGAAGATACCAGATGAAAATTGGTCTTTTTCCATCGGGGGAACTAAAACCTATTGAAGAAATAAACACGCAGGCAAATTAAAAACAAACCGTGTGGGAACAAAGAGCAATGGTAGAATAGGAAGACTTTTAGAGGAGTCAGGCTAGGCTTCACAAGGGAGGTCAGTTTGAGCCAAAATTTAGAGAACCTTATATGAAGGGCAAGTGGACAAGTAGCAGGAAATTATTTAAGGCAGGATGGCAAATACATATATCATGAGAGAACATGATATAATCTGAGAAATGCAACTAGTTTGTTACAGATTAAAGCAGGGAAAGGGGATATCTAAAAAGAGGTTAGATAAGCAGAGGTCAGATTATGAAGAGCCTATATATATGTCAAGTAAAAGTTTTAAATTTCATCATTTTAGAGGCAATCGGAAGCCATTAAAGACTTTTTTTTTAAGATAAAAAGGTGTTTTTTATTATGTTATGTTAATCACCATACATTACATCATTAGTTTTTGATGTAGTGTTCCATGATTCATTGTTTGCGTATAACACCCAGTGCTCCATGCAGAACGTTCCCTCTTTAATACCCATCACCAGGTTGACCCACCATGATTCATTGTTTGCGTATAACACCCAGTGCTCCATGCAGAACGTTCCCTCTTTAATACCCATCACTAGGCTGACCCACCATGATTCATTGTTTGCGTATAACACCCAGTGCTCCATGCAGAACGTGCCCTGTTTAATACCCATCACCAGGCTAACCCATCCTCCCACCCCCTCCCCTCTAGAACCTTCAGTTTCTTTTTCAGAGTCCATTGTCTCTCATGGTTCGTCTCCCCCTCCGATTCCCCCCCTTCATTCTTCCCCTCCTGCTATCTTCTTCTTTTTTTTTTTTAAACATATAATGTATTATTTGTTTCAGAGGTACAGATCTGTGATTCAACAGTCTTGCACAATTCACAGCGCTCACCAACGCACATACCTTCCCCAATGTCTTATCACCCAGCCACCCCATCCCTCCCACCCCCCACCACTCCAGCAACCCTCAGTTTGTTTCCTGAGATTAAGAATTCCTCATATCAGTGAGGTCATATGATACATGTCTTTCTCTGATTGACTTATTTCGCTCAGCATAGTACCCTCCAGTTCCATCCACGTCATTGCAAATGGCAAGATTTCATTCTTTTTGATGGCTGCATAATATTCCATTGTATATATATACCACTTCTTCTTTATCCATTCATCTGTCAATGGACATCTTGGCTCTTTCCACAGTTTGGCTATTGTGGACATTGCTGCTATAAACATCGGGGTGTATATACCCCTTCGGATCCCTACATTTGTATCTTTGGGGTAAATACCCAGTAGTGCAATTGCTGGGTTGTAGGGTAGCTCTATTTTCAACTTTTTGAAGAACCTCCATACTGTTTTCCAGAGTGACTGCCCCAGCTTGCATTCCCACCAACAGTGTAGGAGGGTTCCCCTTTCTCCACATCCCCACCAACATCTGTCATTTCCTGACTTGTTAATTTTAGCCATTCTGACTGGTGTGAGGTGATATCTCATTGAGGTTTTGATTTGGATTTCCCTGATGCCGAGCGATGTTGAGCACTTTTTCATGTGTCTGTTGGCCATTTGGATGTCTTCCTTGGAAAAATGTCTGTTCATGTCTTCTGCCCATTTCTTGATTGGATCATTTGTTCTTTGAGTGTTGAGTTTAAGAAGTTCTTTATAGATTTTGGATACTAGCCCTTTATCTGATATGTCATTTGCAAATATCTTCTCCCATTCTGTCGGTTGTCTTTTGGTTTTGTTGACTGCTTCTTTTGCTGTGCAAAAGCTTTTTATCTTGATGAGGTCCCAATAGTTCATTTTTGCCCTTGCTTCCCTTGCCTTTGGCGATGTTTCTAGGAAGAAGTTGCTGTGGCTGAGGTCAAAGAGGTTGCTGCCTGGGTTCTCCTCAAGGATGTTGATGGACTCCTGTCTCACATTTAGGTCTTTCAACCATTTTGAGTCTATTTTTGTGTGTGGTGTAAGGAAATGGTCCAGTTTATTAAAGACTCTTGAGCTAAGAAGTATTATAATCAGTGCTGTGTACTCAAAAACTCCTGACAGCAGTGTTCAGGATAGATTGGAAGAAGGTGGGAACAGTAAGGAGGCTATTGCCTTAGGGCACCTGGCTGGATCCCCAAGTTGGTAGAGCATGTGACTCTTGATTTTAGGGTCTTGAGTTCAAGCCCCATGGTGAAGCCTATTTAAAAAAAGAAGAAGAAGAAGCTGTTACCTTAATACTTACAAAATACAGGGATCTAGGGGCTCCTGGGTGGCTCAGTCGGTTAAGCGGCTGCCTTCAGCTCAGGTCATGATCCCAGGGTCCTGGGATCAAGCCCTGCATCGGGCTTGCTGCTCCGCAGGAAGCCTGCTTCTCCCTCTCCCACTCCCCCTGCTTGTGTTCCCTCTCTTGCTGTGTCTTTATCAGTCAAATAAATAAAAATAAATCTTTAAAAAAAAAATCATGATCCCAGGGTCCTGGGATTGAGTCCCACATCGGGCTCCTTGCTCAGCTGGGAGCCTGCTTCTCCGTCTGCCTGCTGCTCCCGCTGCTTGTACTTTCTCTCTCTCTAATAAATAAATAAAATCTTTAAAAAAATTTTTTTAAAAAATACAGGGATCTGAACCATAGAGTGATAGTGCTGATCATGAGAAAAAGCCAGATACCAGAATTATTTATGAATCAAATTCAACAGAACCTAGTGATTAATTAAATGTGGGTTTAAGGAGAAAGAATAATCCAAAATGTCTTCCAGGGTTTTGACTGTAACAATAATGTAAATAAAGGAATAAGAGCAGTTTTTAAGAGAAAAATGATAAGTTTGGCTAGAGCATGTTCAATCTGAAGTGCTTGTGGGGGCATCAAGATAGAAATAACAAGTAAGGGGCACCTGGGTGGCTCAGTCTTTAAGCGTCTTCCTTTGGCTCAGGTCATGATCCCAGGATCCTGGGATCGAGCCCCGCATCGGGCTCCCTGCTTGGCGGGAGGCCTGCTTCTCCCTCTCCCACTCCCCCTGCTTGTGTTCCCTCTCTCGCTGTCTCTCTCTCTCTCTGTCAAAATAAATAAATAAAATCTTTAAAAATAAGAACAGGGCACCTGGGTGGCTCAGTTGTTAAGCGTCTGCCTTCGGCTCAGGTCATGATCCCTGGGTCCTGGGATCGAGCCCCGCATCAGGCTCCCTGCTCGGCGAGAAGCCTGCTTCTCCCTCTCCCACTCCCCCTGCTTGTGTTCCCTCTCTCGCTGTGTTTCTCTCTGTCAAATAAAATCTTTAAAAAATATAATAAAATAAATAAATAAATAAATAACAAGTTGAATTTAAATTAAAAAATTTTTTAAATGAAAGAACGGGGCGCCTGGTTGGCTCAGTCGGTTGAGCCTCTGCCTTCGGCTCAGGTCATGGTCCCAGGGTCCTGGGATCGAGCCCCACGTCGGGCTCCCTGCTCAACAGGAGGCCTGCTTCTTCCTCTCCCACTCCCCCTGCTTGTGTTCCCTCTCTTGGTGTCTCTCTCTGTCTCTGTCAAATAAATAAATAAAATCTTTAAAAAATAAATAAATAATGAAAGAGCAAGTAAACAGATGAATATTTTTACCTGCCAACGAGAAGTCTGGCCTAAATGTATAGATTTGAAAATCATCAGTGTAGAGTATGGAGAATATTTTTTGGTTGGTTGCTGTTTTTAACTATTGAGTTTTGCATTCAT
Source organism: Phoca vitulina (assembly GCF_004348235.1). Classification (NCBI taxonomy): domain Eukaryota; kingdom Metazoa; phylum Chordata; class Mammalia; order Carnivora; family Phocidae; genus Phoca; species Phoca vitulina. Next base: position 49,908,230 of record NW_022589712.1, on the reverse strand, counting down.
TTTATCCTCAAAATATCCCTATTAGGTTTGTTGATTTATTATTCTTATTTTACAATGAACAAACTGAGACAGCTAGTAAATTACAGAGCCAGGGCTTAATGAGTATGTACTTGGGAGTAAATGAAAACTGGGAAAATGTGTAAGTAAAAAACCAAATATAGATTATGAAAAGGTTAACTAAAAAAATAAAGTTTTACCACACCCTGTGTTACTAAGGATATGAGGAAATAGTCTTCTACATTGCTAGTGGAAGTACACATTCACAAAATATATACATTAGATTTTGATCTTGGCAGCATCTATCAAAATTACATAGTAGTTTACAAAAAAAAAAAAAAAAAATACATAGTAGTACTACTCCTTGTGGTAGATGCTGTGATGTACCTCCCAGAATGGATAAATAAAGTATGGCACATCCATCAGTGGATTATTATGCAGCCCTAAAAATAATATGAAGGCTATGAACTATTCCTCTCAGATCTCTTCCCTGCCGGGAGGCTCCATCTGTTAAGCCCTGAATCTACCACCGCATTTGCAATGAGGCCACACTCCCCATGAACTTCTCCCAGCGGATGACTGAGCATAGCAGGATGTTCAGGCAGGTCCATTCCTGCAGGATGCAGGATTCCTCTGATGTGTGACTTTGTTTTAAGGAATCCCCAGGTTTAAGCCTGTCTGAAACTTTCTTAGAACTATGTTGCAGTCTGAGTCACTAACTACCCCAACCCTCCTAATTCCCCCCACCCCTCCTTCATGGGGCTCAGATCAGCATCACTATCTGATTGTCTCCAGCTCTCTCCTTTTTCTCCCTCACAGGCATTTCCTCCAGTAAGTCTCTTGCATGTCTAATCCCATCTTGGCATCTGCTTTTGAGAACACTTTAACAATGAGGAAATTGTTTAGGCACTGATATGAAAAGACCTCCAAGATATATTTTTAACTGAAAAAAAGCAAGAATCAGAAGAGTGTCTGCCATATGCTAAAATTTTCATACAAAAGGAAAAATACGTATTTGCTTGTATATGCATAGAAAGACCACAGGAAACCATTTGCTCAGGGAAGATAAATGGCTTGAGAATCAGGGATAGGAGGGAGAATTTGTACTGGCCTTTTTGAATTTTGATTCATAAAATGTTGCCTTTTCAAAAGGTGAATATTAAATAATTTAAATGGAAAAAAAAGTATGGGCACCTGGAGGGCTCAGTCAGTTAAGTGGCTGACTCTTGATTTCGGCTCAGGTCATGCTCTGTGTTGTGAGATTGAGCCCCACCTGGAGCCCCACGTCGGATTCCCTGCTTGTGAGAAGTCTGCTTGAGATTCTCTCTCCCTCTGCCCCTCCCCCCGTTTGTGCCTCTGTGTGTGTGTGTGTGTGTGTGTGTGTGCACACATGCTCGCTCTCTCTCTCAAATACATAAATCTTGAAAAAAACAGTAGGAGCTTGGCTAAGAATGGAGAAAGATAGAATTGAACCTACCATAGTCAAGAGAAGTTCAGAGTTTGGTTTTGTTATTAGTTTGTTTTTAATAGGAGGAAGAAGCTTTTCATATACTGAAAGGAAAGAACTGGTGGAGAAAGAAAAGTGAAAACATAGGAAATATTGGGGGTAAAATATGGAGCTTCTAGGGGACAAAATCCAAACAGAGGTAGCTTCACACGGAAAGGGAGAAATCTTGAGAAGGTGAGTGGGGAGAGTAAGACTAGGCCTCCATGAAGGAAAGGGAATTGAAGAACTGAGACATTCCTAGCCTCCTTATAATAAAAGTAATAACTTCTATATAACATGGGAAGCATGATCAAATGCAGAGGAAAAAAAGCAATGGGGCTTGAGCAGGGGGCTTGAAGAAGGAATGATGGTTTTGGCATTTTTTTTTTTTGACAAATAAGCAGACAGAATGAAAGCTAACATTTATTGAATCTTAGGCATTTTATATAAATTAGCTTACAACCATTCTATGAGGAAGATATGTATTATCTCCATTTTGCAAATAAAAAAACCAGAGGCTCTAGGAAGATAAACTATGGAATGTTACAGTTAGTGATAGGATTTAACCTCAGGTTTCTATGACACTAGAGGATGATACTGTCAAGTATTAACAGGGCTGTTTATCAAGATCAAATGATTCTGAGACATTCCGTCGTCCGTGTCTTAAACTCTACTTTGTATATGTTAAAATTACTACCTCTACTTTATTTTTCTTCATATTTGGTTGATATCAGTCATCTCTTTCTGCTTTCTCAGTGCGTGGAAGAGTCATAGGGCTTATGAAATACAGAGACTATCATTGCCACAGCCATTGAGATGTTCCTTGTCCTAGTATTTTTTTTTTTTAAGATTTTATTTATTTGACAGAGGGAGACACAGAGAGAGACGGAACACAAGCACTGGGAGTGGGAGAGGGAGAAGCAGGCTTTCCGCCTGGCAGGGAGCCCGATGTGGGCCTCAATCCCAGGACCCCGGGATCATGACCTGAGCCAAAGGCAGACGCTTAACGAATGAGCCACCCAGGTGCCCCATGATGTTCATTGTCCTAGTATGTTAAAGAGGCCTTCCTTGCCTTTGCTTTTCCACTCAAACAGCAACAGTTCTCTGGCCAATCAGATTTCAGAGTATTAATTGCCATGTAAATACCTGTAACTCTTCTGGGAGGCATATTCAGACTATTTAAACATTGATTAAAAGTCTGATAACAAAGCTTCATATATTAAGGATGGTCTGGGGCGCAATTCTGGAATTCTGGAATCAAGGTATAGCAAGGTTGGTTCATTCTGGGAGAATCTGCTGCATGCCTCCCTCCTTGTTTGGTGGTTGTCAGTAGTCCTTGGCCGTCCTTGGCTTTCCTTGGCTTGTGGCAACATAACTCTAGTCTCTGCCTCTATCTTCACATGGCCATCTTCCATCTGTGTCTGTGTCCAAATTCCCTCTTAAAAGGACATCAGTCATATTGGATTTAGGCCCCACCCTAATCCTCATTGTACAAGTTAGAACCTCATTGTAACTTTCATACATCTACAAAATCTTATTTCTAAGTAACATCATACTCTCAAGTTCTAGGTAGGCATGAATTTGGGGGAAACACTATTCAACCAGGAACTGTGCTCAGTTTTGACTGTCACCGAATGAGGGGCCATCCTGAAAAAAAGGAAGAAAATGATCTTTTCCCTCATCCCATACAACATTCAGTAGGAATAAGAGGGAATTTTTGGCATCCCCAGAGTGGGCTTTCTTATTTATATTTTTCTTTTCATAAAGGAGAGTCTAGGGGCCCCTGGGTAGCTCTGTCAGTTAAGCATCTGGCTCCTGATTTAGGCTCAGGGCATGATCCCAAGGTCCTGGGATGTAGCCCCATGTCAGGGAGCCTGCTTCTCCCTCTGCCCCTCCCCTTGCTCGTGTAAGCCCATGCTCTCTTTCTCTCTCTCTCTCTGTCTCAAATAAAATCTTTAAAAAATAAATAAAAATAAATAAAGGAGAGTCTAACTACAAGAATGTTATTAAAACACTCCCTCTCCATCTTTTAGCCATATTTCTCTGCTCTGATAACAAAAACATGTCATGGTGAATGAATCTGATCTTTCAAAATTGGCCTTGTAGGAGTGCCTAGCTAGCTCAGTCAGTAGAGCATGCAACTCTTGATCTCAGGATCTCAGGGTGAATTCAAGCCCCATGTTGGGCATGGAGCCTACTTTACAAAAAAAAAAAAAAGTAGCCTTGTAAACAGATTACAAGATCTTCTTGTTCTTCTTCTTATCATTTTTTTAGTAGCTCAAGTATGGGAAAATATAGGATTTTTCAAATATATAGTAACTACAGTGTGCTACAAAATAACAATGAAGTAGGTCTATTCAGCTGATGCTCATCTCAAAGAGAGCTGGGACATTTTTTTTTTCATTCAAAAAAGAAAAAAATTCCAAGTAGGAGCAAGACTTCATAGGTACCTTATTTGTCTTTTTGGCTTACTATGTTTTCAGGAAAACAGAGAGAAAAAGAAATAGGAAGTCACAAATATGACTTTGATGGCTATCTTTTCATTCTTTAAACTTCTTAGCCCCAATACAGCACAAATCATTCTCTGACATCCGAATATAGTCTGCCCTGGGATCTAAGAAAAAAACAAATAAATGATAATCACACAGAACTTAGTAAGGCCTAAATCACATGCCAATAAGGAATTTGAAAAGTTTGGCCTAAACATTAAAAAACTGAGTGCACTTGACACAGGTAGAGAACCACAGTGAAAGAAAAAAGTGACGGTTTCAACCATTTGTTCAAGTCAGAAGGAAAGGTAGGTGTGCCTTACTTCCAATGGATTAGTCATGAGGAGAACTGAGCTGCACATCTTGCAAATCAGGTTCAGTGCATATGTGATAGAAGGAGTGAGCAAAATCATGATGATTTTTTAATGCTTATACCCTTAGTCATAAGCTATGTAGAAGTCAAGTTTGAATATGGAGATAAAGTTTCTCTTACCACAGTCTACTCTAGGTCAGGGAAATTTATTGAAGAGATTTACCAAGTTGTTTTCTCATGGTTCAAGGCTCAACTCAGGATCATCTTCAAGACCTGAGTATTCAGGTCAACTCAGGATCATCTTCAAGAAGTCTTCTCTGGCCTCGCCAAACTAGGATGGGTGCCCCTCTCCATGTTGGTAACACCTGTGAGACCTCTTTATACCTTCTTATCTTAAGCATATCATGTTTACCTGTCTTTCTTCCCAGACAGGCTGTAAGCTCCTCGGTGAGCAGATTAGATTGGTTGCTTTCCAAACTATAAACTGTTTGATTATTTTTTGGCTGAATATACAATTCCAAGTTAAAAATGAAATTTCCTCAGAACTCTAAAGGCATACCCCCACTATTTTCTAACAATCAGTGGTTCAATTGTATTAGAAATCTGTTTTGGGACGCCTGGGTGGCTCAGTCGGTTGGGCATCTGCCCTCGGCTCTGGTCATGATCCCAGGGTCCTGGGATCGAGTCCTGCATCGAGCTCCTTGCTTGGCAGGGAGCCTGCTTCTCCCTCTGCCTGCCGCTCCCCTTGCCTGTGCTCTCTCCCTCTCTGATAAATAAATAAACAAACAAACAAACAAACAAACAAACTCTAAAAAAAATAAAGAAATCTGTTTTACCTTCCTACTTAAAAAAAATGGGGTTTTTTTTAAAGATTTATATATTTGAGAGAGAGCACATGAGCTGAGGCGGGGAAGGGCTGAGGGAGAGGGAGAGGAAGAGAATCTTCAAGCAGACAGCCTGCTAGGCATGGAGTCTTACACTGCTGATCCCATGACCCTGAGATCATGGCCTGAGCTGAAATCAAGGGACACCCAACTAAATGAACCCAGGCGCCACACCCCAAAAAAGATTTTATTTCTAAATAATCTCTACAACCCATGTGGGGCTCAAACTTACAACCCTGAGATCAAGAGTTGCATGCTCTACTGACTGAGCCAGCCAGGTGCCCCTAGGATCTATTCTTAATCATGGAAATAGAATCTTTCAGGATGTGTCTGGGTATGGGTATTTTGAATTCATTTTGCTCTTTTATTTTCTCTTTGATTTTCCTTTCCCCTCTTCACTATCGTCACATCACCACTCCTTTTTGCACCCTTTTGAGGACTCTCATTAACTCTCATGTTGGACCTCTTAGATTGATTTTTTAAATTAATCTGTAGGCCCAATGTGGGGCTCAAACTCACAACCCTGAGATCAAGAGTTCCAAGCTCTTCTGACTGAGCCAGCCAGGTGCCTATCTTAGATTGATTCTTAATGCTTCTTAATCAGTTCTTTCTTTCTCTATCTTCTGAGGAGCTAATACGTATATTAGGGGCCTTAGCATTTCCCTTCTCTTAGAGAAGGCACTCCTGTTTTTGGCTTGGCGCTAAATGTCTAATGCCTTTGTTTTGACAGTACTTTGCCCATATGAAGAATGGAGCAGATAAGGGAAGGTCAACTGTTCTATATGCAATTCTTCAATTAACATCCAAACTCTAACGTCTATTGCTGTATTTCCTTGTATGCCAACTCCAGCAGCCCCAACACTTAGAGGTTTGTGGCAGACCACCTGCATCTCTCCAGCCTCGTAGGTGAGGCCTGTAGCTTCCTCATTCCATGTGTCAGAATAGTCTCATAGAAATGTTTTAGGGGAGCCTGGCTGGCTCAGGCAGTGGAGCATGCAACTCTTGATCTCAGGGTTGTAAGTTCAAGCCCCACCTTGGGTATAGAGATCATTTACAAAGAAATCTTAAAAAAAAAGAAAGAAAGAAATGTTTTAAAAGCTCATTCTCTGGTCTCTTCACTACTACTTTATTCCTCTTTGTGCTTCTGAATCTCTATTTCAGTGATGTCGTAAGAGGGACAGGAAGGAAAAAAAAAAAACGACAGGAAGGAAACATGTTCACCACCTCCATCTTTAACCAGAAGCAAGAATCATGGTACAAGGGCAAAGGCTATGTCTATTTTACTTACCAATAAATAACCAATGCCTAGCAGTTTATAGTATTCCATACACACTTAGTAATTTGTTAAATAAAAGAATGCTTCAGGTATCCAAAGAGTTTATCCTTCTTTTATATGACTTAACCATCTACAGTAGCCAAGTGAACATGCAACAGAATTGGGGATGTAGCACTCAGCTTTTTGTTTCTTTGTTTTGTTTTTGTGTTTTTAATAGACTTTATTTTTTACAGCAGTTCTAGATTTATGGCAAAATTGAAAGGAAGGAACAGAGATTTACCATGTACTTTCTGTCCCCACGAATGTGTAGCCTTCTCCATTATCAAGGGATATAGAACTAGTTTTAAGGATTCAAATACGTCTAGAGAAATTAAAGATGATTTCATCCATGAGGAAAAAAAGAGTGCTTCAGGTAGCCTAATTTTATTTTTTTTAAGATTTATTTATTTATTTTAGTGGGAGAGGGACAGAGGGAGAGAATCTCCAGGCAGACTCCCCATTGAACATGGAGCTGGACATGAGGCTCGATCCCACGACCCATGAGATCACGACCTGAGCCAAAACCAAAAATCTGGCACTCAAATGACTGAGCCACCCAGACACCCTGAGTAGCCTAATTTTAAGAATAAATTAAACTGAGGGGGCGCCTGGGTGGCTCAGTTGGTTGAGCATCTGACTCTTGATTTCGGCTTGGGTCATGATCTCAGGGTTGTGAGATCGAGCCCAGCTTCAGGCTCCACGCTAGGTGTGAAGCCTGCTTGGGATTCTCTCTCTCTCCCTCTCCCTCCCTCTCTCCCTGTCCCCCACCTCCTCCCTGCCACTTGTGCTTGCACACATGCTCTCTCTCAAAAAAAAAATAAAAAATAAAGAACTAAGTAAACTGAAATTGAAGGTGGGAACCACTGTCAGTGAAGTAGATCATGAGAAAGAATGTACCTGATTAAATATTCTCAGAAATAGTTGAGTTTAATTTCTCCTCATTGACTTTATTATTCTTTGATAAGTAGTGTTTAGTCTATATAACTATATACTTTTTTGTAAAATTTTTATTAAAGTTGATTTTTTTTTAAAGATTTTATTTATTTATTCGTCAGAGAGAGAGAGAGCACAAACGGGGGTGGCAGGCAGAGGGAGAAGTAGGCTCCACACTGAGCAAGGAGCCCGATGCAGGACTCAATCCCAGACCCTAGGATCATGACCTGAGCCGAAGGCAGCTGCTTAACCGACTGAGCCACCCAGGTGTCCCTAAAGTTGATTTTTAAAACAAGACTCATAGTACACTAAATACTCTTAAACTCTTTGGACTCTGTACTCCTTAACCCTCTTAAAAATTGAGGACCCCAAAAACTTTTATATATGTGGGTTATTTTTATAAATATTTAGTGTATTAGAAATAGACACTAATAATTTTTAAGTAGTTTTTATTTAAACATAACAATAATAAATATACTAGCACATTTATATGAAAAATAACTGTTTCCCAAAACAAAAATAAAATTAGTGAAAAGAATGTCATTGTAAATCTCTGTATTTGGATTACAGAATACAGGGAGATTTCCATCTCTGTTTTTGCATTCATTCTATTACAATAGGTTGAGGGTGTTTTTAAGATTTTATTTATTTATTTGACAGAGAGAGAGACAGCGAGAGAGGGAACACAAGCAGGGGGAGTGGGAGAGGGAGAAGCAGGCTTCCCGCTGAGCAGGGAGCCCGATGTGGGGCTCGATCCCAGGACCCTGGGATCATGACCTGAGCCGAAGGCAGACATTTAACAACTGAGCCACTCAGGCGCCCCTTGGTTATGTTTTATTATGTTTTGCTATGAAGAAAATCTAGCATCACACAGATATTTTTTTTAAAAAAGTAGGGATGTGGGGTGCCTGGATGGCTCAGTTGGTTAAGCAACCGATTCTTGATTTAGGTTCAGGTCGTGACCTCGGGGTTGTGGTCTCGAGCTCCACATCAGGCTCTGCACTGAGCATGGAGCCTGCTTGAGATTCTCTCTCTCACTCTGCCCCTCCCCCCTTAAAAAAAATAAAAATAAAAAAGGAGGGGTATCTTAACAGACTTTTCAGATAATTATGTGGGTATTATACTCTGATACTGTATCAAAACTTAACAAGTGATAGTTTTTTTAAGATTTTATTTATTTATTTATTTGAGAGAGAGTGCATGCAGAAGCAGGGGGGAGGGGCAGAGGGAGAGGCAGGCTCCCTGCTGAGCAGGGAGCCCAACACAGAGCTCAATCCCAGGACCCTAGGATCATGACCTGAGCCAAAGGCAGATGCTTAACCAACTAAGCCACCCAGGCACCCCAACAAGTGGCAGTTTATTAAAGATGATTACAGTGTAAAATCTGAAACCAATAGCAATGAGGTTTTCATATTCTATTATCTAAAAAGTCAACATTGGTCTATCTTGAACTTGAATGTATCTTTTTCTCACACATTAATTTGTAACATCACACATTCGTCATTTGGAAAATGTTTTCCAGAGTTATGCAGATCTGACAAATGTTGACACATTCCGTGATCATAAAAATCATATTTGCTAATATCACCATGATCTCATCAGGAAACTCTCACAGTGTCAGATGAGTTTTTCAAAATACTAATTTTTGCTTGAAAACTCAACTGTTATCATTGGTAACAAATACCATCAACTCTTTTCCTTGAAGTAACAGTGTCACTTCATTCATTTCCTTTTTTTCTTTAAATATATATTTTTTTTAATTTTTAAGTAATCTCTACACCCAACGTGGAACTCAAACCTACAATCCTGAGATCAAGAGTCACATGCTCTACTGACTGAACTAGCCAGGCACCCCCGCTCCATTCAATTCTAAGAAAATGCCAAATACCCAAGTCTGAATAATCATAGTTTTTTAGGCAGCTATTCTCTCAAGTAGAAATGATAGTCTGTGGGAAAAGGTGGCTACTTTAGCTCACAGTTCCAGTGATTACACAAGTGTTTCCCTCAAGACAACCATTGTACTTCAATATGCAGCAGAAGCGCTTTGTCAGACAAAGCACTTGTCACACAAAATATTAAAGAGCTATGTACTCTAGGGTCAAGATTTAATAAAGCTAATAATTTTTATGCTTCATCAAGGACATTCCTATACAGGCTGGCATTTTCTTTATTGTGAGTATGGCAGTGAAGAATACAACGACTGCTAGTACAGTTTGGTACCATTATCTCATACATGTTGAGACACCAGCAATGTTACCCCCATTGATTGCTCTTGCACCATTATTGAAACATCAACGCAGTTAAAAAACAAAGGCAAATAAAGTCTTAACATTACTATGAAAATAGTTTTAACCTTGTAGACTCCTAGAAAGGGCGTTAGGGATGCCCAGGAGTCCATGGACCATACTTTAAGAACTGCTTGGTAAATAGCTAGTGCCCTACTGCATAAGTTCCCAAGGGTTGCTATAACAAAATATCACATACTGGTTGGCTTAAAGCAACAGAAATTTATTCTCTCACAGATATGGAGGCTAAAAGTCTAAAATCAGGATATGAGTAGGGCCTTGTTCCCACAGATTTTATTTATTCCACCTTCTGGTGGCCCCAGGCATTCCTTGGCTTATGGCAGCATAACTCCAATCTCTGCTCCCACCTGCATGTGGCCTTCTCTGGGTGTCTGTCTGTGTGCTCTCCTCTTTTTATAAGGACACAAGTCATTGGATTTAGGGCCCACTGTAATCTAGCATGAATTTGTAGGGGAGGAAAGTTTTCCTGGACCCTCTTAGGGTCCCTAGCTGGGTCTGAAAATAACTTTTACGTGACATGGGAGAATTTCATAAGGAAATGAAGACTCATAGAAACAGACCTGAGATTTTTATGCTAGATTTGATGAAGAGTAGACAGTTGTGGAGGAATATGATAAGTTAAAGAGAATAAATATAGTAAACTGGGGGAAACTTAGCAAGGCCTGTCTTGTTCATATTCTTCTTAGGGTCCCTTTGTTTTCCTTCAGCTATATGGATGCTCCTTTCCCCTGGGATGTAGGGAGGCCACCTCTCACAGGAGTGTTTTACGATCTCTTTCAGGGGATGAGAAGAGGTGGTCGGGATGACTTTACTGCTTCTGCTGTTTTCTCAAACTCCTTCAGCTTAAAATATTCAATATGCCAAGGGCCATATTTTGGGGTAGTGTGTCCTGACTCCTATCAACCTCACCTTAGCTAATTACATCTACAAAGAACCTATTTTCAAATAAGGTCACATTCTGAGGTTCTGGGTGGACATGAATTAAGGAGGACACTACTCGATTACTTGACTACGATACCCATCAATATTCCCTGCAGGAAGGTACACCCATCCCAGAACTGCTATGAGTGTTGGCAGCTAAAAGTTCACAGCTGTCCTTTCTCTAGAGTCTAGAGAACTGCCCTTGACAAAGGCAACTGTTTCACCTAAGAAGGTGGTTACCCCCTCCCAGAGGCAGCTCACGGTTGGTCTTCTTGCCTCAGGGCAGTACCTTTGTGGTGACATCATATACCAGAGGTCCCCTTGGGATAAGGCTGAACGGAGCTAGTCTGCAGCTGAGGTGATAACCTGACTTAACGTTTCCCCCTACTCCATACTAATTCCCTAACTCCCTTTCTTTTGAGAGCATAATCTAAAATAATTCCTGAATCACTTTTCACCTCTCTGATTTGCCAATATATAATGATTGCTGCTTTTCACTAAAGATAGGGAAATTGGACAATGTTATACATTCTCAGTGGGAAGGTAAACTGATGTAATCTTTCTTTCTTTTTTTTTTAAAGATTTTATTTATTTATTTGACAGAGAGAGAGCACAAGCACAAGCAGAGGGAGCTGCAGGCAGAGGGAGAGGGAGAAGCAAGCTCCCTGCTGAGCAGGGAGCCCGATGTGGGACTCGATCCCAGGAACCAGGGATCATGACCTGAGCTGAAGACAGACACTTAACGACTGAGCCACCCAGGTGCCCTGATGTAATCTTTCTTGAATGCAGTTTGGCAATATGAATTTAAAAATTTAAATATATATCCCCTTTAACCTAACAATTCCACTTTTGAGAACTCTTAAGAAAGTAATCCAGGAAAGGGGGGGAAAAAGTAATCCCAAGCAAGTGTGTAAAGATATATATGCAAAGATGAACATGACTATGGTTTTTATGATAAAAAAATTAAAAATAGTTTAAATATTGGTTAAATAAGTAATAGTATATCCCTTCAGTGAATTTTGCTGCAGCCATTTAAAAGAATGGTATAGATATAGTTTGTATTAATAGGGAGGGATGCCCATTCATATCACAGAGTAAAAAAACCCAGAAATTTTAAAAATATTAAAAACACAATAGATTATAGAAAGCTTGCCAAAATATTCTTCATTTAGGACATCTCCCAAATATTTCTGATCATGCATTTTTTTTGTTTCAGACTATTAAGAAATCAATAGGAGTTCTATGCTATTTTTATTTTATTTTATTTTTTTATTTGAGAGAGAGAATTAGAGAGAGAGAGCACATGAGAGGGGGGAGGGTCAGAGGGAGAAGCAGACTCCCTGCTGAGCAGGGAGCCCGATGTAGGACTCGATCCTGGGACTCCAGGATCATGACCTATGCCGAAGGCAGTCGCTTAACCAACTGAGTCACCCAGGTGCCCTCTATGCTATTTTTATTTTCAAATCATTCTAGGGGCACCTGCCTGGCTTGGTCAGTAGAGTATGTGACTCTTGATCTCAGGGTCATGAGTTCAAACCCCACACTGAGCATAGAGCTTACTTTAAAAAAAATCATTATAAAACACAAGACATCAACTGGCTTAAGTTTTGTTTTGTTTTAATATATATACCTTCATTTATTTTACTGGGAATTAATCTAGTGGAAAGAGCAAGTTAATATTTATAGGCTAAAAAAGAGTTGGTCCCTATTGGTAGGGAAAAAAGAATACTTTCTTCCATCTGTCTATATGCCTCCTATACAGGTTAGAAAAATTCTGGGTGACGTTTTACCATGCCTATAACTGATATATAAAATATTCCTCTGATTGTGTAAATTAAGTTTTCCAAGAATTATAGATAATCCATTTCTAGAGAGCTTAATAAGAAATTTTCTTTCAGCCTGTGCTGGTTTTTCGTAATTAAGGAAGAAGAAAAAATTCTGTTTAGATTCTATCTATCTTTAGTCTTCAAGTATAAAGAACCAGAGACCCCTTAAAAGTCACGTTTTCATTATCTTAACAGCTACTTTCCAGTTGTACCATTTAAATATATCCCGTTAAATTGTTTGATGCTCCTTGGACAAGGACTCATGCATTATTGGACCTTAATGCCAAGGAAATTGTCTCTGGAATAATTTCCTTATGTAATCTACTGAGTTTTCCTCTTTGCTATGGTGATTAGGAAGCTCAGCGTTACATTTCAAACTTGCCTAGAGTAACTGATAGGCTATGTGGTAGGTATTTTTCCTATTCAACGTCCAATGATTTTCATTTGTTTTTTTTTTTCACTTTGTTTTAATTTAAATATTTTTGTATGTATCTCTTATAAACCGTATTTCATCATTTATGGAAACTTTTATAATTTATATCTTACCTATTCATGAATGTAATTGTTTTAATAACTGACATTTCTTATGGATTTATAAAAACTATTTTCTACACACTTGAATGATAGAGGGAAAAGTTATTCTTTCTAGGCAAGACATGAAAAAGGAGAGAAAATAAACTATTACTGCATACCTACTATATGACAGGTGCTGTCATAGGCACTCTTTACATTATCTCTTTTTATTCCTTTAACAATCTTGTGAAATAAGATCCTACATTTTTTTTAAGATTTTATTTATTTATTTGACAGAGAGAGACACAGCGAGAGAGGGAACACCGGGGGGGGGGGGGAGTGGGAGAGGGAGAAGCAGGCTTCCCGCTGAGCAGGGAGCCCAATGCAGGGCTTGATCCCAGGACCCTGGGATCATGACCTGAGCTGGAGGCAGATGCCTAACGACTGAGCCACCCAGGCGTCCCAGTGCATTTCCTTTCTGACATCTTTTCATCCATTTGTGGTGTGTACACAAACACACACATTTGCCTTTAGAAAAACAATTTACAAAAGTAAGATCATTTTAAATATGTAATTTTAATTACTGAGCCACCCATGCACCCCAGATCCTACATTTAGAAATGTTAAGTGATTTGTTGAGGCTCATACTGTTATTCAGGAGTGGACCTCAGATTCTGAGTCTTAAAACCATGCTTTCTACGTTGTATTACACTGCCTCCAAATTTTATGACTGCTGGAGTCATCAGCAACAACTGTACCTTCTTCAAAACATTTTTCTAAGGTAGTGCTTCTCAAACATTAATGCACAGGGGCACCTGGGTTCCTCAGTTGGTTAAGCATCCAACTCTTGATTTTGGCTTGGGTCATGATGTCAGGGCTGTGGGACCCAGCCCTGCATCAGGCTCTGCACTCTGCACTCAACGGTGAGTCTGCTTCTCTCCCTCTGCCCCTCTGCAGGTGTTCTCTCTCTCTCTCTCTCTTTCTCTCTCTCTCAATCTCTCTCTCTCTCTCTCTCAAATAAACAAATATTTAAAGAATAAAAAGCATTAATGCACAAAGGAACCACCTGGGAACTTTGTTAAAATGCAGATTCTGGGGTGCCTGGGTGGCTCAGTTGGTTAAGTGACTGCCTTCGGCTCAGGTCATGATCCTGGAGTCCCGGGATCGAGTCCCACATCGGGCTCCCTGCTCGGCAGGGAGTCTGCTTCTCCCTCTGACCCTCCTCCCTCTCATGCTCTCTGTCTCTCATTCTCTCTCTCGCAAATAAATAAAAAAATCTTTAAAAAAAAAAAAAAAAAAAATGCAGATTCTGGGTCAGTAGGGCTGGAGAGGGGCCTAGGAATCTTCATTTCTAACTGCACCCAGCTGGTACTAATGCTGATGTTGATCATGGGCTACACTTTGAGTAGCAAGTTTTCAGTGTCTATTAACCCTACATTACATTATCTCTTTTTATTCCTTTAACAATCTTGTGAAATAAGATCCTACATTTTTGGAGTGATCCTGGAGTGATCCAAGTAGTTACTATATCAAAGCTATGAAATTGAATACCTGCAATATTTCTAAAGTTGCCAACAAAATAATCAATGCAACTGTGCTGTGACTATATACAACTTAGAGAATCCTGAGGCCTTGCTTCCTGTATATGGCAGCCTTACGTGGGTATAACCCCCCAGTTATTCTTTAGATATAAAGAATATCTATTCTGGGGGGAAAACTGAGGGGAAGATCCAGTTAACTAAAACACCCCATTTCCTAATCATATTGGTTAAGTATATTCTTTTTTTTTATTAAAATATGTTTTTATTTCAAAGAGCTTTCTAAGAAAATCAGTGTTTTTATCATTCATTCTTCCTAACACATGCATCTTGGTATTTTCAAACAACAAGGATATTCTTTCAAACCTGCCAGCCTTCTGGGTGAATTCAGCTTTCATTCAGGTGACTCACGACCCTAAGCTCCAATTAGGATTACCTCTCTGCATTTCAGCCACCATGGCAGTATAGGAGATTAGGGACACAGAATAGCCCTCTCATATAAAAATAATAATAATACTTCTCAACAAAACAAAAAAAATCTATTGAAATACATTTCTGAGATACCAAAAAATTAAGGAATAACCAGAGGCCAAAAATCAAGTGAAAGCAGGAATCTGGAGAGGTACGAGCACAAAAGGAAGATTTTATGGGGCTAGGGGGTGTCTTCTGAACTCTAGTGAGCTTGGACTAGAGTTCTAATGACTATGAAGGGTGTAGGGACAGGAGACAAACCCAAGATTCCAGCCAAGGTAGGGAGTCTAATAGGAGATCCTTAACCCACACACACATACTCATACACAAACTAGAACAAAGGTCTACACTTTTATCAAACCTATACCAGAGGACAGCAAGAAAACTTATCTGTCTTGATCTTGGCTCTAAATAAAAGGAGGGATAAAGCTACCCTAATAATTTGCCAAACACAAGCATGGGTTCATGGCCCAATTCAAATTATCTATTGTTAGAAGACAATTCTTCATGAGTTGCTCAAGTTTCTGCACATCTTGTGAGCAGAGGCACTGACTGTCGTTGTTCCAGACTCTCTTTTCAACGGTTTATGTAGTGAGCAATCTTGGAAGATACTGATGGTGTCTCCCTCTAGACCAGAGGCAGCTTTGTGTACAGCCTTAGAAGATAGCCAGAAAGTCCACCTCTGGAGAAAAAGGTAGGCATGCTTACTGCCCATTATAGAATGTGCATGTTCTGGGACGCCTGGGTGGCTCAGTCAGTTAAGTGTCTGCCTTCGGCTTGGGTCATGATCCCAGGGTCCTGGGATTGAGTCCCGAGTAGGGCTCCTTGCTCATCAGGGAGCCTGCTTCTCCCTCTGCCTGCTGCCCCCTCTGCTTGTACTCCCGCGCTCTCTCGCTTGCTTGCTCGCTCTCTAGCAAATAAATAAAATATTTTTAAAAAATAAAATAAAGGGGCGCCTGGGTGGCTCAGTCATTAAGCGTCTGCCTTCAGCTCAGGTCATGATCCCAGGGTCCTGGGATCGGGCCCCACATCGGGCTCCCTGCTCAGCAGGAAGCCTACTTCTCCCTCTCCCGCTGCCCCTGCTTGTGTTCCTTCTCTCACTGTGTCTCTCTCTGTCAAATAAATAAAAATGTTTAAATCTTTAAAAAAATAAATAATAAAATAAAATAATGCATGTTCTGTAAGTTCAGGGTTCCTTTCCTGTAATGCAACCCACTGCATATAGAGATGTCACCTGGCCTGCTTTGTGTTGCCTGTGGGAATTGGGCCTTGGGGAGCCAACACAAATGCTAACACTCTGGCTATTGCTATTGCTTGAGTAATAACCAGTCTTTGGTCTCTGACCCAAGAGTAGTGTACACTGTCTTCTGCCAAAATCCATGCAATTAAAAATAAAAAATCCATGCAATTAAGGCAGGCTAACTATGGCAGAGTAAAATCTCAAATCTTTCACAATTCTTCAAGTGTAGGTGGTTCCACCAAACACCTTATGCTTAGGGGTGCCTGGCTGACTCTTGGTAGAGCACGTGACTCTTGATCTTGGGGTCATGAGTTTAAGCCCCACATTAGATGTAGAGCTCATTAAAAAGGAAGGAAGGAAGGAAGGAAGGAAGGAGGGAGGGAGGGAGGGAGGGAGGAAGGAAGGAAGGAAGGAAAGAAAGAAAAAGCCTTATGCTGAAAATATATTTTAAATTGGTCCTAAGTTGGTCATACCCTTAGAAAGCTAGTACAGGTCTCAATTTATGATGGATTATGTCCCAATATACCCACTGCCAAACTGAAAACATTGTAAATTGAAAATGCATTTAATACACCTACCTAACCAGCCTACTCTAAACATTCTCAGGCTCTTTCATTACCCAATAGTTGGGCAAAATCAACTAATACAAAGCCTTTTTTATAATGAATGTTGAATATCTCATGTAATTTATTGAATACTGAAAGTGAAAAACAGTGGTTGTAGGGGTACAGAATGGTTTTAGGTTTTTGTTGTTGTTTAAATATTTTATTTATTTATTTGTCAGAGAGAGCAAGCACAAGCAGGGGGAGCAGCAGGCAGAGGGAGAAGCAGACTCCCCACTGAGCAAGCAGCCTGATGCAGAACTCGATCCCAGGACCCTGAGATCAGGACCTGAGCCGAAGGCAGACACTTAACTGACTGAGCCACCCAGGCGTCCCTGGTTTTAATTTTTTTTTAATTTTTTAAATTTTTATGTTTTTATTTGAAGTACAATCTACTCCCCTCCAATGTGGTGCTCAAACTCGTGACCCTGAGATAAAGAGTGTCATGCTCAACCAACTGAGCCAGCCAGTCGCCCCCAGAATGGTTTTACGTGTATTGGTTGCTTACCTGTGTGATTGGGTAGCTGAGTCGGAGCTGCAGCTCACTGACACTGTCCAGCATCACGAGAGAGTATGCACCACATAGGG
Source organism: Phoca vitulina (assembly GCF_004348235.1). Classification (NCBI taxonomy): domain Eukaryota; kingdom Metazoa; phylum Chordata; class Mammalia; order Carnivora; family Phocidae; genus Phoca; species Phoca vitulina. Next base: position 49,890,808 of record NW_022589712.1, on the reverse strand, counting down.
CTAGCCATGGAAAAGACCAAAATTCAAAGTATGGTTTCTGCTGAATGCATATTGCTTTTAATAAACTGACAGTGAAAAGTCAAAAAAATCCTAAGTTGAACAATCATTAAGTCAGGGACCATCTGGGGGCGCGTGGGTGGCTCAGTCGTTAAGCGTCTGTCTTTGGCTCAGGTCATGATCCCAGGGTCCTGGGATCGAGCCCCGCGTCGGGCTCCCTGCTTGGCGGGAAGCCTGCTTCTCCCTCTCCCACTCCCCCTGCTTGTGTTCCCTCTCTTGCTCCTTCTCTGTCAATAAATAAATAAAATCTTAAAAAAAAAAAAAATCAGGAACCATCTGTATAAGCAAGAGAAAATCCTCCCTGGAAGAACTGAGACCTCAGACGGTTCCCACAGATAATGTATCAAGGAACCATGAGCTTCTAGTCAAGTCGGGCTCCCCGCTCCGCGGGAAGCCTGCTTCTCCCTCTCACACTCCCCCTGCTTGTTTCTGCTCTCGCTAACTCTCTCTCTGTGTCAAATAAGTAAATAAAATCTTTAAAAAATAATAATAATAAATAAATAAATAAAGTGAACATATCTAAAATGAATTATCTTACTTATGAAACCTTTCAGTTCATTCAGCCTGTGGATAACAAGATAAGTTTTGTGATCATGGCCTTTTGAAAATAGCTCTACAAAATACAAAGAGGCATTTTTTAAATTCCTAAGTTATTCATCTGTTTCTAGATTTGAACCTCAGATGTTTTTTTAAAGTTTTATGAGGAGGGGCGCCTGGGTGGCTCAGTTGGTTAAGCGACTGCCTTCGGCTCAGGTCATGATCCTGGAGTCCCGGGATCGAGTCCCGCATCGGGCTCCCTGCTCGGCAGGGAGTCTGCTTCTCCCTCTGACCCTCCTCCCTCTCATGCTCTCTGTCTCTCATTCTCTCTCTCGCAAATAAATAAATAAAATCTTTAAAAAAAAATAATAAAAAATAAAGTTTTATGAGGAGTTCTGAAATTGGATTTCATAAATTTACTTTGAAACATGACTGTTAATGCCTGGAGTTTTTTTGAAATTAAAAAGTTTGAAAATCTGGGGCGCCTGGGTGGCTCAGTCGTTAAGCATCTGCCTTCGGCTCAGGTCATGATCCCAGGGTCCTGGGATCGAGCCCTGCATCGGGCTCCCTGCTCCACGGGAAGCCTGCTTCTCCCTCTCCCACTCCCCCGCTTGTGTTCCCTCTCTCACTGTGTCTCTCTCTGTCAAATAAATAAATAAATCTAAAAAAAAAAAAAAAAAGTTTGAAAATCTAATTTTGATTTTCTCTAAGCAAGGTTTTTTAAAATTTAGTTTAACATTTTTATAATATCTATATTAAAGCTACCTGAGTTCTCACAGAATCACTGAATGTGAAGGTTTTCCCTCTCTATCACTGATCCCCCTCCATTTATCTTTCACAAACATTGCCCCCCAATAAATCTATCACATTCCTAATTCCTTCTTGACAGCTACTTCACAGGCACTGACCATATTTTCCTTACATAGTAAACAGACTCTCAAGAAGGTAATTTGGGGATTGAGTTGCTCACCTAGTACAGCATAAATGAAGTGAAATTAGGATACTGATAATCCATGCAGAACTGCTTCATGGGCTCATGGGCCTCACATAAGAAAGGCATCATACTTAATTTTATCTTTGACCTTGTGTTTTGGTTTTTTTGTTGTTGTTTTTTAAAGATTTTATTTATTCCTTTGAGAGAGAGAGAGAGCACAAGCAGGGGGAGAGGCTTTATTCCTTTCAGAGAGAGGGAGAGAGAGCACAGGCAGGGGGAGGGGGAGTGGGAGAGGGAGAAGCAGGCTCTCGGCTGAGCAGGGAGCCCGATGCGGGGCTCGATCCCAGGACCTGGAGATCATGACCTGAGCTGAAGGCAGACGCTCAACCATCTGAGCCACCCAGGTGCCCCTGAACTTGTGTTTTGTAAGTGAAGCTCAATAGGGCAATGAAGCATTCTTGTGAGCAACCGAAATACACTGGGAGGGAGGGAGGCAGCCCATGCAGACAAGGGTTCAGAGCCATGGGCACAGCAGATAGCCTGGGTACTGAACAGTTGACCTGGCAGCCTAGAGCTGCCCCCGCCTTTGCCTGGGCCAGGGTCTGGGTCCAGCCCGGTGTTGGTGATGATGGCAGGGGCAACACGAGCGGTGGAGGGGTGGCATCGGCACAAACACTAATCCTCTGGCCTGAGTCCCCAGACAGGAGCTGCCGGCACGCTGGCAAGAGAAACTGTCAACAGATTACTATAAAATGCAAGTGTGCTCGTGGGTATTGTAATAAATCATTTCAGAGAGTTACCAAAACTCTTGAGTTTAAATTCCAGAAGCTTGAAAATGACAGTATTACAAAGCAAGTATTCATGGTTTTTACAAATAATTTAAAGATTGTCACATGTAATGGAAAAGAACACTATTTTCATATGAAGCTGTAGGTGAGCAAATTGAGAAGGGAGAGAATTTGAAAATTAATTTTTTCCTTTTAATTGAATACGCCGTAACAGAACGCATAAACAGCCATCTTGAATTATATACAAATCACAAAGCCACTTTAAATTTCTTGTATGACCATTACAAATTACTGGAAATGTCAGAAGAAACATTAAAATGCCATTGCATAAATTTACATTTACAATTAAATTCAGGCTTACAAGAAGCTGATATATATGTAGAATTAAATCTTTTTTTTAAATTTTATTTATTTTTTTTTAGTAATCACTACACCTGGGCAGCCGGCTGGTTCAGTCAGAAGAGCCTACAACTCTAAATCTCAGGGTTGTGAGTTCAAGCCCCATGTTGGGTATAGAGATTACCTAAAAATATAAATTAAAAACTTTGAAAAAAATCGCTACACCCAATGTGGGGCTCGAAGTCTCAACCTCGAGATCAAGAGTCACGTGCTCTTCTGACAGAGCCAGCCAGGTGCCCCTTAAATCTCTTTAGAAAAATTATTTCATGTAAATTGTTAGCTCTAGGTGAATTAAAATATACATTTCATGGGTGGAGCACACGGCTGACTCGGTCGGTGGAGCATGCGGCTCTTGATCTTGGGGTTGTGAGTTCAAGCCCCTCACTGGGCATAGAGCCTAAATATATATGTAAATAAATAAATATATAAAATATATATAACATAAGTTATATGTTATATTTTCAATTTAAGTTATCAGAAAATTACCCCAATGTTGTCAAAGTCTATGAAATACTGTTAATAGCTCCAGTAACAGTTGCATCAGCGGAAAGATCCTTCTTGAAATTTAAAATTATCAAAAATTATTTGCAATCTGGCATTTGCCAAGACCAACTGATGTTACTTTCAATTATATTGATTAAAAATGAAGTTGCTAAAAGTATAAATTTTGATGACCTAACGAATGAATTTGCAGGCAAGCAAGCCAGAAAAACCTTAAGATCAATCAAGATATCACATTAATAAAGTATTATTTATTTACTAATAAAGTATTATTTACTTACAATATGACAACAAAAATACATTTTTGTAATTAGTAAGTTTGTGTTGTTACTCATGTATCATTGCCTCCATGTGTTTTATAAATAATAAAATATTTTTAAAGGAAAAAGTTTTATGTTTTAGTATGGCACTTGTTTCCTGCTTTTTTGTTTCCTGCTTTTCATTATTTTTTTTTAAAGAATCCCCATTCCAGGGCGCCTGGGTGGCTCAGATGGTTGAGCGTCTGCCTTCGGCTCAGGTCATGATCTCAGGGTCCTGGGATCGAGTTCTGCATCAGGCTCCCTGCTCCTTGGGAGCCTGCTTCTCCCTCTGCCTCTCTCTCTCTCTCTCTCTCTCTGTCTCTCATGAATAAATAAATAAAATCTTTAAAAAAAAAAAAAAGAATCCCCATTCCACATTTGGATTGTATTTGATTTTTTATTTTGAGGATGGGGAGTAAGTAGAGGCAGAGGGAGAGAGAGACTCTTAAGCAGGCTCCATGCCCAGCACAGGCCCGCCGCAGGGCTCGATCTCACAACCCTGAGATCATGACCTGAGCCTAAATCAGAGTCAGTTGCTTAACCAACTGAGCCACCCAGGTGCCCCTGTTTCCTGCTTTTTTTTTTTTTTTTTTTAAGATTTTATGTATTTATTTGACAGAGACACCGCGAGAGAGGGAACACAAGCAGGGGGAGTGGGAGAGGGAGAAGCAGGCTCCCCGCCAAGCAGGGAGCCCCATGTGGGGCTCAATCCCAGGATCCTGGGATTGTGACCTGAGCCGGAGGCAGACGCTTAACTGACTAAGCCACCCAGGCGCCCCTGTTTCCTGCTTTTTGAATAAGGGTCTCTACATTTTCATTTTGCAGTGGGCTGAACAAATTATGTAGCTAGCTTTGAAATGGCATGTGTATCAGGGTTCTGAAGTATCAGAGAAACAGAATCTAATATATATATTTATCTAGTACATATACAAATATGTATATTTCAAGGAATTGTTACCTTAAGGAGTTGTGGGGACTGACTAATCAAGTCTGAAATCTATAGCACAGGCAGGCCCTCTGGGTAGAATTTCAGGCAGAAACTGAAGCTGAAGTCCATTCGGTGGAATTTCTTCCTCACGTACTTTGTTGTTTTTGTTTTGTTTTTTTTAAGATTATTTATTTTATTTATTTGAGAGAGAGAAAGCGAGAGACCGAGCACGAGTGGCAGGGAGGGGCAGAGGAAGAGGCAGAAGCAGACCCTCACTGAGCAGGGAGCCTGAGGACATGGGGCTCAATCCCGGGACCCTGGGATCATGACCTGAGCCTAAGGCAGATACTTAACCGCTTAACTGAATGAGCACCCAGGTGCCTTTGCTCTTAAAGGCATTCAACTGATTGGATGAGAATAATTATCCAGTTAATAATAATAATAGAGGGTAATCTCCTTTACTTAAAGTCAACAACTGTAGAATTTAATCTCCATCCCACCTACAAAATCCCTGGATTAGTGTTTAATTGAATTGCTAGGTCCTATAGCCTAGCCAAGTTAACACATGAAACTAACCATTACACCATGGGATGACATAATTTCTTTTTTTTTTTTAAAGATTTTATTTATTTATTTGACAGAGAGAGACACAGCGAGAGAGGGAACACAAGCAGGGGGAGTGGGAGAGGGAGAAGCAGGCTTCCCGCGGAGCAGGGAGCCCAAAGCGGGGCTCGATCCCAGGACCCTGGGATCATGACCTGAACCGAAGGCAGATGCTTAAGGACTGAGCCACCCAGGCGCCCCGGGATGACATAATTTCTTAAAATGTGATCTGTTTGAGATGGAGGGTCTGAATAGGGCAAGGCTCTGAGAATTCAAGTACTGGCTAGTCTAGTATGATGATAAAGATGGCCACAAGAACTGAGAGGTGAGATTCCTTCTAGCTATACTAGTGAGTAAAAGAATATTCAGTAAAAATAAGAAAATATCAGGACATTGGTTCTGAGCTCAAGAAATAGGTAGAAAACCACAGAAATTCTATAACCTTAAAAAAAAATGATCTCGGGGCGCCTGGGTGGCTCAGTCGTGAAGCGTCTGCTCGGGTCATGATCCCGGGGTCCTGGGATCGAGCCCCGCATCGGGCTCCCTGCTCCGCGGGAACCCTGCTTCTCCCTCTCCCACTCCCCCTGCTTGTGTTCCCTCTCTCGCTGTGTCTCTCTCTGTCAAGTAAATAAATAAAATCTTTAAAAAAATAAAAATAAAAAAATAAAAATAAATGATCTCTTGCAAGTGCCTGGTAGGCAAGGCCCCAATTTAATTTTGCAGCTGACAGAATTACAACAGAACAAACAACTTCACCAAGTCTTTTTTTTTTTTAAGTTTTATTTATTGAAGAAATCTCTACACCCAATGTGGGGCTCAAACTCATGACCCCAAGATCAAGAGATCAGGAGTTACATGCTCTTCCAATTGAGCCAACCAGGTGCCCCCTCACCAAGTCTTATGTTAAGAGTAGGATATAAGTTGGGAAGGAGGGAAATAAGACCTGAGTTGGAGATATTTGGATGGACTAAGGCAAAGCTGAGAATCTTGTACGCAAATTCCCCTGAACCTCCCTTGCAAGTAAAAACAGAACCTCCTTCTCTGCCTGAGGAAACCAATTTCCCTTGTTAAAAGACTCTGTGAAACCTTGCCTAAGGCTGTGACCTTAGTAGAGGATGCCTATTTTCCTGAAGATTCACCCCCACCATTCCTTCCTGCCTCCAGAAACCAGTTAACTTTCCAGGGTACCCCCAGGGGAAAGCTGCATTTCTGTTCCAAGAAGATAGGGCTTTACATACCAAAATAATTGCGAAACCATGCAAGTCTGTATTAATAGGAAACTGGGAAGCTTGTGGGAATGGATTCTAAGAGTGTTAGAGCAAAGAAGAATATAATAACAAATTGGGCACACGTTATCAATATAAAGGCTCTGACTTGAGATCCTGAATTTAGTGTTCAAACTGGAGTAGCTGAGATGGCTCTAACAGCTGGCTTGATTAGTTGACTGAAACCTAGACTGAGCAGTTGTTATTATTTGGAAAGAAGACATCCTGATTTTAGTTCTATTTGTGATTAATTTTTTAATTAATTCCTAAGTAGTTTTTTTCCTTAAGTAGTTTTGAAATATGTAAGTAACATATGATCATTATAATACCATTCAACTAATAAAAAGTTGTATAATATTTTAAAAAATCAAAATCCAGATTGGATACCCCCAATCTCATTCCCCAGAAGTAGCCACTGTTAACCATTTGGTGTATATTTTCCAAAAATTTTTAATGTATATGCAAATGTAAATACATACTTTTTGAGCACATTTCTTTTTTTTTTTAAGATTTTATTTATTTATTTGACAGAGAGAGACACAGGGATAGAGGGAACACAAGCAGGGGGAGTGGGAGAGGGAGAAGCAGGCTCCCCGCTGAGCAGGGAGCCCGATGCAGGGTTCGATCCCAGGACCCCGGGATCATGACCTGAGCCGAAGGCAGACGCTTAACGGCTGAGCCACCCAGGTGCCCCTTGAGCACATTTCTAAGGCAGAATTATAGGGACCGAGATTAGGAATAAATCATATACTACCAGGAGTGAAAGATCAAGAGTGAAAGGAGGGTCACATCTACAAGCGTTATACGTACACCCCAAGTTTTCTGGGCTGAACCTGATTTCAATGATCTGCCCCTTTGTTGGACTATTATTCAAATCATATGTCCCAAGCTTAGATTTGGAGAATATAGTTATCATAATTACGCCTCAGAAACAAGAAACGTACTTAAGCAGAGGGAGTGGATAAGGGTGTATGTGATGAGTGAGATTAAGTAAAACGAGGCTAGGCAATGAAATGATAAACTCAGAATAGTTTTTGCTTGATTTATTAGGTGCTTTGGAACTACTAAGGATGTAAGAAAGCATGTAGGTTAATCAAATTCATCAAACAGTTATGAAGCATCCCTGGATCCAGGCCCTTCTATGACAAAAGAAACAGACCCACCTCACAAACTCCAGCACACTGAACCTTCTAAGTAGGTCTCAACTAACAAACTGTGAACTTTTGAGTAAATTTTTAATCTCTGTAAGCTTCAAAGAGGAATTCTTTAAGGAGGAATCCTTAATAAAAAAGGCTAATAATACCTACCTCACAGGGTTAATGAAAAGAACAAATGGGAGGATATTTAAGTGAAGATGGATGTTAAAATGTAAATAGTCATAGAAATAAAGGTCATCATTATCTCAATCCTACTTTATGTAATAACTTACATTGAGGGCTTACTATGTGCTATGTGTCCTAAGGGTTTTATGTGTATTAACTCTTAAAATTAATTAACACAAGGCATAATAAGATACTCAACAACTAATTACTTACTGTGAAGACTCCATTAATTATCTCATTAACTCTTCAAAGCAACTCTGTAGGAATTTACTACTAATACAATCTCCATTTTGCAGATCAAAAAGCTGAGGGGTAGGGCGCCTGGGTGGCTCAGTTGGTCAAGCATCTGCCTTCGGCTCAGGTCATGATCCCAGAGCCCCGCAGCAGGGAGCCTACTTCCCCCTCTACCTCCTCCCTCTGCTTGTGCTCTCTCTCTCTCTCTCTCAAATAAATAAAATTAAAAGGGGTAGAGAGGTTAAATAATTTGTACAAGATCACTTACCTGGGAAGTGGCAGAGCTGGGATTTGAATCCAAATGCTACAGTAGCTATCATTTTGTGTGTGAATTATGTGACCCAGAAATCCTGAAAGTTTTGTTCTATATTTTATATTGTGCTCGATTCTATAATATTCCTATTAACAAGTAGTTTATTTGGAAGTAGTAGAAAAATAAGCCAAACTTATTTATTAGATGATGTCATAATACAAACCTAAATTTCATTCTACATTTTTTTAAAGATTTGATTTATTTATTTGTCAGAGAGAGAGAGCACAAGCAGAGGGAGCGGCAGGCTGAAGGAGAAGCAGGCTCCTCCCTGAGCAAGGAGCCTGATGCGGGACTCGATCCCAGCACCCTGGGATCACGACCTGAGCGGAAGGCAGATGCTTAACCGATTGAACCACCCAGGCGTCCCTCATTCTACATTTTTATGCACAGCTATAAATCAAAATACGTTAGCTTCATTATTTCTGGTAAAAGGCAATGTTTTTCCCATTTCCCTAATGGGAAAGCTTGCCTAGGAGAAAGTTAGCAACAGAGATTCCTGGGCCCCAGTCAAGGCTCAATGAATCAAGATGTCCAGGGGAGAGACCTGATAGATAATCTGCAGATTTGACAAGTGGCCCAGGTGCTAGAGATGTTTGGGAAAGCCTTGTATAGAGAAAATGAGCTTCTGGATCCTACTGGCCCTTAGCTTTGTTTAAGATTTAGTTCAACTTTTTTGATGGTCCCTTTCTCAGAAATACGTAATCTTAACACTCCTTCGAACTTTGTCCGGTTACTTCACAATTTAACATGGTCTGTGATGAAGAGCTGATTTTTTTTTTTTAAGATTTTATTTCTTTATTTGAGAGAGTGCAAGAGAGCGAGCGAGAAAGCTAGCGAGGTGAGGAGCAGAGGAAGAAGCAGGCTCTCCGCTGAGCAGGGCACCCAACGGGGGGCTCGATCCCGGAGCTCCAGGATCATGACCCGAGCCTAAGGCAGCCGCTTAACCGACTGAACCACCCAGGCGCCCCTATTTCATTTATTTATTTTATTAACATATAATGTATTATTTGTTTCAGGGGTACAGCTCTGTGATTCATTAGTCTTACAATTCACAGCGGAAGAGCTGATTTTAAATATAAAATATTTTTAGGGGCTCCTGGTTGGCTCAGTCTAGAGCATGCAACTCATGGTCTTGGGGTTGCAAATTCGAGCCCCACGTTGAGTGTAGAGATTACTTAAAATATATGTAGGGGTGCCTGGGTGGCTCAGTCGTTAAGCGTCTGCCTTCGGCTCAGGTCATGATCCCAGGATCCTGGGATCGAGCCCCACATCGGGCTCCCTGCTCCATGGGAAGCCTGCTTCTCCCTCTCCCACTCCCCCTGCTTGTGTTCTCTCTCTCGCTGTGTCTCTCTCTGTCAAATAAATAAATAAAATCTTTAAAAATACATATATATGTAAAAAATATATATAATATAATATATAAATTTATATATAAAATATACATATAATATATAAAATTTATATATAAAATATACATATATAAAATTTATATATAAACATATATAAATAAAATATATATATATATCTTTAGAGCTATTATTAAAAATAATGTTAGTTCAGGGGCGCCTGGGTAGCTCAGTTGGTTAAGCATCTGCTTTAGGCTCAGGTCATGATCCCAGGGTCCCAGGATCAAGCCCCACATTGGGCTCTTTGCTCAGCAGAGAGCCTGCTTCTTCCTCTCCCTCTCTGCCTGCTGCTCCGCCTGCTTGTGCGTGTGCTCTCTCTGTATATCTTTTTTTAAAAAATCTTTTTTTAATCTTTTTTTAAATCTTTTAAAAATCTTTAAAAAAAATAATGTTAGTTTAAAAAAGGTTGGTTCATTTTAAAATACTGTTTAATAATATCAATCACACACATGTTCATGTTTAAGGGAAACAACATGTTTGTATATTTGTATGGTTTTTTTCCTCTTCCCCACCTGTGTTCTGAACTAATTAAGAGATAAGAGTAGATATATGAGGGGGGCGCCTGGGTGGCTCAGTCGTTAAGCGTCTGCCTTCGGCTCAAATCTTGATCCCAGGGTCCTTGGACTGAGCCCCACATCGGGCTCCCTGTTCAGTGGGAAGCCTGCTTCTCCCTCTCCCACTCCCCCTGCTTGTGTTCCCTCTCTCACTGTGTCTCTCTCTGTCAAATAAATAAATAAAATCTTTAAAAAAAGTAGGTATATGAGGGACGCCTGGGTGACTCAGATGGTTAAGCGTCTGCCTTTGGCTCAGGTCATGATCCCAAGGTCCTGGGATGGGGCCCCATATCGGGCTCCTGGCTCAGCGCGGAGCCTGCTTCTCCCTCTACCTCTCATGCTCTCTCTCTTTCTCTCTCTGTATCTCTGTGTTTCAAATGAATAAATAAAATTCTTAAAAAAAGAGAGTAGGTATATGAAGCACCATGATATATACATATATATATATTTTTAGAGACAGAGGGGAGGGCGGGGGAGGGGCAGAGGGAGAGAGAATCTTTTTTTTTTTTCATTTTAAACAAGAAGTTTATTGGGGCACCTGGGTGGCTCAGTCGTTAGGCGTCTGCCTTCGCTTGGGTCATGATCCCAGGGTCCGGGGATCGAGCCCCGCTTTGGGCTCCCTGCTCCGCGGGAAGCCTGCTTCTCCCTCTCCCACTCCCCCTGCTTGTGTTCCCTCTCTCACTGTCTCTCTCTCTCTCTGTCAAATAAATAAATAAAATCTTTAAAAAAATAAAATAAACAAGAAGTTTATTTAAACAACAAGACGCTTGACTTGAAAGGAAAACTATCTAGGATTCATTTCTTCTGGAGTAATTTATCCCTACTTAAAGACAGATTGCCCTACATGTAACAGCTATGTACCAAAAAGTTCTAAAATTGTCCTTGGTTTTACAATGATAAATGAAAAACATTAAAATTCTCCAATCAAACAAGGTATGCAAGGATTTTTATGTTGTTCTTTTTTTGTTAAATAGTGAGAGCAAAATAACTTACTGGAATATAAAGATAAGAGCTGACTGAGCATGCCACTCATGGAGAGAGGGGGTATTTTCACAGAAGCAGTATTTTGCCCCATCCCATCTCCATTTGATGTCGATCAAAACATACCATTGGCCATTTAGTTTTAAAAAATGCAATATGCTTGTGCATATACACAGTTACTCTATGTACAATAAAGGAATGGGGAAGGGGAAAATGAAAAAATAGAACTACACTGTAGTAGTCAGGATGTGGTGGAACCAAATTGTGGCTTTCTAATTGAGAATGTCTTCTTGGTCTGGAGGAACAGAGTTCTGGAGTAAAGTAGCAGGTTCCCTTTTTAGTAGACATTTCCTGTCTGCTGCTGGAACACATCAGTTGTATCTTCATCCTCCATTTCCAACTGTGCAGGTGTGTCTGTTTCATTGATTGGCTGCCCATCAAATCGGAATCTGATCTGCCTCATTGACAAACCCTGTGGTTCACAATAGGCTTTCATTAGTTTACTAAGTGGTGTATGCCTCTTAGTCTTAAACTGCACCACAGAACCATCCTGCCCCGCCACCTTCAAATTAATATGATCGTTGTTCTTAGTCTTGACGCCTTCCTTGGGTTTTTCGTTGGACACGGTGAGCGCCGGAGTCTCCTCAGCTGCTGCTTCACAAAAGAGGTACCAGGTCCGCACCCAATGAGCACACAAGCACCAGGAAGGGAGAGAGAGAATCTTAAGCAGGCTTCACGCCCAGTGTGAGCCCGACGTGGGGCTTGAGGACCCTGAGATCATGACCTGAGTTAAAATCAAGAGTCAGACACTTAACTGACTGAGCCACCCAGCCACCCGAGGATATTCTTTATTAATACTAAAAGCAGATATCAGAGAATATGGCTTACAACTGTGGGCACACGGGCTTCCTAATACTGAACTCCAAAAGTAGGCAGATTTGCCTATCTGGTCAACAGGTAATGCTGGAAAACCAGAGGCTTCACTTGAAGAGACTGGCCCCTTCTCCCATATGACAATACTTGGATGCTCATGGAGGCTGCCAGCTATCAGGAGAATGGAAGAAGTGAGTGGGATAAAGAAACCCAGTTTCTTCCCTCCAATTCAGCAAATCATTTGCCTTCGCTGGGAGGCATAGGGAGAGTGAAAGAGATTGTTAGCCTCGTGAAATCCTCTTCACAGAAAAGGAAACATTTCCCATTTCACAAGAGACATATGCTGTTTCATTTACTTTAAATTCATTATGTTAAGGGTGCCTGAGTGGCTCAGTCGGTTAAGCGACTGCCTTCGGCTCAGGTCATGATCCCGGAGTCCTGGAATCGAGCCCCACATCGGGGTCCCTGCTCAGCAGGGAGCCTGCTTCTCCCTCTGACCCTCTCCCCTCTCATGCTGTTTTTCTCTCTCTCTCTCTCAAATAAATAAAATCTTAAAAAAAAGCATAGTTTGTGGATTTAAAAAAAAATCTTTAACATGTTTTTGTTTTTAGGACAAAGTATGTATAAAATATGGACTGAAATTAAACTTCATTATGGCGTCACAAGTAAATAAAAACAAACTTGCTTTTAAGTCCTGATAACATGAATTCATGAATTTTTCTCTAAAAAAGTAGTGTAGTTTATTTTTATAATTTTAGGTGTTTTGTTTCTAAATGCTATAAAAGGTTTTAAGTTGAGATTTTTTTTTTTTTTTTTTAAAGATTTTTTATTTATTTTATTTGACAGAGAGAGACACAGCGAGAGAGGGAACACAAGCAGGGGGAGTGGGAGAGGGAGAAGCAGGCTTCCCGCCGAGCAGGGAACCTGATGCGGGGCTCGATCCCAGGACCCTGGGATCATGACCTGAGCCGAAGGCAGACGCCTAACGACTGAGCCACCCAGGCGCCCCTTAAGTTGAGATTTTTAAGCACTTTTCTGTAATTAATGTGTTGTGTATATGAGTGGATTTTATTCCCAATAAATGAGAAAAGCCAAACTACATTTAATAAACTGTAGTTCTCTAGTTCAACATTTTTAAGTGTTAGAGGCATTTTGATGTATCATATGAAATTTTTATCAGATGACTACAACTGAAGCTCATGGGAAGTTGTAGAGCATAGCAATTAATGAGAAGGGTTCTGGAGACAGAGTGTCCAGATTTGGTTCTGTAGTTCAATGTCTGTATGACTTTGGCCAACTTACTGCACTTTTTTTTTTTTAAGTTAACTTTACGCCCAATGTGGTCCATATATACAATGGAATATTACTCAGCCATCAGAAAGGATGAATACCCAACTTTTACATCAACATGGATGGGACTGGAGGAGATTATGCTAAGTGAAATAAGTCAAGCAGAGAAAGTCAATTATCATATGGTTTCACTTATTTGTGGAACATAAGGAATAGCATGGAGGACATTAGGAGAAGGAAGGGGAAAATGGGGGGGGGGGAATTGGAGGGAGAGATGAACCATGAGAGACTATGGACTCTGAGAAACAAACAGGGTTTTAGAGGGGAGGAGGGAGGGGGGATTGGTTAGCCCAGTGATGGGTATTAAGGAGGGCACATACTGCATGGAGCACTGGGTGTTATACGAAAACAATGGATTGTGGATCACCACATCAAAAACCAATGATGTACTGTATGGTGACTAACATAACATAATAAAATAAAATAAAATAAATAAAAATAATAAAAATAATAAAAAAAAGAAACACACACACAAAAAAATAAAAAATAAAAGATAGGAATCAAAGGGGTGCCTGGCTGGCTCAGTTGTTAAGCGTCTGCCTTCGGCTCAGGTCATGATCTCAGGGTCCTGGGATCGAGCCCCACATCGGGCTCCCTGCTCTGCGGGAAGCCTGCTTCTCCCTCTCCCACTCCCCCTGCTTGTGTTCCCTCTCTCGCTGTGTCTCTCTCTGTCAAATAAATAAATAAAATCTTTAAAAAAAAAAAAAGATAGGAATCAAAAAAAAAAAGTTAACTCTACGCCCAGTGAGGGGCTTGAACTCACAACCCCAAGATAAAACCTGCCATGCTCTATTGACTGAGCCAGACAGGCGCCCCTTGTCCTTTTTTTTTTTAATTAACCTTAGTTTTATTTTGTTTACTTTATTTATTTAATGACTTCTTTATAAACAACAGAAATTTATTGTCTCAGTCCTGGAGGCTAAAAGTCTGGAATCAAAACATCAGTAGGGTCTGTTCCTCCTTAGGGCTGTGAGGAAGAATCTGTTCCATGCCTCTTTCCTAACTTTTGATAATTTGCTGGCAATCTTTTGCATTCTTTGGCTTGTAGAAGCACCACCCCAGTCTCTGCTTTAATCTTCACATGGTGTTCTCCTTGTGTGTCTCTGTCCACATATCCCCTCCTTTTTTTCAGTGAAGTATAGTTGATATGCAACATTATATTAGTTTTAGGTGTACAACATAGTCAACATTTATATACATTACAAAACGATCACCACAATAAGTCTTGTTACTATCTGTCACCATATGTAATTCTTACAATATTATCCACTATATTCCCTATGCTGTACTTTATATCCCTGCAACTTATTTCATAACTGGAAGTTTGTACTTCTTAATCCCTTCACCTATTTCGCCCATCCACCCCACCCCTTGCCCCTTTGTTAACCATGAGTCTGTTCTCTGTATTTATGAATCTGCTTCTGTTTTGTTTTTTTAGATTCCACATACAAGTGAAATCATATGATATTTGTCTTTCTCTCTCTGACTTATTTCACTTAGCATAATACCCTCTAAGTCCATTCATGTTGTCACAAATGGCAAAATTTCATTCTTTTTTTTTTTTTTGTATTTGGTAGAAATTTTTTAAAATTTTAACTCCAGCATAATTAACATACAGTGTTATATTACAATACAATACAATACAATATAGTGATTCACCAGTTCTATACATTACTCAGAGCTCATCACAGTAAGTGTGCTCTTAATTCCCATCACCTATTTCATCCATCCCCCCACCGGCCTCCCCTTTGGCAACCACCAGTTTGTTCTTTATAGTTAAGAGTCTGGTTTTTCTTTTTTCTTTTTGGTCTGTCTCTTTTTTTCCTTGTATATTTGTCTTCTTTCTTAAGTTCCACATGTAAGTGAAATTGTATGGTATTTGTCTTTCTCTGTTTTACTTAGCATTATACCCAAGATCCATTCATGTTGTTGCAAATCGCCATATTTCATTCTTTTTTATTTATTTATTTATTTATTTTTTATTTTAAATTTTATTCATTTATTTGACAGAGAGAGACACAGCAAGAGAGGGAACACAAGCAGGGGGAGTGGGAGAGGGAGAAGCAGGCTTCCCATGGAGCAGGGAGCCCGATGCAGGGCTCGATCCCAGGACCCCGGGACCATGACCCGAGCCGAAGGCAGACGCCCAACGACTGAGCCACCCAGGCGCCCCTCATTCTTTTTTAAAGCTGAGTAATATTCCATTGTGTGTATAGATACCACATCTTCTTTATCCATTCATCTATTGATGGACACTTAGGTTGCTTCCATATCTTAGGTATTGTAAATAATGCTGCAATGAACATAACTAACCTTAGTTTTACTATTTGTAAAGTGGAGATAATAACAGTATCTACTTCTTAAAACCTAAGTGAGATAAAGCATGTAGTATTTAACATGACTCCAGGTTGTATAAGTTAAGCAGTCAATAAATGTTAGCATTATTCATATATTTTAGGCATATTAAGTTTGCCAGGAAAAAAAAAAGGAAAGTTACACTAGACAAAGAATAGGGGCTGAATATGCAAAAATAAATAACAGGTACAGCTCACTTTATTTGTTTTTTTAAAGATTTATTTATTTATTTATTTATTCGACAGAGAGAGACACAGCGAGAGAGGGAACACAAGCAGGGGCAGAGGGAGAGGGAGAACCGGACTCCCCGCCGAGCAAGGAGCCCGATGCGGGACTCAATCCCAGGACCCCGGGATCATGACCCGAGCCGAAGGCGGATGCCCAACGACTGAGCCACCCAGGTGCCCAGTACAGCTCACTTTAGACAGTAATGTGCTTTTGTGTGTGTGTGAGCTCTACACTCTACACACCTTTTTTTTTTTTTAATTATTTATTTATTTTAGGGTGAGAGAGAGCACAAGTGTGAGGGGCAGAGGAAGAGAGAATCCCACACAGACTCCACACTCAACCCAGAGCCTGATGAGGGGCTTGATCCCACAACCTTGAGATCATAACCTGAGCTGAAACCAAGAGTTGGACGCTCAGTGGACTTTGCCACCCAGGTGCCCCTACACCCTTTTTAAAAATAATCTCTACACACAAGTTTGACTCAAACTCAGGACCCTCAGATCAAGAGTCATGTGCTCTTCCAAATGAGTGAGCCAGGCAATCCAATGTGCTTTTTTTTTTTTTTAAGATTTTACTTATTTATTAGAGAGAGTGTGCATGAACACATGAACAGGAGGGAGGGGCAGAGGGAGAGGGAGAAACAGACTCCCTGCTGAGCAGGGAGCCTGATGCAGGGCTCAATCCTAGGACCCCAAGATCATGACCTGAGCTGAAGGCAGATGCTTAACCAACTAAGCCACCCAGGTGCCCCTGCTTTTTTTTTCTTTTTTTAAGATTTATTTATTTATTTTAGAGAGAGGGGGGAGGAAGGTGGGCAGAGGGAGAGAAAGAATCTCCATCAGACTCCCCACTGAGTGTAGAGCCCAATAGGGGGCATGATCTCACAACCTGAGCCAAAACCAAGAGTCGGAGGCTGAACCAATGGAGCCACCCAGGCACCCCTTTAAAATGTGTATAAATTGGGACACCTGGCTGGCCCAGTCGAAAGAGCATGCAGCTGTTGATTTTGGGGTCGTGACTTTGAGCCCCACACGGGGTGTAGAGATTACTTAAATAAAACTTTAAAATATATATAAATTGATTAAAGTCAACTGAAAGCTGCTGTTTAAAAGGGAACCCTGGTAAATTCTTCTATAACCTAATGGATTTTCTAATGTGTATTATATAGCTATTCATGTTTAGACTTTCTCCCCACCTCCTTTAACAGTTGGGAAATAACTGTTTTCTAACTCAGGCCTATCAAATAAAGGCTCGAATTCTAACATTACCTCAAAAATAAAATGCAACAATAATAACTGATTGAAGGAATTGCTGATTTTGATCTCTATTCTTGTTCATTTTTATAACAAACTGCTTATGGAAACCTCACAATATCATTATAAGAGTCTCAATTTCAATAGCTAAGACCTAGCAAAATTTCATAATGGGTACTCAGTGAATAGTTGTTGAATGAATGAATGATTGGATTAATTAGTTAATTAATTCATGAATACATAAAAATGATGCCTAAACCTAAAAGTGTTCTGGGAAAAAAATAAGACTAACAAGAAAAATTCATAGGTATAAGTAACCATGTCATTTTTCAACTACCTGACTTTCTGGACTAACAATTGAGGTTAGGAACTCTCTATTTTGCCTCTCTGTATCTACATAATATTGCAGCTCTTTTATTATATTGCGGAATGGTTGTAAGCCGCACAAAGCTCAAGGTTGTGCCATCTGATAGGCCCACTGCACAGCTGTACGCCACGTGTTACTTAGCAACACTTCCCTGCCACCCTCTCTCATCTGTTGGAAACCTACTCAGAGGAGGCAGAACTTGGCAGGGATGAAGGAAAATCCAGTGACCAATTCTTTATGTCCAGGAATTTTCACACACTATGGATGACTCTTGGTTTTGGATGGTGATATTTGTTCTTTTTTTTTTTTCCTAGCTCCTTTTTTCTTTATTTAAAAATTAGAATCTATATATTAGAAAGTTTACTCCCCAATGGAAGATGCAGAACAGAAGTGCGTTTGACTGGAATGGGGTTCAGCAGTTCTAGTGATGCCACACCTTAATTGCTAAAGACACTGCTGTTGAGAAACACTGACACTCCCATTCTCACACTCTGGGTTACAGTTAAGCAATACACAACTTCACACCAGAGACTGAATTTAAACGAGCTACAACTAACTTTTATGTAGGTCAGCAAGGTGCACAAAAAGGAAAATAAATGAGTACAAAGGAGAAAGGAATCACTTCTTTCTATGTAATTCCTTGGGTGGAAGTATAATGTGAGTGCACAAAGTAAATTCTCCTTCAATGTAATTATAATTCTAAGTGGCTGAAGTGTACACATCAAACCAGCCTATTTGGACAAAACTAAGCTATAATTACTGTATTACTTTGTTCACATAATTGCTTTCTTTAAAAAAATTAAGCTTTAAAATACTCAATGGAAAATTAATAAAAGTAATAAATAAAGTGAAATGATTAATTACTTCTTTAAATATTGTTTTTCTGGGCGCCTGGGTGGCTCAGTTGGTTAAGCGACTGCCTTCGGCTCAGGTCATGATCCTGGAGTCCCGGGACCGAGTCCCGCATCGGGCTCCCTGCTCAGCAGGGAGTCTGCTTCTCCCTCTCCCGCTCCCCCCCTTGTGCTCTCTCTCTCTCTCTCACTCTCTCTCTCAAATAAATAAATAAAATCTTTAAAAAAAATAAAAATAAAAATAAAAATAAGTAAATAAATAAATATTGTTTTTCTTAGGAATATTCTTAAGGAAAACTAAGCTTATAAGGAATAAAAAGGTTATTTTCTTTTTAAGGCTTAGTGCAAGTAATACTAGATATGAAATAGGTTATAGAAATATCAAAATGAATGGAAAACTTTCACATTTCGTTTAGATATGAAACAAATAAACAGTACTGTGACTTCACTATTCAAAGTAGATAAAAATTAACTTGTCATACATAGTTAAACTCATAAGATATTTTAATTTTTAATTACCCAAGGGTAGAAACAATTTATTTTCTTTCATCCACGGTAATGATGATTTTCATTTTTGGTCCACCTTACTTTCATAAGGATTTAATGATTGTAAACACTGTGACTGACTTATAAATAAATGTATGGTTTTTAGTATCTCAGAATTTGACAGTCATTTAAAAGAGGACTCTACTTTAAAACTGCATACTTTGGGGGCGCCTGGGTGGCTCAGTCGTTAAGCGTCTGCCTTCAGCTCAGGTCATGATCCCAGCGTCCTGGGATCGAGCCCCGCATCAGGCTCTCTGCTCCGCGGGAAGCCTGCTTCTCCCTCTCCCACTCCCCCTGCTTGTGTTCCCTCTTTTGCTGTGTTTCTCTCTGTCAAATAAATAAAATCTTTAAAAAAAAAAACAAAAAAAAAAAACTGCATACTTTGGGGCATACCTGGGTGGCTCAGTTGGTTAAGCATCTGCCTTCGGCTCAGGTCATGATCCCAGGGTCCTGGGATGGAGTCCCACATCAGGCTCCCAGGAGGGAGCCTGCTTCTCCCTCTGCCTGCCACTCCCCCTGCTTGTGCTCTCTCTCTCTCTCTCTCTGACAAATAAATAAAATCTTTAAAAAATAAAATAAAAATAAAAATAAATAAATAAAAGTGCATACTTTGTAAAAAAGAAAAAAAATGCATACTTTGTGATATGACCAGATACCAGAGTACCCATAATTATCTGATGTTTGCCTATACAAAAAGTTACCTACTCTTCTTAACAGTATTTCTCCTTCAAATTTTTGTAATCCTTTCATTCTATGGATTGAAATTCATTAGTTGAATTTACACTGAGATGTATAAATTCCTAGATTCATGCATTTTCTGTATGGTCCTTTGAAGGATCCTCATCTTATACTTCCACATAGTGCTAAGTACATAGCAGACAACAAAATTTTGCTAAGTTGAAAACTACAATTGTGGATTTTGGTTTTCTTCTTTTTAAAAATTTATTTATTTGAGAGAGAGAGAGAGAGAGAGAGAGAGAGCGCGCATAAGCAGGAGGGGCAGAGGGAGAGAGAATCTCAAGCAGACTCTGCACTCAGTGCAGCGTCTGACATGGGGCTCAGTCCCAGGACCTTGAGATCACAACCTAAGCTGAAACCAAGAGCTGGATGCCTAACTGACTGAGCTACCCAGGTGCCCCTACAATTGTGGATTTTGAATAATACTAAACTGGTTCTGTTAAAAATGTGAAGACTAGGTATGTTTACAAATATTTACCTGGGGAGGTTCTCTCCACATTCTCTGAGTACATGGCTAAAAATTCTCTAGTTTGACAATTACTCAGCAGAGACTTTCTCAAATAGAGATCTCAATACTGGTATTTGTTAAGATAAAGTTTCAACAAGGGACCAAGAAAAAACTCCACAAAAAATATAACCTTACATTTTTTGAAGATTTTATTTATTTATTTGAGAAGGAGAGCGAGAGAGAGAGCAAGAGCATGAACAAGCAGGAGGAGAGGGAAGAGAAGAGGGAGAAGCAGACTCCCCACTGATCAGGGAGCCTGACGTGGGGCTCCATCCCAGGACCCTAAGATCATGACCTGTGCCGAAGGCAGACACTTAACCAACCGAGCCACCCAGGCACCTCAAACCTTACATTTTTAAAAAACAAGAAAATAACTAAAGGGAAATATCTTGAGGTACCTGGCTGGCTCAGTTGGTAGAGCATATAACTCTTAATCTGAGGGTCATGAGTTCAAGCCCCATTTGGGCGTGGAGCCTACTTAAAATTTAAAAAAAAAATTTTTTTTAAATAGGGGAAATATTTGACTGTCATGTGGGACAGTGTTTTCAACATCTGATGGTGAGGACCTGAAAGTATTATTGTCCAGCAAAGCATTATCAGTCCCATTAATTATGTCAGTGTACAAATGAGAGTTTTATCTTGTTTATAGACTTTAATTTACTGAATGTATTAAAGGTACACTTTTATTTTATTTTTTAAAAGATACTTATTTAGGGGCGCCTGGGTGGCTCAGTCGTTAAGCGTCTGCCTTCGGCTCGGGTCATGATCCCAGGATCCTGGGATCGAGCCCCGCATTGGGCTCCCTGCTCTGCGGGAAGCCTGCTTCTCCCTCTCCCACTCCCTCTGCTTGTATTCCCTCTCTCGCTGTGTCTCTGTCAGATAAATAAATAAAATCTTTAAAAAAAAAAAAGATTATTTATTTATTTATTTAGAGAGACAGAGAGAGCAAATGCGCCTGTGCTCACAAGCGCGGGGAGGGAGAGAGAGAATTCCAAGCAGACTCTGTGCTGAGTGTGGAGCCTGAGGCAGGGCTCAGTTTCACAACCCTGAGATCATGACCTAAGCTGAAATCAAGAGTCAGTCACTGAACCACCTGAGCCACCCAGGCACCCCTTAAAGTTATGCTTTTAAACAATAACTTTCTTCATTTCAAATTCCCCATTACTTTAGAATCTTGGCTTTCTAGCAGATAAAGTCTATCTAGGTTGGTACTTCAATCAAATTCATGTTTTTTGCAAAATTCCTATCTTTTTTCAGATTTTTAAGAATCCTGAGATTTAAGGAAATAAAGGAAAAATTTCTAAAAATGTCCATGTATACTTGAAGTATTGTAACTCTATGTATTAAATCTGTAAAAAAAAAAAAAAAAATGGGGGTGCCTGGGTGGCTCAGTTGGTTGAGCATCCAACTCTTGATTTCAGCTCATGTCATGATCTCAGGGTCGTGAAATTGAGCCCTGAGTTGGGCTCCTCACTCAGCACACAATCTGCTTGGAATTCTCTTTCTCCTTCCTCCTCTGTTCCCACCCCCAAAATAAATAAATAAATCTTTAAAAAAATAAAAAAATAAATCTATAGAAAAACTGATGGTTAGGAATTCTGCAACCAAGATGTAATAGCTTTATTTTACAAAAGAGTACTGAAACAACAATAAACCATAACAAATCTTGTAACTTTTACTCACAAATTATAGTTTGATATAATTCTAAGTTAATAAATGGCATCAAATTATGTAGATTATTCATCAGGTTCATCCTCTGGTTTCTTCCAACATCGATCAGAACTGCTGAAGAGCAGGCTGAGTCTTAAAGGGATGATCCTTTAAGCATCTCTGAATCCCTGTAACTAGAAAGACCCAGGCATCCCTTCTGTAGGACATTACAAGGAAATGTCTTTTCTTGGGGCACCTGGGTGGCTCAGTCGGTTAAGGGTCTGCTTTCCGCTCAGGTCATGATCCCAGGGTCCTGGAATCGAGCCCCACATTGGGCTCCCTGCTCAGCAGGGAGTCTGCTTGTCCCTCTCCCTCTGCCCCTAC
Source organism: Phoca vitulina (assembly GCF_004348235.1). NCBI lineage: Eukaryota > Metazoa > Chordata > Mammalia > Carnivora > Phocidae > Phoca > Phoca vitulina. The sequence goes on along the minus strand of NW_022589712.1, from coordinate 49,868,584 downwards.
TTGCTGCTCATGTTCTCTCTCTCTCTCTCTCAAATAAATAAAATCTTAAAAAAAAAAAAAAGGAAATCTCTTTCCTTGGATATTTCTGTGTTCCCAAATAACTTAAAACAAATTACAGAGGACCTGTAGGATCCAGATGGTTAGAGAGGTATGAAAAGGTAGAGTCATGGGTGCCAAAAATGAACTTTTAAAAACTATTGAGTCAGGGATTCTTTGGTTACAAGTAAAAGAAAGCTATCCAAATTAACTCAAGTAAAAAGGAGGTAATCAGAAGTCCCAGAGAGGAGGGGCTCCTGGGTGGCTCAGTGGGTTGAGCTTCTGACTCTAGGTTTCAGCTCTGGTCATGATCTCAGGGTCATGGGATTGAGCCAAGCATTGGGCTCCACACTCGGTGCAGAGTCGGCTTCAGATTCTATCCTTCTCCCTCTGCACGTGTGCATGTTCTCTCTCTCTCTCTAGAGTCAATAGATAAATCTTAAAAAAAAAAAAAAAGAAGAAGTCCCAGAGGAGAAATCTCATGGTTCCCAACACAAATATAGAAATAGTCCAACTTGTCCGACCATTCCTTTCTCTATCTTTCTCTAGAGCTGTATGATTTCTGCTTCCTTTGGCACATCCAGCTTATGGCATATCTCTGAGGACCAGATTTCTCAGTTTATTTGCATGTATACAGCAAAAAATGACTGCCACTCCTTAGCCTACCTGACCTTATAGCTCTAGTTTCCTCCACAGAGTTACTGACTCAATGTCTAGGTCTCTGGGTTCAAATAATCAAGCAGAAGAACCTGACTGGGTTAGGTGTTCTCCCCTCGTCCAATCAGCCACAGTTCAGGAGACAGGATCTAATGGAAGTAGGGCTGCCCCTTCCAGGGACTGTGGGTTGGGCACATTCTCTGAGAAGGGGATCGGGGTGAAGATGAAACAATTAGCATCTCAAGTTACCAGATACCATATAGGTTGAAGTTGGACTTTGTTGGCTATTTATATGTCTCTTTCAGCTTGGGAGTTCAGGCTATGGATGGCAGAAATGTCAAATCCTATCAGCATATTCTTCTTATTACAAAACAAGGTAGGCTTTTGGTTTGTGGCAGATATAGTTTGTTCTATTAAAAATGGGAAGGGAGAGCACCTGGCTGGCTCAGTTGGTGGAGCATGTGGCTCTTGATCTCTGGGTTGTGAGTTTGAGCCCCATGTTGGGTGTGGAGATTACTTAAAAATAAAATCTTTTTAAAAATGGGGTGTATGAAAGGTTCTTGGTTCCTACCTACCTCTCTGGCTTCCAGAATGAATGGAAGCTTTGAATGACCAACTAAAACCTGTTTCCAGGTGCCAGAACAGCTTTTATTCTTCAGCTCCAAATGAAGATATCCTAAGAGAGATAACATATTTATAGTGAAAGATTATTGCTCCAATTCTTCCAGTTATTATCTTTCTCAAATAAGGAGAGTACAAGAGAATAAGCCATGAAAAAAACTTAAACACTTCTTTTTATTTTTTAAAAAGATTTTATTTATTTGAAAGAGAGAGTGAGTGAGAGAGAGCATGAGCGGGCAGAGGGAGAGGGAGAAGCAGGCTCCCCGCTGAGCAGGGAGCCCAATGCGGGGCTCAATCCCAGGACCCTGGGATCATGACCTCAGCCAAAGGCAGATGCTTAACTGACTGAGCCACCCAGGCTCCGCTCTCAGAGATTTCTTAACTATTTCTTAACTATTTTTTATTTTTATTTTTTAAGTAGGTTCCACACTAGGCATGAAGCCCAGTGTGAGGCTTGAACTCACAACTTTGAGATCAAGACCTGGCTGAGATCAAGAGTCAGGCACTTAATCCACTGAGCCACGCAGGTGAGATTTCTTCACCCCAGAGATTTCTTCAAATTTATCTCCTACCTTTTTTTTTTTTTGTCAGCTATCCTATTTTTAATTTTCAAGCACTCTCTTTTGTTCCTTGAACATTTCTTATTTATGTAGTATTCATACTACATACTGCATAAATTTATGTGGTATGAATACTACATATCCACAATGTTTTTGGATAGAATAATTTTGTTTTTATGGATAGAATAATTTCTCCTATCCCCATGGTGTATAATTATGGTCTTTTTTCTTGGAAGTTTACTTCTACTGCCTACATTATTTCTGTTTCCTCTGGTTTCCTTTCTTTCCTATTTACTTTGATTTCTCTCTAAATGTTGAAGGTTTTCTTTGAATATCTGATACTTGGCTGTAACTATTTAAGCACTACAAAAGAGATTGTAAGCTCTTGGCTTCTGAACTTGTGGGCTTCACCATAGAAAGACCAAGCTGAGGGTGTGGTTTTTGTGTGTATTTTTTTGAGAGAGAGCACCCATGCACCAGGTGGGAGGGCGGGGCAAAGAGAGAGAATCTTAAGCAGGCTCCTTGCCTAGGACTGGATCCCAGGACCCTGAGACCTGAGCCAAAATCAAGAGTCGGATACTCAACCAACAGAGGCACCCAGGCACCTTGAGGTTTTTCTCCTCTTGAAGTGAGCCTGAAATGTGAGTATATAGATAGAGTTCTTTGACTTAGAGGTACTCAGCTTCTACAGAGTATGAATCTCCAAACTCTGAGAAGTTTTGAGTTGCTTTCTGAAAGTAGATGTTTGACCTGAGAGGGAGAGAATGGGGCTAATCTTCCCTTAGAACTTAAAATTGAAAATTCAAAAGAACTTGACTTAAAAATTTACTGTAAGCAATAGATACAATAACTGAATTTCTGTAAATATTTTCCCTCAGTGAATGCGGGCTTTTTTATTTCAGTAATCTCTACACCAATGTGGGGCTCAAATTTACAACCCGAGATCAAGAGTTGCATGTTCTACCATCTGAGCCAGCCAGGCACCCCAGGGCTTTTTTATTTCAATCTGACAGATTTTTTTAGATAGAATGGCTGGTGGGGGGCACCTGGGTGGCTCAGTCGGTTAACCGTCTGCCTTTGCTCACGTCATGATCCCAGAGTCCTGGGATCAAGCCCCACATCGGTCTCCCTGCTCCGCGGGAAGCCTGCTTCTCCCTCTCCCACTCCCCCTGCTTGTGTTCCCTCTGTCGCTGTCTTTCTCTGTCAAATAAATAAATAAAATCTTTAACAACAACAACAAAAAAAAGTATGGCTGGTGGGACCCAAAAGATTAAACACTTCTAAGAAAACTTCATCTACCAGTGGCATAGAAGGACTAGGAAGGAGGTGGGGAGTTGGGGCTTTAAGCCACAGGTATAAAAAGCTGTTAGAAGCTGCAGTGAACTCTGAAACCAGTATCTTAGACCCAGCAAGAAGGACCGTGCCTTTGCATGTCACAGATATACACCAAAAAAGCACTTATTAAATAACATACAAGTACCCCTGGCACTTGAAATTCAGGGCACATCGTTGGCATAGTGTGACTCATAAACTTAAACGTCCACTCCTGGAAATAACACCAATTAGACCCCAGGGAAATACTCTTCCATATCTCTTGCCCTATATTCACTATGCAAAAGGCAACGAACACAAATGCCATGAAGGTTTATGGTTTATGGTGCTGTTGACACAGAAGCAAGACCTTTGGAATGTGGGGAGGATTTGAATAGCAGAAACTGATAAGAGAAGAGACAAAATAACTGTCAAATTCTTCCTCTTACTGTGAATGCAATAGCTTTGGGCCTCATGAAGTATCTTTTCCTGGTACCAAGTATCCATTTTCTTGCTTCTCTCAGGGCACCAGAGATACTCGCAAATTAGGGTGAAAATTCGAACAGTTGAACGTGATGGCTGAGGAACATTTTGCAATACTGAACACTTTTATATTATTCTTAAATTTATGTAGGGGCACCTGGGTGGCTCAGTCAATAGAGCATCCAACTCTGGATCTCAGGTCTGGATCTCAGGGTTGTGAGTTCAAGCCCTGTGTTGGGTGTGGAGCTTACTTTAAAAAAAAAAAAATTTATGTATAGGTAGGTATAGGCATAATATACAAGAAATGTGATACAGACTCTTTACATTAGTAGCAAAATGGACATGTTATATAAGAATTGCAAATAGTTGAATTTTCATAAAAATATTTAATGTTTCATAAATTTGTAAAAATTAAATTTAAAAACTTACCTTTAGGGGCGCCTGGGTGGCTCAGTCGGTTAAGCCTCTGCCTTTGGCTCAGGTGATGATCTCAGGGTCCTGGGAGCAGGGAGCCTGCTTTTCCAACTCTTCCTCTGCCTGCCGCTCCCCCTGCTTGTACTCTCTCTCTGTCAAATAAATAAATAAAATATTTTAAAAATAAAAAACAATAATAAAAAAACTTACCTTTATAATTGTAAATTGTTATTAATTATAATTCATATATGTATTGTCTTTTTTTTTTTAAGATTTTATTTACTTATTTGACAGAGAGAGACACAGTGAGAGAGGAAGCACAAGCAGGGGGAGTGGCACAGGGAGAAGCAGGCTTCCTGCTGAGCAGGGAGCCCTATGTGGGGCTCGATCCCAGGACCCTGGGATCGTGACCTGAGCCGAAGGCAGACGCTTAACAACTGAGCCACCCAGGCGCCCCTGTATTGTCTTTAATTTTAACATAATTATACATTTTGAAAAAATAGCTTTTTGAAGTATCTGAAAATAATTTTATTTTGTAAAAAAAAGACTTATAATTTGTGATATTTTTACCTTTAATTTATATTTTATACACATTCAAAACACTTACTTTTTTAATCCTTTGGATGACAGAATGAGTACAAGTTGAGGTTATAATAGAAAAAGAAAGTACATGGGATAATTGGGTGGCTCAGTCGTTGAGCATCTGCCTTTGGCTTGGGTCATGATCCCAGGGTCCTGGGATCGAGCCCCGTATCGGGCTCCCTGCTCAGCGGGAAGCCTGCCTCTCCCTCTCCCACTCCCTCTGCTTGTGTTCCCTCTCTCGCTGTGTCTCTCTCTGTCGAATAAATAAATAACATCTTTAAAAAAAAAAAGAAAAGAAAATACAAAAGTATACCTCAAAAACAGTAAAAAAAAGTCTCAAAAGAAAAAATTAAAAAACCTTTGAATCAAAGAGGCTATCTGCTTAAATATTTAAAAACTAAAACAAAGTGTTTATGAACCACATGAAATTTGCTAACAGCACATTACAAATTCTTTGCTTACTGAATATTTAATTACTGGTGAAAACAAGAAAATTGTTAGCATATTTTGCCAGGACAATGGCCAGTATATTGTTTATAAATGGCTTTGCCCATTTCCATTAAGGTCATTGTCAATCTGTTCTTATTTTTAAGTTTATATCTGTGGCTAAATATTTAATTCAGCCTAGGAAATACCATCACTAAATTTGCTACATTCTGAGATTTTTATTCTCTCTTACTAGTTTCACTTTCTTATGTTACTTGTCCTTCCCCTATGTCTGATAAATTGAAATACAACACAAAACAGTAAGGGGAATCATTCCAAAGAAAACTGCATTTTCACTTTTGCCATATCTTCTCCTTTTCACAGTAGTCCCACCGATGAAGTCAACAGTTTTGGGGACAGATTATATCTGGGCACTTTTGTTTCACAATTTAATGTAAAACACATCAGGTATTCCTCAGTACTTTTGTTTTTGTACTTTGCAGTGATAATGCCATGTCCTTGCTTGTATAAGGTTCTGCAGTTTCCAAGCCACTTTTATCACTTATAATCCCACAACAGCCTTGGGTGGTGGAACTCACATTTACATTAGAGAAAACAATGTTTACAACACTATGAATGTGACAGATTTGGGACCACCAGTGGTATACTGGTCAATGTTTTACAATGGAATCTTAGAAGGCATGGAGAACCCTAATTGTAGAGTTTACCAATTTCCTTGAAGTAAATGCTCCCACCATGGCCAATTCAACCTACCTGTGTCAATTGGCTCCTAAGAGTTCTGAAAACTTAACAAGTGGCTCTTGCAAACAGGAAGAAGCCAGAGCTAGCACACCCCCCAGTCACATTAAATTCATTCCAAAAGTTTATGAAAACTTACATATGTGCCTGGTTTTGAGATTGGGATATCAAAATAGAAGATATGGATGTGCCAGTTTAGTTGGCATATTAAACCAACAATGAAGCTATTAAATGGTAAATTATGTGGTCTTAATTATAAATGCTCCTGGAGGGGCACCTGGGTGGCACAGTCGGTTGGGCCTCCAACTCTCGGTTTCTGCTCAGGTCATGATCTCAGGGTCGTGAGATTGAGCCCCATGTTGGGCTCTGCGCTCAGTGTGGAATTGGCTTGGGTTTCTCTCTCCCTTTCCCTCCGCCCCCTCCCCCCTCAAAAAAATAAGTAAATCTTTTAAAAAAATTAATAAATGCTTCTGAGTGTGATGATAGGTAGGTTGTAAACTGGCCCTCAATGATCCCTGACTCCCAGTATTCACACCCTTATGGAATCCACCCCCTTCAGTGTGGGTAGAACTTGTGACGTTATTCCAATTTTCTTAACCAATAGAATATGATAATGGTGCAAAGCTGATGGGATGCCACTCCGTAATTATGTTATATTAGATTGTAACTTCTGGCTTACTAGCATACTCTGTTTCTGGGTTTGATGAAGCAAGATATGGCAAGGACCTATGGCAAGGAACTAAGGCCCTCAGTCTAGTAGCTTTTAAGGAACTGAATTCTGCCAACAACCACGGGAACGAGGAAACAGCTCCTTTCCTAGTCAAACCTTCAGATGGGACTGCAGCACAGGCCAGTATCTTGACTGTGGTCTTGAGAGAGACCCTGATACAGAGGACTCAGCTAAGCCATGTGCAAACTCCTGACCCACACAAATAGTGAGATAATAAATGTGTACTATTTTAAGCAACTAAGTTTGTGTAATTTACCACGTACCAAGAGATAATACAGTGTGTGCTAGAGTACTGTCCTAGAGAATGTTATGTGGAATTATGGCTAGTATGGAAATTGAATAAGATTTTTATAGTGTGAAGAATTGGGGGAGGGGCTTTGAGGGCATGCTGGGAGATAAGATTAGTTTGAAAGAGCAGGATCTATCAGGAGGGCACTTAAAAATTCATGTTTCAGGGGCGCCTGGGTGGCTCAGTCGTTAAGCGTCTGCCTTCGGCTCAGGTCGTGATCCCAGAGTCCTGGGATCGAGCCCCACATCGGGCTCCCTGCTCAGCGGGAAGCCTGCTTCTCCCTCTCCCACTCCCCCTGCTTGTGTTCCCTCTCTGGCTGTCTTTCTCTCTGTCAAATAAAAAAAAAAAAAAAAAAAAAAATTCATGTTTCAGCCTAATACTGATTGAATACATTATGCCAAATACTTTTTTGGGGCAATGCTATACAGTTTTAAGCAAAGACAAACAAGCTTTTACATAGCTTAAAATCCGACAGAGACCTGACAATCAACAAATAAGTAAATACAAGAGAACAGTAAGAATTATGCAGAGAATTAAAGCAGAATGGTGTGTTGGGGAGTATCTACTTGGCTACTGTAGATTAGAAAGTAAGGAAAAGTGTGGCAGGTCTGGAGAATGGCCCCCACATCCATTCTCTCCCTGTTTCCTCTTAAGTAACAGAATCGGCCAAGTTTTGACCAGGCAACTAACTACCCAAGTAGGAACCATACTTTCCAGCCTCCCTTGCAGCTAGGTGTGAACATGTGACTAAGTGAGCAGAACTGATATTGCAATTTCCAGGTCTTATTTTCATAAGAAAATTGTTTTTTCTGCATTTTCTCTTTTTCCTTTTTTTCCAGGCTGGAATATAGACAGATGTGGATGAGCTTTAATCATGTGAATGAAGACTGTATCCTGTGGTAAGAACAGGCTAGAAGGAACCAGGGTCCCTGTATGATCTCCCAAAGCAGAGCTGCCCACTCACCCTTTACCACCTCCCTGCCTCTGGATGTTATGTGAAAGAGAAATAAACTTTAACCTTTCCCTTGAGTTACTGTATTTGGGGATCTCCTTGTTATCTTAGTTTAGCCTATGCCTTACTACTACAGGTGACCTCTCAGAGGCAGTGACATTTAGGCTAAGAGCTAAGTGAAAAGAATGAAAAAGCTATACAAAGTGGAGAGAGAGCATTTGAGACAAATGAAAAGGACCTAAAAAGAGAAAAGTCAGTATGCCTAGGGCGTAGGGAGTGAGCAAACAATGGAGATGGGCTTGGAGAAAAATTAGTTGAGGACCACATCATGTAGGGGTTTGAAGGCTAAGGTAAAGAATTTTGCTTTTAAGTGTAAGGGGAAACCAGTGGAGGATTTTTAAATATTAAGAGAAGTGTCATAATTGGATTTATGTTTAAAAAAATCACTCAGGCAGGGCGCCTGGATGGCTCAGTCGTTAAGCGTCTGCCTTCAGCTCAGGTCATGATCCCAGGGTCCTGGGGCTGAGCCCCGCATTGGGCTCCCTGCTCCGTGGGAAGCTTCCTTCTCCCTCTCCCACTCCCCCTGCTTGTGTTCCCTCTCACGCTCTCTCTCTCTGTGTGAAATAAATGAATAAAATCTTTAAAAATAAACAAATAAATAAATCACTCAGGTTTGCTCTGTGGTAAATCATCTGAGGGAGCCAAAGATATGTTTTGGACATATTAAGTTTAGCAAAATATTCAAATGAGATTAACTGACCAACTTAGTAATTAGTACAAGGGTCTTTGAGCCTCAAGATGGTAATGATGCTTAAGAAAAATAATATGTTTTACAAAGGACCAATCCAATTGGTAGACACTATTTAAATTATCCTCTGTCAAATTAACAAGGACTTACCTTGCCAAGATTCTTGGCACTTTTATATTAACTTAAATTGCATTGGGAAAAAGCATAATAGTAATTGAAAAGCAACTAATTATAAGCAATTATAAGCCAAATTATGTTTACACCACAATTAGTGTTTGAGGTGGTTTAGTAGACAGATTCTTCATTTCAGTAAGCAACCATCAAATAATTGAATAGCTTGTAAAACACGTAAATACTTCTTTTATCTTTATTCCAAGTATAACTGCCACATTCTCTTTGAATTATTATCATAAAATAAGCAACATTTATCTTTTGTCCCAATTCCCAGTTTGAGTTGGATGCTTTTTAAAAAATGGCAAGAGTAGTCTACGTACCTACCACACAACATAGCTTCTTTCAACAGGTTTCATGGAGAAATGTGAACAAATTCACGTTCTTGTAAGACAAATACTACCCTGGAGGGAATCTAGAGTGCAAATTCAAACCACGTCTTTTTCACTAGGTTTTTCATGCTTAAAACAATCTCATTTCACTTTCGGTTGAGGGAAGTCTTTCTCTGAGGATGACAGGGAAAAGTCTTTTGTGTTGTGACAATGGTAATTTTTATGTCAGGATCGGTTTTTTTCTCCCCTATGCCCGAGTAAAAGTCATAACTTTGTTACCACAATTTTGCCACTGTGTGAAAATTACGACTTGCCAACTATTTTACAGTTCACATTGATCACTGAAGTATTAAATTTATGGTTATTTTTTTTAAGTTCATGGTTCTTTAAATCACCACTAGTGATATGTCAGAATGCCTGTTATATGAATTTCCAAATGCTTCTGAAGCACGTGAGATGATATCACTGTAAATTTTGGAGGGGGGGGGGGGGCTTTCAACTAGCTCATCAGTTTGAGAACATTCAAAGAAAAAAATTATCAAACAATTTCAGATTATATTTAATAAACCAGTTTCTAGAAATAGTTTTGCAAAATAAATTCCCACCAGTTGACCTAATCGAGCACGGAATTGCCAGTGCTTTCACGGCCGCTGCTGCACTCGGCCAACTCCAAGGCTTGGCGAGCCACATGGTGGGAGGTAGGTAGAGCCGGAGCCCTCCAAGGCTGGGCGCCACGTTGCTTTTCTCTTTTAAATAGGGAGACAACGCTTCTGGCTATTGTGTAAACGGGTCGAGAACTGCGTTTACTCGCACATCAGCTAAGGCACGAGCAGAATTAAAGCGCCTTCTAATCCGACCCTTAGCAACATGTGCGTCACGGACAAATGTTGAGTTTTAATGCGTGGCTTCTTTCGCCTTGGGGAAACGCACTTTAGAGAATGGCCAAGTACCTCAGCAATCGCGGTGAACTGCACAGGATCAAAACCACCACGCCATCCCAGCAGTGGCCACCGCCCCCGCCGAACCCCGCCAACCCTTCCTAAGGACCCACCCATGATCTCTGCTAATTAGTTGTTTAACGCAGCGCGGCACAGCCTTTCTTCACTACTTTCCCGTTCTCCCCACCCATTCCGCATTCGACCCCAGGTTCCTAATCCCCAGCCGGACCACACAGCGCCGTCTCCCGCCCAGGGGACAGCGCGAAGCCGAACCGCAGCACGGCGGGCAGCTCCCCGCGCTCCTGGCAGGCGGGCCGCCAGCCAGCCGCAACTCGGCGGCTACTGATTGACAGGCGGCAGCAGCAATGAGCCTCAGGGGCGGGATGCTGCGTCACTTCCTGGCCTGTCGGGGGAGATGGGGTATATAAATGCGGTGCTCACGCAGCGCCCTCGCTTCCACAGTATGGCCGGCGACATTAGCTAGCGCTCGCTCTACTCTCTCTAACGGGGAAACAGCGGACTACAAGAGACTGAACTGTATCTGCCTCTATTTCCAACAGACTCACGTTCAACTTTCGCTCACAAAAAAAAAAAAAAAAGCCGGGAAAATTTTATTAATCCTTTTTTTTAAAAAAAGTTAATATAAAATTATAGCAAAAAAAGGAACCTGAACTTTAGTAACACAGCTGGAACAATCCGCAGCGGCGGCGGCAGCGGCGGGAGAAGAGATTTAATTTAGTTGATTTTCTGTGGTTGTTGGTTGTTCGCTAGTCTCACGGTGATGGAAGCTGCACATTTTTTCGAAGGGACCGAGAAGCTGCTGGAGGTTTGGTTCTCCAGGCAGCAGCCCGACGCAAACCAAGGATCTGGAGATCTTCGCACCATCCCCAGGTGGGTGCTGGGGGCTGTCGCCGCTTCGAAAGCATCAGCCACGGGTGGGGGCCGGGTTCCCGCAGCCTTCAGGTGGGGGCAGCTCCCCGGGCGGGGCTCGTTTCGGTGGCCGTGGAGGGGGCCCCGGTGCTGGGGGTGGGGAGCGGCCGCGTCCACGCGGGGCGCGAGCCGGCTCCTCCCGCCGCCGTTGCTGGGCCGGCCGCTGCCCGGGGGGAGGGGAGGAGGCCGGCGCGCCGCGTGCTCAGGTAACGTCTCCCGCGCGGCGTGCGGGGCGGCGGGCGGCGCCAGTCGGGGTGGTTTGTGGGCCCGCGCCGTCCGACTTTCCCCTCCGGAGTTGGCGGTCCGGGGCCCCGGGTGGGGACGTTTTGGGGCCGCGCGGGCTGCCTCCCGGCAGGTGTGGCTCGGCAGGCTTAGTCAGGCGCTAATTTGGGCGTGCCCGTCTCGGAGAGCGAGGAGGGAGGGAGCGAGTCTGAAGCCGGGCTCGGTCTCTCCGCGTGCTGCGGGAGGAGGGGGCTCTCCCGGTCTCGGACTGAGGGTCTGGCGCGCAGGCCTCCCGCCCGCGGTCCGCGCTGGCAGCATGTGGCGCCCGGGCGGCGGGGATTGGGCGGGAGCAGTGTCGCAGTGGCTGGGCCCCACCGCCGCCTTAACGTGCTCTGCACCAAATCTTTTCGGGGCGGCCCCGGGAGACGGCCGCGGAGCCCACCGAGGCTTGCCCCCGAGACTCTTGACCTTGGGAGTGTAACCTGTTACCGCGTCGGCGGGTTCCGGGCGAGGTGCGGGGTGCTGGAAGGTTTGACTGCATTTACGGGCTAGAGGCCCGTCCGAGCCAGGACATAATACCTTTAGTGCCTAAGCCTGCAAAGGAATCTGGGGCCCCAGCCTCCCACCCCGGGCAGTCACGCGGGAGGGCTGGGCTGATCGGGCAGAAAAGGAGAGGTCTTCTTGTGGTTTGGGGAAAGCTGAGCGCAAAAGCGCAGGCGGTTGCGAAGGTGCTGGGCCTTTCTCCGCGGCGCTCACACCGCTAGCCGCCCCTTGCCTTTCGGCGCACAAGTGCGGCGAGTGTGGCGGTGCGGCGGAGGAACCGGCGCGGCTGCCTCATTGAGGCGACGACCAATGAGCTCTGGGGCCCGACAGAGAGCCTGGCCCCAGGGTGTGGGCCAATGGGCGTTTCAGGAATGTAGGCTGCGCTCGCTGCCGTCCCTGACAAAAAGCAACTGGAGAAGGGAATCCAGGCGGACACGTGCTGCCGGGACTTTTAAGGCGGTATATCTATCTTGAAGGATTCTCCTGCTGGAAAGCGTCGTGTTAGCTAAAATGTGACAGGTCTCATTTTTCAAGCTTTGTGCGACACTTAAGATGTCTAACGTAGCCTTTTACTACGTGCCAGGCTGAGCTTTAAACATTTTATAGTATAGGAAGCAGTTACTTACAAATACGGGGAAGCTTAGTATTTCCTCCATTTCACAAAGGGAAAAACTCCCTGGTGGTGGTGGTGGTATGCGTCTGATGAAACCATTGTGATTAGATAATGTTAGAAAATCCTGTCGGTGAAGAACTAGTGAGTGAGTCGTATAAGGTGGATAACAAATTGTTTTGCTCTGGCTCTTTTTTTAAATGTTTGGAAGCTTTATTTGTAAGCACACATTCTTAATAAAGGAAAGAGGGTTTTTCCTCCCTCCAAGTTCTTAGGCAAAAATACCAGAATTTACGCTTGGGCTTTTCTCGTTAAGTTCCCTGAGTCGAAGGGGGGCGGAGAAAGGCTCATAAAAGGGTAGTTTGCTTTCTTTAAATGTCTGAGAACCACTTTTCCTTTGTACTTTCGGCTGCTGAAATTGTTTTGCTCCCTTGGTGTGGCTCTTAAAATGATGGCGAAAGTTAAACGTTCAAGGACAGAATATTCAATTTTGTTAGTGATTTAGTGCCACAACGTTTTATAGACATTAAACATTGGTTAAAGCACTATTTTGAGAGTTTATATCACATTTCAGCTGTTGCACGTAGAGCAAGTAAGAACTGAAAAATCTTCCATTTAGCTGAAGTCCATTGGCAACCTTGGTAGGAACTTTTCTCTGTGACCTGTCAAGCAAGGATGCACAGGTTAGGTTATTAACTAGGAGGTAAAAATACGTGAAAAATAGTAGATGCTAGGTAAATCATCTAAAATCAGTGGCCTGGCCAGAGATCATTGGCTTCTGGTCTTTTGAGGAGTTGGGTGTTAGGGGCTTCAGAGGAGGATTATAATCTAGAAGAGTAATTCATAATGAAATGGTTAAGTAAGTAAATTGCCTTGGAATATCTAAATTTGAATTCAGACAGCATTCAATAGCTAGCTGTTTGATATCGCCTCATCTCTAGAATGAAAATAGTGTACCTACCTTCATAGGGTCATTGTAAGGATTAAGTGGGTTCATATATGTACAGTACTTAAGAAACTGACACACAGTAACCACTCTGTAAGTATTATATCATCTTCTGGGGGGAGTTGTTTTGTTTGCCTTTAAAGATCATCCCCCCCCCCTTTTTTCAGATTTTATTTATTTACTTGAGAGAGAGCAAGCCAGAGAAAGCTTGAGCAGGGGGGCAGAGGGAGAAGTGGACTCCGGGCTGAGCAAGGAGCGGGACATGGGGTTCAATCCCAGGACCCCAAGATCATGATCTAAGCTGAAGGCAGACGTTTAACCTACTGGGACACCCAGGCGCCCCTCCTTTTCTCCTTTTTTTAAGCAAACAAGCCTGGGGAAGAAATTGTCAGATTGTAGTGTAAAAGACTACATGTTAAAGGGTGTCCTAGCAATTCAATATATTTTTATTCGAGTAGAGAGTTTTAGATTGCATCATTATATTTTTATCATTAAATAATGTATTAAAATTTAAAAGCCAGAAAGTCCTTGCCTCCACACCCCCACTCAGTAATTCCATTAAAATGCAACTAAAGTCATAGAAGACATTAACAGACTGGATTAAAATAAACAAGTAAATAAATTACACTGTTCATAAAACAGATAATAACCGAAGGGCATGGGAAGAATTAACTGTGAAAAGGCACAAAATGTCCTAAGAGGGCCTTGCTATAGATGCTAGACATTAAAAAAGATAAAGTTGTTATTGGAAAATGCCCCCTTGTACTTTTGTCCAGTTACTGTCCTACCCTCTCCTCCCAACTTCTAACCACTATAGATTAGTTTTCCCTGTTTTTGAGCTTTAAATAACATGGAATCATTTAGTATGAATCATTACGTAAGGCCTCTTTTGGTCAGCCTTATGTTTGACATTTTGTGTAGTGTTTTGTGTCAGTGTACACAATTTTTCATTCTATTGTTAATGGGTATTTGAGTAGATTACAGTTTGCTATTACAAATATATTGCTATGAACACTAGTATGTCATTTAGTGAACAGTATGCTTTTCCGAATAAACATCTAGGAGTAGAATTATTAAATCATAAGGTGTGCATATATCCAGCATGAGGGTGCTAGTTGCTCCATATCTTCATCCAACACTTGGTATTATCTTTTTAATTTTAGCTATTGTGGGTGTATAAAAGTATGTACTTCCCATCAGACTAATGGAGTTGAGCATCCTTTCATGTCTTCATTCACCATTTGGATATCTTTTGTGAAATGCCTATTTTGGAATGCCTTTTCAGTTTGTACGAGTTCTTTATATATTGTGGATGAATTCTAATATGTGTATTATAGATATCTTGCACCCTCAGTGGCTTCCCCTTTCTTTCTATTAGTGATATCTTTAGAAACAGAAGTGCATAGGTTTTGTGTTTTGGGTTTTTTGTTTTGTTTTGTTTGTTTTTTAAGATTTTATTTATTTGAAGGGCGTCTGGGTGGTTAAGCATCTGCCTGCAGCTCAGGTCATGATCCCAGCATCCTGGGATCGAGCTCTGTGCTAGCAGGGAGCCTGCTTCTCCCTCTCCCTCCCTGCTTGTGATCTCTCTCTCTGTCAAATAAATAAAATCTTTAAAAAGACAAAGATTTTACTTATTTGAGAGGGAGAAAGCATGGGGGTGGGGGGGCACTGCAGAGATGGAGAAGCATACTCACTGCTGAGCAGAGAGCCTGACATGGGGCTTGATCCCAGGACCCAGGGATCATGACCTGAGCTGAAGGCAGAGGCTTAACGAACTGAGCCACCCAGGCGCCCCAGAAGTGCATAGTTTTAATGTAGTCCAGCTTACCAATATTTTCTCTTTAATGGTTAGCAGGTTTTTGTTTTTTTTTAATTTTTAATTTTTTTTAAGTAACCTATACAGGCAACATGTGGCTTGAACTTGATCAAGAGTCTCATGATGCTCTACCAACTGAGCCAGCCAGCTGCCTCTGGTTAGCAGCTTTGCATCCAATTTAAGATATCTTTGCTCATTTTAGATTAATGAAGATGTTCTTTTTTTTCTCCTAAATTTCATTTTGCTTTTCATATTTAGATCTGCATTCCATCTGGAATTTTATTTTTAATACAGTATGAGGGAATACAGTGCACTTGAAGCAAAATTGGCTCATCTTTCCAAGCTTTAACTCCCAAGTCAATCTGGAACTTCTCTGTTAAACATTTCCCCACTCTCCTATAGGCCAATTGGAAGAATTTACCTCACCTGTAATCTGAACAAATTACAGAACACTGAGAATCTTTTTACTGACTTTTTGAGGGAGACAAAGGGTACATTATATAATTTTTGTTGTTTTGAGAGAGTACAAGAGGGGGCAGGAGGGACAGAGGGAGAATTTTTGTTTTTAAGATTTTATTTATTTGGGTAAGAGGGAGAGGGACAAGCCGACTCCCCACCAAGTGTGGAGCCCAACTCAGGGTTTGATTCCCAGGACTCCGAGACCGCAACCTGAGCGGAAGTCAGACACTTTAACTCACTGAACCACCCAGGCGCCCTGGGGGGAGAGAGAGAATATTAAGCAGGCTTCATGCCTGGCATGGAGCCTGATGCAAGCCAGATCTCACAACCCTGAGATCATGACCTGAGCTGCAATCGACTGGGAGTCGGTCGCTTAACCGACCAAGCCACCCAGACACCCCTTTTTGTTCTTGGGTTGTGAGATCGAGCCCACATTGGGCACTAAAAAATAAAAATAAATTTTAAAAATGGAAAATCTTGTGTGGCTCAGATTGAAGAATACTGGTTAACAATATGTTGAAGAAAAGCTGCAGTCCAGTGTATCCATATGAAAAAAGGAATAGATGATATGTTCTAAAACAGACTTAATTCACACATTACTTGAATTTGAAGTGTAAAAGGGGTGGTATATTAGGTTTAACCTGCAGTTTCTCCAGCAGTTTTTCAGATTTCAAAAGGATCTGAACAGAAATCAGTGATCGTGTATTAAAAGGTCTTAGGGTTGCAGGACCAAACAAAAGCCTTTTATGTTAAGGAAATGGCAGCTATGGGGAGGAAGTCTGTTAGAAAATAAGAAATTTTGCTGAGAAGAAAGATTTTTGCTTTTGAATTTATAACCCTGAGCTATTTTTCCTAGTAATGAGGTAGGTTCAGATGGGAAATTATAGTGGACATGAAGAGAGTAAATATTAACTATGGGAAGGTTAGAGAGGTGTATTTTTGCACAGTTAATGTGAAACCATAAAAACTAGAATCTATAGTGTTCATGTTGAAGGCATTTAGGACTAGTGGGATGTTCTGCTATTTTTCTCCTTCAAATTTTGTAAGCTAAAATTTAATTTTTAGTAAAGGATTGGGGGCAGTTGCAAAGATTGTAAATCACACCTCAACATTAACTGTCCCAGAACTCCTGTCTTAACCACATCATTGCACAGTATTGCAGTATCAGTGATTTTACATTGAAGAAGTTTACAACCCATTGCCAAAACCTTTTAGTGTAAATGTTTTTAGTAGAAAAGCTTCATACTGAATTAAGCTTCTCATTACATTCTTCAGAAAAGTTTGAACTGCTATCCCCAAGGCACCCTTTCTAAAGTATGCATTGAAACTAATAACTGAATGTAGCAGTAATTATACTCATTGTGATTAAAATTAGTGTATTTTCAGTTGATTTCTTTGAACAAAAGGGGAAGGCTTTTATTTTTCTGGATATCTGAACTAACTGCCCTGATTCAGGGAAGATATCCAGAATTTCTGGTCAGTCTAGGCTTCGCTAAAGAATGATCTCCTGGGGCGCCTGGGTGGCTCAGTCGTTAAGCGTCTGCCTTTGGATCGGGTCATGATCCTCAGGGTCCTGGGATCGAGCCCCACATCGGGCTCCCTGCTCCTCGGGAATCCTGCTTCTCCCTCTCCCACTCCCCCTGCTTGTGCTCCTGCTCTCGCTATGTCTCTGTCAAATAAATAAATAAAATATTTTTTTTAAAAAGTGATCTCCTATTTTAGGATGGTGTTGTCCCAAAGACTAATACACTTGGGTAAGGTATAGAGGCCTGAATGTAGTGTGGTAAGGGGAAAGTCTCTAAAACAGGTTAGTGTGACTTTTGAGTAAATTACTAGGTAACCCTGAACCCAGTTTTTATTCGCAGGGAGGCCTTTTAAATGCAAATTTCTAGGCACCATTTGCTGCATGTCTGACCTACTGGGTCTGAGGTTAGGATCCAACTCATCAGGCGATGAGAGTGGTAACTCTGCTCTGACGGGTTTCTTCCACCTGCCGGCAGCATTCTGTTCCCTCAGACATTTATTTGTAAAATTGTGACTTATTTTAAGTGGGTAATATTGTAAGTATAGTCACATTGTTGATCTCTAGAACTTTTTCATCTTACAAAACTGAAACTGTACCCATTCATTTCCCCTTTCCTCTTCCTGGAGTCCTTGGCAAACATCTTCCTTTAGGATTTTGGCTACTTTAGACACTTCATAGGAGTGTGAGTACCTCATAAATGGAATCATACAGTATTTGTCCTTCCATAACTGGCTTATTTCACATAGCATAAGGTCCTCAAGATTCATCCATGTTCTATGTATATATCACATTTTATTTATCTAGTAATCCTTTGATGGACATTTAAGTTGCTTCCATCTCCTGACAGTTGTGAACAACAACAAACATGGGTGTGCAAATACCTCCTTCCAGACCTTGTTTTGAATTCTTTTGGATATATACCCAGAAGTGGGATTACTGGATTGGTCATATGGTAATTCTGTCTTTAGGGTTTTGAGGAACTTCCATACTGTTTTCTGTAATGGCTGTACCATTACACCAATGATGCACAAATGTTAAAATTTCGCCACATCTTTGCCAAAACTTCTTGTTCTCCTTTTTTTTTCTTTTTTTTTCCAGTAGATATGCTAATGGATGGGAGGTGTTATTTCATGGTTTTGATTGGCATTTCTCTTATTAGTGATGTTGAGCATCTTTGCATATGCTTGTTGGCAGTTTGTGTGTCTTTTTGGAGAATTGTCTATACAAATCCTTTTGTCAGTTTTTTAATTGGGCTAATTTATTTAGTTTTCTTTTTAAGTGTTCTCTGTACCCAATGTGGGACTCGAACTCACAACCCCATTTGAAGAGTCCCACACTCCACTGACTGAGCCAGCCAGGTGCCCTGTTGGGTTATTTGTTTTTGCCCTTGGGGAATTTCCTTATATAATCTGGATATTTACCTTTTATCACCTATATGATTTGCAAGTATTTTCTCCTGTTGAGTACTTTCCTATGATGTGCAAAAGTTAAGATTTGATGTAGTTCCGGGGCCACCTGGGTGGCTCAGTCGTTAAGCGTCTGCCTTCGGCTCAGGTCGTGATCCCAGGGTCCTGGGATCGAGCCCCGCATCGGGCTCCCTGCTCCACGGGAAGCCTGCTTCTCCCTCTCCCACTCCCCCTGCTTGTGTTCCCTCTCTCGCTGTGTCTCTCTGTCAAATAAATAAATCTTTAAAAAAAAAAAAAGATTTGATGTAGTTCCATTTGTCTTTTACCTTTGTTGGCTGTGCTTTTTGTGTCATATCTAAGAAAGCATTGCCAGATCCAGTGTCCTGAAGCTTACCCCTATGTTTTCTAGGACTTTTGTAGTTTAGGTCTTAATTTTGGTCTTTAATCTATTATTAATGAATTTTTGTAGATGGTGTAAGGTGAGGATCCAACTTCATTCTTTTGTGTGGACACCCAGTTTTCCCAGCACTGTTTGATGGCTTTTCCCCCCCAATTTTGTAGTCTTGGCACCTTTGTTGAAGGTCATTTGACCTATGGCATTTCTTTTTACATACTACATTTAAAAATGTAGTCAGTTGTCCATTTTGGGTTTTGTTGAATCAGATGACCTAGAAGTCTGTCATCTTACTTGTGTCTTTTCCGTTGTAGATGCTCCAACTTGTTCTGTTTTTAGTAAACCACAAATTCTTTTAAAAAAAAAAAAAAAACTTCAAATATAATATACCATTAATGTTTTGCTTTCTGGCATGGTGACCTTAATAATCCATGTACTGTTACTAGTAAAGAGTATCCTATTTTGGGGGCATACTTACCATGATCTGGGTGTGACTAGGATCCAATAAAGCTTTATTTACAAAAGGAGGCTTATTTTCCTGGAAGAAATATGATAAAATAACTTGCTGAAATTCTCAGCTGTTTTTGGTGTTGATTTTTCACCTTTCTCTTTATATACATATATAGCATTGTATTGGCTTTCTTAGTTTTCTCTCACATCTTGCTCCTTGATTTATTCTTTTTTTAACCTTGTTGGCTCTCCTAAGGTTGTCTTTTTTGTTGATCATTTAGCTATGTGGAGTTTTTTTTTTTTTTTTTAAACATTTTATTTTTATTTATTTGACAGTGAGAGAGGGAACACAAGCAGGGGGAGTGGGAGTGGGAGAAGCAGGCTTCCCGCGGAGCAGGGAGCCCGATACGGGGCTCGATCCCAGGACCCTGAGCCACCCACGCACCCCATCATTTAGCTATGTTGTAAGGTGTTTTAAATAACTGCATTCTTTCATACTATGACTTTGAAAAAATACTAGAGGGTTTCTTTTAGGGGAGGAAGAGTTTGGTTGCAAAATTTATTAACTAATGGTGAATGAGTGCAAGAGCATTTTGGTTTCTCTCAAGATGGAATAAGCACAGTACTGTCTCTTGTGTTTACTAAAAACCTTGGGCAGAATGCATGGAACAGCTGAGGACTTTGAAAACTAAATGTTAGCAGGTGAATTGAAGAAAGAAACCATAACTCAAAATACCACTGAAACAACTGTGATTCCGTTTCTTTTTTTTTTTTTTTTTCTTCCTTTGGTTATCCCTTGGGGTGGTCTGAAAAGCTGCCAGAAGCTGGTAACTGCACACTAGGTGCAGGCAAAAAGACTTCCAAGAGAGGTCTTTTTCTGGGCTGCAGAGAAGGAAAGGGAGCCGGCTTCTTTGAGTCAGAGAGAGTAGGGAAAATCCCTGTTCTGTTTTTGTATTGCTTTGCTTTTTGTGTGTGTGTTCTGCCCACAGCGTAGGCAGTTCTGTAACAGTTGTGGTGGCCAGACAGATGCCTAACACTCCAGGTGCAGGAGGGAGACCCCTTTTTGACCTGAGGAATGTGGTCCCAAGAGTGAAGAGCATTGTGGATATTCCTATTGCTCTTTTCCCTTTTTGTCGTCTACCCATTTGGCCACAGAGAGACAGATAGTCACAGGCAGCCTGCTGCAGTTGGACAAACTTAAAGCCTTCCCTTTTTAGCCAGAGGACCCAAGAATTGGGCCCCCTCCCCAAACCAGAAGTTGTCAGCAAGATTATGGGAAGGAGAGAGGTGAAGAAAGTGATCCCATAAAGGTTTATATAAATACCACTGAGCTGCTACTGTATAGATCTGATCATAAACAGTATATCAAAGGCTTTGAAAACTGATAGATCACCGCCCAGTCCCAGTCTGGCGACTGGGCGACATGAAGGCAGGACAAATTTGAATACCGTGGCAAGGGCTTTCATAACTAAACTGAAGCCATAACATAACCCAAAGAAGCTGGTTAAAAACTTGAAGACTGAACTTAACCTTTTTTTTTTTTTTTAAGATTTTATTTATTTGACAGAGACACAGCGAGAGAGGGAACACAAGCAGGGGGAGTGGGAGAGGGAGAAGCAGGCTTCCCGCGGAGCAGGGAGCCCGATGTGGGGCTCGATCCCAGGACCCTGGGATCATGACTTGAGCCCAAGGCAGACGCTTAACGACTGAGCCACCCAGGCGCCCCTGAACTTAACCATTTTAATTGCCTGCTAAAACAATTTTAAAAATCAACATGCTCCATAGGATTTAAACAAGATTTAAAATTATATAAAATGACCAAAATGTTCAGGATGCAATCATAAATTGCTCAACTTACGAATGGGAAATTTTCAGCATCCCTCAAAGGAAAAAGACAACCTCAGGGTGACGCAGATCAAGCTTTACAGACAGCTGTCATAACCATTCTGTAAGAAAAGTGAACACTTGGGCGTCTGGGTGGCTCAGTCGTTAAGCATCTGCCTTCAGCTCAGGTCATGATCCCAGGGTCCTGGGATCGAGCCCCACATCGGGCTCCCTGCTCAGCGGGAAGCCTGCTTCTCCCTCTCCCATTACCCCTGCTGTGTTCCCTCTCTCGCTGTGTCTCTCTCTGTCAAATAAATAAATAAAATCTTAAAAAGAAAAGAAAAGTGAACACTTAAAAGGAAAAGACAAAATCTTAGAGAAATAGAAGATGGAACTTAAAAATACAACCAGAAAATAACTACTGGAATAAAAAGTTGCTTGGGTGGGGCGCCTGGGTGGCTCAGTTGGTTAAGCGACTGCCTTCGGCTCAGGTCATGATCCTGGAGTCCCAGGATCGAGTCCCACATCGGGCTCCCTGCTCAGCAGGGGGTCTGCTTCTCCCTCTGCCCTCTTCCCTCTCGTGCTCTCTGTCTCTCATTCTCTCTCTCTCAAATAAATAAATAAAATCTTAAAAAAAAAAAAAAAAAAAAGTTGCTTGGGTGGGCTCTAGTAGATTGGAGATGACAAGAGTAAGTGAACCTGAAGATAGATCAGTTAGGAATTATCCATTCTGAACACAGAAAAAAGATTGGGGGCAGCAAATGTCCCACAGGTCCCAAACAGTAAAGGAGCATGTAACAGTTTTAGATTTGAAAATTTAAAGGCTATATGGGGAACCTGGCTGGCTCAGTTGGTAGAGCATGCGACTTTTGATCTTGGGTGTAGGTACGAGCCCCACTTGGGCATAGAGATTACATTTAAAAATAAAAAACAAATTTTGGGGCACCTGGCTGGCTCAGTCATTAAGCATCTGCCTTTGGCTCAGATCCTGGTCCCAGAGTCCTGGGATCAAGCCCCACATGGGGCTCCCTGCTCAGCAGGAAGTCTGCTTCTCCCTCACCCACTCCCCCTGCTTGTGTTCCGTCTCTCTCAGTCAAATAAAATCTTTTTTAAAAAAATTTTAAGGCTGTTATTTTCCCAAATGTCCATAAGATTTAATCAGGATAATTATTGCCAGATTCAACAAATAATTGAGGACCTCTCACGAACTGGGCTAGGCACCGGAGATAAAAACAATAAAACACAAACTCCCTAACTATATGGAATGTCTAGTGGGATTTGCATGAATACCAAAATAGCCACACAAATAAAATGCTTTGGTAAGCTTTCTGAGTATTAAAACCTTTTCATGAAAAGATCTTTGATCTGGTGGGAATAGTGAGGTGACTTGAGGTAGAAGAAGGTGCCGAGGACAGGGTAGGGTGAAATCCATTCCAGCAGCACTCAGAACAAAGTTTACATGTGTTGTCCAGCATAATTATAATGCTCTCTTTCACTCTCATGTGGCTTGATTTGGGTGAATAAATTTATGGTGCCCTATTTCTAGGGAGAAAATGGTTGGTGGAAAAGTCCCGTGTGACTGAAATACAGGAAAATGGGGATAGAGCTAGTTACCTATATATTTGTCAGTGTGTGTTTTATTTATTTCAGCTGCTTTTCTGATTCATTGTCTTTATATTATAAAATTTGTCTGAGTCAGATGAAAAGAGGGATGCCAGGAGATCTGAAGATAGATAATTACTCTCTGGGAGTAAAAAAGGGTCTCTCTGAAATGAGGGGACCAGGTACTGTTGGGGTAGAGTAACTATACTGAAAATAAAGAATAAAGGCTTTTAATGAGTGAGATCCTTAGCCCTTTACCTTTTGCCTACCAGAAATCTTCATGTTCTCCAGGCAAGAGAATGGAATATTTGGATAATCTGACCTGCCCAGGAAAGAACTTAAAAAAAAAACAAACCGATAGGGAGGGAGTTCCCCAGTGAAACCCCCCACAGTGCCTGTATAGAGGCCCACAGTAAACAAGCCCCATCCATGTGTATAGACTTTCTGACTTAGCTAAGTCTTAGTACCCTAATCTTGGCCAAGAATCACTCAAAAGAAATGTTGAAACCGTTGGGGGAACATTTGAAGATAAATTAATGCATAAAAAACCAAAGCAGGGACGCCTGGGTGGCTCAGTCATTAAGCGTCTGCTTTCGGCTCGGGTCATGATCCCAGGGTCCTGGGATTGAGTCCCGCGTCTGGCTCTGCTCAGCAGGGAGCCTACTTCTCCCTCTGCCTGCCCTCCCCCCGCTTGTGCTCTCTCTCTCTCTGTGTCAAAATCTTAAAAAAAGAAAAGAAAAGGACGCTTGAGTGGCTCAGTCGGTTAAGCGTCTGCCTTCGGCTCAGGTCATGATCCCAGGGTACTGGGATCGAGTCCATCAGGCTCCTTGCTGTGCGGGGAGCCTGCTTCTCCCTTTGCCTGCCGCCCCCCCTGCTTGTGCTTGCTCTCTGTCTTTCCCTCCCTTTCTCTCTGACAAATAAATAAATAAAATCTTTAAAATAAAAAAGAAAACCAAAGCAAATGAAAAAAGCAAGACAGCTTTTAAATCCAGAGAGAAACAAAATTCTACAAGAAAGAAAAAGTCACAGAGCATGATTAAAAGTCTTAATATACTGTTAACACTGCTGTATGATACATG
Source organism: Phoca vitulina (assembly GCF_004348235.1). Taxonomy (NCBI): domain Eukaryota; kingdom Metazoa; phylum Chordata; class Mammalia; order Carnivora; family Phocidae; genus Phoca; species Phoca vitulina. Next base: position 49,844,769 of record NW_022589712.1, on the reverse strand, counting down.
AAAATTAAGAGAATAAATCCCAAGATTTCTCATAGTCGAAAAGTTTGTTTTCTTTTTTTGCTTTTTTTTTTATTGTATATGTGAGATCCTAACTAAACTTTCTGTGGTAATCATTTAACAAATGTGTTAAGTCCAAACCATTATGCTTAAACTTACAGTGATATGTCAATTATCTCAATAAAACTGGGGGTGACGGAGTCTGTATGAATAGTGAATATAACTGAGGAGGTAGTGTGTCCAGTGGGTGGAAGAGAATATTTGCAAGAGTGCTGAATTCTAGTGGGGAGTCATTAGGTAGGATCTGAATTATTAGATAAGCTCTAAAGAGAGACCCCTGTGCTGCAGAATTTTACTTAATGCCTCTTATAGTGGGTATTTTTATTATTTACCTACGTATACAGTGCTTGAATTCTTCCATCAAGTACGTAAATTTATTTGAGAGAGCACAAGCGGCGGCGGGGAGGGGGGGTCGGGGAGAAGCTGACTCCCTGCTAAGCAGGGAGCCGGATGTGGGACTCGATCCTGGGACTCCAGGATCATGACCTGAAACGAAGGTAGTCGCTTAACCAACTGAGCCACCCAGGCACCCCAGCAATAGCTTCTTTTAGAGCCCCATTACTCCTTTTTGCATTAAAGCATATTACTTGTGGAATTGAGCTACAGTGGGTTCTGAAATGTTCATACATAGTGAACTTTGAGCCTTAGAAATACAAAAGCCCAAGCTATTGCCTGACCACCTACAATAAGAGGATTAAAATGATCAGTTTGTGTTGCTCAGAACTGGGTCTTAATTGTAACTTTTTCTTCCTAAACAACAAATTGTACCATTTAAAAAGTTTGAAACAAACTGCCAAGATATGGCGTAGTCTAATATGTATTTTTTCTTTATATAAACAGTTGTTGGCACCTTTTTAAAAGAAAGCTAATTGTTAGCTTTTTTTAAAAATTGCTTGGCAGGGGCGCCTGAGTGGTTCAGTCGGATAAGCATCTGACTTTTGTTTTTTTGGCTTAGTTCATGAGCTCAGGGTTGTGAGATCAAGCCCTGTGTCCGGCTCCACACTCAGCAGAGAGTCTGCTTGAGATTCATTCTCTTTCTCTTTCTCTTTCTCTCCTTCTCCTCCCACTCCCCCTCTCTAAATCTTTTTAAGATTTTATTTATTTATTAGAGAGCAGGGGGAGCGAGCTGGAGAGGGAGAAGCAGGCTCCGTGATCCCAGGACCCTGGAATCATGACTTGTGCCAAAGGCAGACACTTAACCTACTGAGCCACCCACCCAGGTGCCCCAAAAATAAAAGTAAATTTTTAAAAAACTCCTTGGTAAAGTTATAGGCAAATAGGCTCTATAATCATTAGCAAGCCTAGGGGCACCTGGGTGGCTCAGTTGGTTAAACAACTGCCTTCCGCTCAGGTCGTGATCCTGGAGTCCCACATCAGCCTCCCTGATCAGCAGGGAGTCTGCTTCTCCCTCTGACCTTCCCCCCCCTCTGGTTCTCGGCGCATGCGCACGCTCTCTCTCTAAGATAAAAATCTTAAAATGATTAGCAAGCCTAACTCATTTAGGTTTTTTCAGGTAGGTCTCAGTACTGTTCAATTTAATTTACCCCACATAGGAATTACTGCCTTCTGTGATTGGTCATATAATTTCTTTTGGAAAATGATGAAACAGGCACAAAATGCTAGCAGGATTGACTGGTACTATGCTTGTGGGTTTTTGTTTTTAAGATTTTATTTTTTTAAGTTCTCTCTGTACCCAACATGGGACTTGAATTCACAACCCTGAGATTGAGTGTTCAGTGCTCTACTGGCTGAGCCAGCCAGGTGCCCCTGTGCTTGATTTTTAATACAGAAGAATAAAACATACCTATTTTTGTGCTGGCTGTGCTGTTGAGGATTTTTTTTTTACAGAGTCTTAATTGGATAAGAAAACTAACCATAATATGCCATTTTCTTGGGTTTACAAGAATGATCTGTCAAACATTAAGAGCCTTAAAAACATTTCTAGCCTTTAATCCGGTAATTATAAGCTTGTCCTGTGGAATTGTTTTATGTATTTTCTGTTTGTAGTGGGCACACTAAAGAGGAAGTACTTCTTAGTCTCAATCAGATAAAATTAAAACCAATTTCTATTTTTTATTAAAGATTTTTTTCTTTTAAATTTATTTGAGAGAGACAGACACAGAGGGAACACAAGCAGGGGGAGTTCGGGAGAGGGAGAAGCAGGCTTCCCGCTGAGCAGGGAGCCCGATGAGGGGGGCTCGATCCCAGGACCCCGGGATAATGACCTGAGCCGAAGGCAGACGCTTAACAACTGAGCCACCCAGGCACCCCAAAACCAATTTCTTACGTTATGTCCATTTGACTTCATTTTGCTGTCTATTGCCTGTACTACAGACTTTTTGCTTTGTTGAAATGTGCGGTTTTTTTCCTGTTAAAGAGTTGCATAATGTTCCCCCAAAATCTTATTGACGGTTGAATTGCCAACAAAAGCCATGTTTCAAGTTTTTGATGCTTCTAGACTTTAGACACCACTAGGTATTACGATTAGCTGCTAATTTGATAGAAAATAGTATCTAAACAGTATGAGAGTTTCCAGCTTACTAACAGTCGGGCCTTTAAATCTTTTTGCCAATCTAATCGGTGAAGGAAATGATGCTTTTTAAATTGTAATTCCTCTAGTAAGATTTAAAATCTAAGAATATGATAGGCAATGGGGTTCCTGGGTGGCTCAGTCAGTTAAGCGTCTGCCTTTGGCTTAGGTCATGATCCGAGTCCTGGGATCAAGCCCTGTGTCAGGCTTTCTGCTCAGTGGGGAGCCTGCATCTCCCTCTCCCTCTGCAGCTCTCCCTGCTTGTGCTCTTTCTCTGTCAAGTAAATGAATAGAATCTTAAAAAAAAGAAGAAGAATTTGATAGGCAAACATCTCGTTTTGACTTAATTTCTTCACTTGCTTGTTGGTGAAAGGTAATGATTTTCCTTGGTTTATGGGCCTTTTAATTATCTCTGTGCATGGCTTATTCATTTCATCATTTGTTTTTTCTTAGTAAATTGCAAATAGCTTATAATTTCCAGTTTTCCAGTTTGCTCTTTGTTACTTGGTGGATATGTCAATATAGATAGGCTTTTGAAATAAAACTAAATGTTACCCAGAAACTGGAACAAGAATGTGACAGCAAATACAAAATACATGGTGTAAATTGTGTTAGAACACCAAAGTGTAAGAGCTTTATAATTTTTATCATCCTAGCCACAGCAATCAGACAACAAAAAGAAATCAAAGGCATCCAAATATAATTTTTATCCAAGTAGGCAAGTACTGTTAGGACTTAATCATCTTTTTTGTTGTTGAATAATAGATCTGAGTGGGACATACTTCTGAAGGATGTGCAATGTTCAATCATAAGTGTGACAAAAACTGACAAGCAGGAAGCTTATGTACTCAGGTAAGTGCTGCAGAAACAATTGTTAGCTACCTGATTTTAGTCTGAATCATACTTTACATGGGAATAGCGAATTGTTCCTCTGGATCTTAGTACTATAATCATTTTTTCCTTATTTTGAGAAATAATGATATAAAATAAAATGTTTACTTTAGATGTCTCTTTGCAGTATATAGGAGAAGAAAGCCATTCAACATGTTCATAGGTACAAAGCTAATTTATCCAATAAAAACATTAGTTTCTTTTCTTTTTTTTCTTTATTTTTAAATTTTATTTATTTGAGAGAGCACGAACAGGGGTGGGGGGAGAGGGAGAAGCAGACTCCCTGCCAAGCAGGGAGCCGGACACATGGCTTGATCCCAGGACCCTGAGATCATGACCTGAGCAGAAGGCAGGTGCTTAATCGAATGAGCCACCCAGGTGCCCCAATAAAAACATTAGTTTCTAATGTATTATAAGGGACCTTGTGGTTACTGGATTGAACAAGGTGCATAAGGTGCCTGGTTTTTACTAAGCTTATGTTTGGCATATACAGATGTTTATTGAATGCTTGTGTCAGGCTCTAGGAATATAATGGTGAGTAAAAATAAATTCCTTTCCTCATGGACTTTATTATCTAGTAAAAGAAGTAATGAGATGTTTACAGAAATACACGTGAGAGTGGTTGGTACAAGCTGAAGTAAAGTATGACTTCAGTAAATAATATCCTAAGATAGGTGAGGTGAGGAGGAAAGTTTAGTAGTAGAAGGGGGTTAATAGCCAAATTTTACATTGTAAATAATCCAGTGATAGATTAATTGCATCTCAGTAATACAGAAACATCATTATAACCTTGTGACTTTTTTCAAATGCAGTGAGAGTAGCATGTTTGTCTCCAAGAGACGTTTCATTTTGAAGACATGTGGTACCACCCTCTTGCTGAAAGCACTGGTTCCCCTGTTGAAACTTGCTAGGGATTACAGTGGGTTTGATTCGATTCAAGTAAGTAATCAAACATTTAATCCTTTTTTTTTCCAGGCAGACATTAGGGCTCTGTGTTATACATATGCCTAGTAAATAAATTTGTGTATTTACTGCTTAGTTGTGGTGGGTAATCACTGACTCTTGAAACTGAATGTACACATGTTCTCAGATTGTTGCTTCCATGCCTATTTAAAAGCTCAGATCTGAAATTACTGCTCCAGAAATAATGTACCTTGTTTCTACAGTTGTGACCCATCATGAGTAGAATGGGTATTTTTTAGTTTCCAGAAACTCACAGTAGTGATCTGCATTTTTAAGACTTTCTTGAGATTCTTCTCCACAACTTAAAGTTGCTCTGTGTAACACTATCTCGTGCATATTGGTCTGGAATCTTGCTCTGACACAGTGGCCTTCATTTTTTTATTGGCCAGCAAAAGACCGCTTACATTTTAAACATTAAAGAGAAAACATGTTAAATTGCATTGGAGAAAATATTTATAGATTTGATTTTGATATACATATCCAGAAAATAGTTGACTATGAAAAGTGATAGAATCCTACGTATAAAGTTATCTGTCTTTTTCAGAGCTTCTTTTATTCTCGTAAGAATTTCATGAAGCCTTCTCACCAAGGGTACCCACACCGGAATTTCCAGGAAGAAATAGAGTTTCTTAATGCAATTTTCCCAAGTAAGTTTAAATAGAGTTGAAACCCATTTCCTTAGAGGGTCTGTCCTTTCAGAGATCTTTTTATATATGTGAAAGCATTTGAATGCAAATATGCATTATATAGTTAAGATAAAAATATCAGTAAAGTTGATGACAAATTTTAGAGTGTGCATGCACATCAGGTCAATGCTGTTGAAAAGGTGGGAAAAGAAAATGAATTGATCACTTGCTAGAGGGAGAGATCATCTTTGTTTAGCCAGTTGCTCTAATTTATATCTAACTTAGTGGTTGTTCCCTCATCCAGAAAAATGCATGGTCCTTCATATACCCATGCTAAGATCTTGGTCCATGTTATGAAACTCTGGCCTGGCATTCTTCTATTCAGGAATTGAGCTGGCTTAAAAATGAGAAACACAGATCATAATGTCACTTCAAACAAATTGGCAAGATTTTCTTCCATTTACTAAGCTTTTATTTATAGACTTTCCTTTTTGAGTTTCAAGGTCAGGGAACTAAAGGTTATCTAATCTAACACCCTTATATCATAGATGTGGCTGAAAACCTAGGATGATTTTACTAACTTGGCACAAAAACACTCCAGGCATGATTTGACAAGAAAGTCCGATTTTTTATCCTGTTCTTATCTACTAATATGAAATTATTCCAGGCTGTAGCAGTGCTGAGTATAATTTAGTGTAAATATCTCCCAGTTAATTTACTGTGTTGAGTGAGGCTTTGGAACAAAAATATGGAAAGAATGTATTACATAAAATGACTTGTACTGACTTGGGAATGTAGATAAATGGGTGATCAAATTCCATTCCTTAATGGAGTTTTAGGGGAGAGTGAGCCATGGTTTTCTCAGCTCTCAGAGTAACTCACTAGTTGAAGTATATCTCTAAATGACAATAAAATATTTTTAGTAAAATATTTAAGGGATGACGGAGGGCATCCTGCCTACTTGTGAACTCACTTACCTTCACCAATAACATTTCTGATAGGAGGCAAGCACTAACACCCTAACCATTAGAAGGGTGGGGGCAAAACTACCAAATGGAGGTGTTAAATTTACTTTACATTCTCTCCTCCCTCAACAGATGGAGCAGCATATTGTATGGGACGTATGAATTCTGATTGTTGGTATGTTGGACACAGTTTTATGGATTTTTTTTTTTTTTTGGTCTTTATAGGATTTATTTTAAATTGCCATTTGTCATTTTTAGAAACTACTTTTTACTTTTATATAGGTACTTATATACTTTGGATTTCCCAGAGACTCGGGTAATCAGTCAGCCAGATCAAACCCTGGAAATTCTGATGAGTGAGCTTGACCCAGCAGTTATGGACCAGTTCTACATGAAAGATGGTGTTACTGCAAAGGATGTCACTCGTGTAAGCGGTTTCAAGAATGATTCTGGATTATTCTTGAGAACTAAATATTTTAACTCATTCTCAGTTTATTTTTCAAATTTGTATGTAATTCAGTCTTTCCTTTTCCCAGGAGAGTGGAATTCGTGACCTGATACCAGGTTCTGTCATTGATGCCACACTTTTCAATCCTTGTGGGTATTCGATGAATGGAATGAAATCGGATGTAAGTGATATTTTGCTTAACAATTACTAAATATTGAAGTGTACCCATTCCATTACTGACATAAACCTATTTCTTTAAGGGAACTTATTGGACTATTCACATCACTCCAGAACCAGAATTTTCTTATGTTAGCTTTGAAACAAACTTAAGTCAGACCTCCTATGATGACCTGATCAGGAAAGTTGTGGAAGTCTTCAAGCCAGGAAAATTTGTGACCACCCTGTTTGTAAATCAGGTAATTTGTTTTATTATTGGCAATAAAATCTTACAGGAAATAAGGATAGTGAGTCATGTCATAAAATGTATTCTAAGACGGCAAATATCAGATATCTAGAAGTACTACTGTTAAGGTTACTGGTAGAGGAGATGCTTTATATCTTTGATTAGACTTGGTCGTTGCTTTATATCTACCCCAAGTGATGGGTTCCTTCTGTCTTCCTTTCCCTTTGGACAGATGGGCAGCTGGGGGGACAACATAGGATGTCTTACTCCATCTACCCGTGAGACAGCTAAAATATTCAAATGCCACAGTTTCTTCAGACAGTAGTCTTAAATACTTTTAAGTGACTGTTTTGTTTGAAAATACTTTTTCAGATTTGAAACACTAATGCTTTATTTAAATTTTTTCCCCAGAGTTCTAAATGTCGCACAGTGCTTTCTTCACCCCAGAAGATTGAAGGCTTTAAACGTCTTGATTGCCAGAGCGCTATGTTCAATGATTACAATTTTGTTTTTACCAGTTTTGCTAAGAAGCAGCAACAACAGCAGAGTTGATTAATAAAAATGAAGAAAAAACGCAAAAAGAGAACACACATAGAAGGAGGTGGTGGCTGCTTTTTAGATACTGATATCGGGGGCCATGCTTTCCATAACCACCACCTTGTAGCTGCAGAAAGCCCTAGATGTAATGATAGTGTAATCATTTTGAATTGTATGCATTATTATATCAAGGAGTTAGATATCTTGCATGAATGCTCTCTTCTGTGTTTAGGTATCCTATGCCACTCTTGCTGTGAAATTGAAGTGCATGTAGAAAAAACCTTTTACTATATGAAACTTTACAACACTTGTGAAAACAATTCAATTTGGTTTACGCACAGTGTAATATTTCTCCAGGTATCATCCAAAATTCCCCACAGACAAGGCTTTCGTCCTCATTAGGTGTTGGCCTCAGCCTAATCATCTGGGACTGTTCTATTAAATTGCTGCCAGGATTTTACATCCAGTTACCTCCACTTTCTAGAACATATTCTCTACTAATATTACTGAAACCAGTTTCTACTTCATACAGATGTTTTTTGCAACAGCAATTAAAGTTTATCTTCCACGAGTCAAGTCCTCTTAAGAAAATGATTGCAGTTATCCATTTTGTGTATTACTTTTTTAAAAACATTATTGCTTCCTGTAACTGTACTTCCTTTAATTGATTTTGTTCCTCACCATGGTGTCTTGCCTCCCAACCCCCCTCAATAAAGCAATACACTGTTACACTGTGGGTTTATACTAATCTTATACCCGGGAGGGGGAAGGGAGAGTGGACCCTGGGCTTAATTTTCTTTTTAAGGTCAAGGGAGTTTGGCCTCCTTTTATATTGACATGGGCTCTTTTGGGAGATAGTGACAAAAATAAACCTGTTGTTGATTAGCAAGGAAGACACATTTATATTAGGGTATACTTGGCAGAACTGTTGCAGAAACTATGCCATTCTGTGTTCCCATTAAATGAGATTAGCTTCTCACTGAGTACCATGCCTTTAGTAATTTGCTAAGTAGTTATATAAAAATTTTTATCACTTAAGTTTATTAGCAAGGAAATTAAGATAAAGGTATTTACAGGATTTAATAAGTCAGCTCAGATGATTCACCTTAACTTTTACTTTAGCAGCTATCTCCAATCATTTTCATTCATAATACACCGTAAACTTTGGTTGAAAATGGAGTCTTGTCTTTGTCATCTTGTGACTTAAAGTTCTTTGACTTTGTAATGCATTATGATAGTGTTCTGACTTGAACTGTTTCTCTTCCTGGTGTTCCTTTCACCATGATTTCATAGCATCAACTGAAACTCCCCAGAATGAGAACTGTTCAAGTTATTCAGACATACACAATGAAGCAGAATGCTGTCCATAAGACAAAATTCCAAACTGGTCAGTGGGAAATGACTAGAAATACAGGCTTTGAGGAGTTGGCATCTTTTAGCTATATTTGCAAATATGAGATTAAGCAGCTGAGAAAACAGCAGAGTTGACTAAATTTTTTATATTCTTGTCCTCACAAAATTTTTTTGATTCTTTCTGGACTGATGCAGTGATGTTTTTGTTCCTTCCGTATTTATAAATGAAACACTTTTTTTTAGTGTTTCTAAACATAAAATCTACTTGGTTTGAAATCAAGTGGTTGGAACACAAATTTTGACTTTTATTTTAAGCATGTTGATTCGAAGTTTCATTGAAGAAACTTTCAGTCAGTGGATCAGTTAGATTCTGTAATTAGCACACAGTACCTAATGTTTCGGTACTGTTCTGAGGACCAATGCTCAAAGTGGATTTTGTTCTTGAACAGTGTCCCAGTAGATTTGATGACATTTGTTGGCTTGAGGTCTGATTTTTTTTTTCCTAATAGATAAAGATTTCTATCTAATATTGAAAAACACAAAATTTGTATGGAATAAAGCCTAGAAAAATTAAAACTATAGATTCAATAGTAATTGAAATTAATCCTAGTGTGTATGATAGAGGAGGGAAAATTTTGGTGCCATTATTTCTCTCTTCATGGTGTTGGACTTAAATCAGTTGAAATGTATTTCTGTACCACAATTTAAGCTTCAATAAAAGTTTGCTTAATTCATTGTCCAGTGACATTCAGAAAGTTTTCTGTTGATGTCTAGTATTTGTTCATGTGTACTATTTAAAAAATGTATCTACAAATTTTTGTGATTTGAGGAAATTTATATTTGGTTATTTCCTAACATTTTGGAGAATAATCATGAAGACATCTTTAAGCTCCTGGGAGAATAATTTATACTCAGATTTAAGCATTTTTTGTTAGTGGCTTCATAACTGAAGCTTAAAAGAAATAGCTGGGTTATATATGTATCCTGGATATCAAAGAGTAGGAAAGGTAAGTAGTAAGAAAAAGTGCGTTTGTGAGTTTGGATTTGAAGGTAAAATGTTCCAGCCTTTATTGTGGAATAGGCTCATACTGGTGGTGTGAGGAGGAACAAGTTGTAAACATCCTTTATTTCATTCACTGTTATTTCTGTTAATAGAACAGTTATAACCTTGATCATTTTTGCCATGTTAGGTACATGTCTCATGGTCATTTATTTGACAAAATTTCAGTTCTTCAGTCTCATGTCTACAGTAATCTGAAAATTGGAATCTTATAAAAATGTATATTCATACCTTTCTCAGGAAAAGCATATTAAAGAATATTTTTTTCTAAGACATGAGTGAAAAAAGGATGGATCCTAGAAAAGTAAAATATTGACAACATAATACCATCAACACCAGGTTCTTTTACAGGAACAGGTTAAGTGATGGAGATTCAGACACACAAGTTGCAGGTGTGGCTCATTTTCCTAGCCAAATAACTCACCAATTCCTGACTCCCCATCTTCAAACTTGATGTTTTCTTCTCCCCCCCCCCCCCCCTTTTATTCCTGTTAAAATGGAAACTGTTCTTTGGATTCCATCCCTTCTACCTTGAGAGACTTTGTAACAGCTTTCTGCAGGGATTAGCTAGGACCCCAGAAAATAGATGAGATTTGTAATTAAACATTTTACTTGGAGAATCTTCAAATACACAAAGTAAAACAAAATATTACATTGAATCTTCATATCCTACCTTAAACTATCCTCCGTTCTGCTCTGGTACATACCTACTACACATCTTTTTAGGGAAGATTTATAAAATGCAAATCTTAACTATACTTCTCAAAAGTGAACACACTTTTAGCCCACAGCCATATTGGGACAAAAGGTTCATTTAGCCCTAATTAGGCAACTCAGCAATCTACTTCCACCCCCAAGCTGACTACTTCGCCAATTTTTTTCACCACAGCATAGGGTCCCACTGGGGACCCTGCCCCACTGGAACCTTATACTAATTTAATCATGAGGTATATACTCAAAGTGCTTTTCATTTGATACAAAGTTTTTGAGAGGTTGAGCCATGTATTCCTTTTGCCAAGTAGGAACCATTGTGCATGAATATACTATAGTTTATCCACTCTGTTTATTGGTTTCTGATTTTTTGAAAACATGAATAAAGCTGCTATGAATATTTGCATACAAGTGTTTTTGTGGCTTCTGGATGTGTAGTGGTATCTTGTGTTAATCTGTTTCTCTGAGTACTGAACATGTTCTGTCTTTATCCACCATTAGTATTCACCATTAGTTCTTTGAAAGTGATACATTTAAGTTAGGTTGGCTCTTTATTTTGCATACAAGTTCCTTGTTTAGTGTTTTGCAAATGTTTTCTATCTAGTATTTTCTCTTCATTTTCCTAATACAACTTGATGAGTAGAAGTTGTTAATCTCAAGTCTTGATTTACTAACATTCTCAATGGATCTTTTTCTGTCAGTAAATTTACTTAACCTCACATTGTGGTGGTGGTGGTGGTACTGTTTTCTTTTGAAAGCTTCGTAATTTTTGGCTTTCACATCTGTCATCCACCTTAGATTTCTATGTGTGGTGTGAGGTAGGGTCTGAAGTTTGTTTTTACCCATGTGACTGTGCCGTTACTTTGGCACCATTTGTACTTTCTCCATTGAATTACTTTTGGCACCTTTTAAATTCATTTGACTGGTTCCTGACTGACTTCTATTTCATGGTTACCTGTATTTGTGTAAATGTTAAAACAAGCCTGTCTCTCTCTTGTTTTAAGTTCTACACCCAAGTGGGCTTTGAACTCACAACCCCGAGATCATGAGTCCCACCTGAGCCAGCCAGCTGCCCTTCAATTTCTATTTTTAAAGAGCCTGGGGCACCTGGGTGGCACAGTCTATTGAGCGTCTGACTCTTGGTTTTGGCTCTGGTCAGGATCAAGTTGGTCAAGTTGAGTGTGGAGTCTGCTGGAGTTTCTCCGTGTCGTGCTGCCCCTCCCCCCTCACATCTTTTTAAAAAGTAATAATGAGCCTGATTGTTAGGATTGGGTAGAATCCATTATAATTTTTCTCAGAAATGTTTTGTGTGATGTTCTGTATGATTTTGATGAACTCAAGTATTTTAGGTTCCTTGGTGCTAGTGTCAATTGAATTTTCTTTCTAATTGCTAATTTATAGGTAATTTACAGTAATTTTTAAAGCCTTTATATAGGACCTTGCTGAGTTTTTTATTAATGCACTGGTTAGGACCTCTAATACCTGTTGAATATAGGTGGTAAGAGCAGGCTGTGGCTAAGGGAGTTTAAGACACCTAGGGAGCAAAATTCAGGTAGGTATCTTCAGGGTAGTGCAAGTTGGCATCTGAGAGTACATCCTTTCCTTTTGCTCAACAAGGGCTTTGCTTGCCTGAGTCTTACCCTTGTCTCCTATTAAAGTCATCTACTTGATTCAGTTTTAGGAAGGAAGCATTGCATATTCCATCAGGAATGTTTGCTGTTGGTTTCTATGTATAGATACCTTTTACATAGTCTTCTGTTTATAGTTTGCTCATTTTCTCAGGAATGGGTAATGTATTTTATCAGGCCTCCCCTCCCCCTTTTTGCATACATGAAATGATCCTGTCTTTATCAGTTAAGATAATATTCCTGTCCTTGGGGGAGTTTAGTAATGGAACTTTATGACTGAAGCAGGCTCCCAAATACCGGAGGCAGAAATGTCTTGTTTAAAGTAACTTTGCCCAAGGTTTCACAGAAAGAGTTCAGATTCATTTTTTTAAAGTAGGCTCCCCACCCAATGTGGGCCTTAACTCACAATCCTGAGTTCAAGAATCTGATGCTTTGCCGACTGAGCCAGTCAGGCATCCCTTAACATTGATTCTCCTTTTAAAAACACTACATTGTTGGGGCGCCTGGTTGGCTCAGTCGGTTTAGAGACCGACTGGATTTCCACTCAGGTCATGATCTCAGGGCCGAGAGTTCAAGCCCGCATTGGGTACTGCTCAAAGTCGGCCTGAAATTCTCTCCCTCTCCCTCTACCCCTCCACCTGTTCCCACATGCGTTCTCTCTAAAATAAAATCTTTTTTAAAAAAAAAACACTACAGGGGCGCCTGGGTGGCTCAGTCAAGCATCTGCCTTCGGCTCAGGTCATGATCCCAGGGTGCTGGGATCGAGCCCCGCATCGGTCTCCCTGCTCAGCAGGGAGCCTGCTTCTCCCTCAGCCGCTCCCCCCTGCTTGAGCTCTCTGTCAAATAAAATCTTTAAAAAATATATTAAAAAAATAAACAATACATTGTCACTAAATGGTACTATATTTGTGATGTACTATTCATTGGTCATAATTAAAAAGCTATCAAGTTTTATCAGTAATCCAAAGGAAGTCTTTAGAATGAGACAGTGGGACTGAAGGCCTGTTCTTAAGTATGGGAGGCAATGGTGAAGAGAATCTTGCTGCCCAAAGCTTGTCAAGATTCATTAAATCACTACTAAATGTTTTTTAGGAAAGTATGTGAATTATCTTGGTGGTATTTCTAAATTGTTTTTAGCTATGTGGAAAAGTCTGAAGGTTCTGCCTCAAAACATCGTCCCCTCTGGCTGCCCTGGGGCCACCCGACAGTTCTTACTATTAGGATAAAACTCTTAAGTCGGCATCTTCACATGGCTCCCACTGAAATCAATCCACAAATATTTACTGAACAGAAGCCTAAGACAGAGGGAATGAGAAAACCCTCTGCTCAGAATCTTCCAATACTTACCCATTTCACTCCATTTCAAGCCAAAGTTATTACAGTAGTTTATAGGGCCTTTTAAGGTCTATCTGTCCCCTTTCTTCTCTTCTTTTTTTTTTTTTTAAGATTGATTTATTCATGGGACGCCTGGGTGGCTCAGTCGGTTAAGTGCCTTTGGCTCGGGCCATGATACTGGGGTCCTAAGATCAAGCCCCGTGTCAGGCTCCCTCCTCAGTGGGGAGTCCACTTCTCCCTCTGCCCCTCCCCTCCCCCGCTTGTGCTCTCTCTCAAAATCTTTTTAAAAAAGATTCATTCTAGAGAGAGAGTGGGGGAGGGGCTGAGGGAGAGAGAAACTCAGGCAGACTGTGCTGAAGGCAGAGTCAGACACAGGGCTCTATCTCATCACCCCAGATCATATGTGAGCCGAAACCAAGAGTCAGTAGAGGACACAGGCAGCAACTTCTTGCTAGACACGTCTCCAAAGGCGAAGAAAACAAAGGCAAAAATGAACTACTGGGACTTCATCAAGATAAAAAGCTTTTGGACAGCAAAGGAAACAGTCAACAAAACCAAAAGACAACCAACAGAATGGGAGAAGATATTTGCAAATGTCTTATCAGATAAAGGGCTAGTATCCAAAATCTAGATAAAGAACTTAACCAAACTCAACACCCAAAGGACAAATAATACAGTCAAGAAATGGGCAGAAGACATCCAAATGGGCAACAGACACATGAAAAAGTGCTCAACATCACTCAGCATCGGGGAAATACAAAATCAAAACCACAATGAGGGGCGCCTGGGTGGCTCAGTCGTTGAGCGTCTGCCTTCGGCTCAGGTCATGATCCCAGGGTCCTGGGATCAAGCCCCGCATCGGGCTTCCTGCTCGGTGGGGAGCCTGCTTCTTCCTCTCCCACTCCCCCTGCTTCTGTTCCCTCTCTCGCTGTGTCTCTCTCTGTCAAATAAATAAAATAAAATCTTTAAAAAAAAAAAAAAAAAACACAATGAGATACCACCTCACACCAGTCAGAATGGCTAAAATTAACAAGTCAGGAAACGACAGATGTTGTCAAGGATGCAGAGAAAGAGGGTGCAAAGAAACCCTCTTACTGTTAGTGGGAATGCAAGCTGGTGCAGCCATTCTAGAAAACAGTATGGAGGTTCCTCAAGAAGTTGAAAATAGGGACACCTGGGTGGCTCAGTCAGTTAAACATCTGCCTTGGGCTCCGGTCATGATCCTGGAGTCCTGGGATCAAGCCCCGCGTAGGGCTCTCTGCTAAGCCAGGAGTCTGCTTGTCCTTCTCCCTCTGCCCTGCTCATGCTCTCTCTCTGACAAATAAATAAAATCTTAAAAAAAAAAAGAAAGACGTTGAAAATAGAGCTATCCCACAATCCAGCAACTGCACCACTAGGGATTTACCCCAAAGATACAAATGTAGTGATCCGAAGGGGCACCTGCACCCCAATGTTTATAGCAGCAATGTCCATAATAGCCAAACTATGGAAAGAGCCCAGATGTCTATTGACAGATGAATGGATAAAGAAGATGTGCTGTATATATATATATAGTATATATATATATATATATATATATATACACACATATATACAATGCAATGACTACTCAGCCATCAAAAAAAAAAAAAAGAAATCTTGCCATTTGCAAGGATGTGGATGGAACTTGAGGGAATTACGCTAATCAAAATAAGTCAATCAGAGAAAGACAATTATATAATTTCATATGTGGAATTTAAGAAACAACAGGATCATAGGGGAAGAGAGGGAAAATTTTAAAAAGATGAAATCAGAGAGGGAGACAAACCATAAGAGACTCTTAATCATAGAAAACAAACAGGGTTGCTGGAGGGGAGAGGGGTGAGAGGATGGGGTAACTGGGTGATGGACATTTAGGAGGGCAGTGATGTAATGAGCACTGGGTGTTATATAAGACTGATGAATCACTGACCTGTACCTCTGAAACTAATAATACATTATATGTTAGTTCATTGAATTTAAATTTAAAAATATTTTTTTTAAAAAAAGGAACCGGGGGGCGCCTGGGTGGCTCAGTCGTTAGGCGTCTGCCTTCGGCTCAGGTCATGATCCCAGGGTCCTGGGATCGAG